>NC_090936.1:507736901-508043349 GCF_040938575.1 Ambystoma mexicanum | reverse complement strand
TAGTAAGGCTGTACTTCACTGTTTGTGTGCCTACACTTTTACGTGATCGGGGTACTTGTATTTACGTTACTATTACTCGTTCAGGTTTCAGCAATTATGGTGGCCAACGTGTAATGCTTTTGTGGTTGGTTTAAAAATGAAAGTCAAGACTCTTCCATTATCCACAAGGCTGTCTGAGGCATGGAAACACGCTATCTGCAGATCTTTTTGACAAACTACTTTTCTTTACGATACCTTAGATCTTGTTGCTGCAAGTCTCTGCTCGGGAAACACTTCTCATAGCAGAAAGGAGGGGGCAGATTATTATTGACGTGCAAGGAAATATGTGCCTGTGTGGACAATGTTTGAGGTTATTTTTTAAAGAAAATGTAAATGTATTGGGAACTGGTGCATTGATAGCAGTAAAATCGAAGTAAATATTGTGCTATATGGTTTATGTCAAATATTGCATTGTTTTTCAGTACACTGATTGCAAGTAATAGTGTTAATTTTTGTAGTATGGGTTTCTGAAACCTAAACTGACTCAGGCACGGTGTGAATGGCACATGACGGCTCTCATTGTTATGTGTCCTTCACCACACCACACTTAGAATTTGAAGGAGTAAATGCATCAAAAAACCACAAAGAAATGATAATATTCACTACATTGAAAGCTGATGTCGGAGAGTAAAGTTTCTATTTCGGAAAACTGTCCTCTGAAGTGATTGGTTGTCCGCTACAATGGAAGAATGGATTTGCAAAACACAATGTAAGCAAGATCTTAACTAATATTTATTGAAGTGTGGATTGAAATGTACTGTGTGTCATATGATGAACGTCCTGACGGATGAATGTTTAATTTGACACAAAGATTAGACTTTGTACGTGTGAATTGTAATTTAAATGTATAGCCAAAATAACAATGTATTGTGGCTATTTAACTGTAAAGTGGTTACTGAAATATATTTTAAATCCCGATGTGTACATGTCATGGGTACAGCCTACCGGCTGACATTTCTTTCAAAAGTATTTGGACAATAATTATCAACAACGGATAAGTAATAACACTCAGCTGGGACGAAGTCCCGCCAGACAGCAATCTGTCCTTTTGCAGTTGCAGTAACAAGGAGCAACATGGGAGTGTATAGGTTTTAGAATTGGGTGGATGCGAAAGTGCTGCTTTTATTTCAATTTTAAAGCACTAATTTCCCCTCTGTAATGGAGCGCCATTTGTTTATATTACTCGTTGGTCATGGAAGATAATTTTTGGTGAAGAACGCAAAGACTTGCACTAATGGATCGATGATCGGATTTGGCATTAGAAGATCACTGTTGACAGTTTCACTCAAAAGGAGATTGATACAAAGTACTATTGTTGCTTACTTCAAAATAAAATGTTTGTATCATTTTTGTAAAAAGAAGGAAACGTTTTGCATTTGTGGTAGATGTGTGTGCTTAAGTTCCTTGTTTTGCGTTAGATAACCTTAGGATGTTGGTTATGACAGGGTACGTTTGACTACGCTGCCCCTAGCATCATTGAAGTAGGTGGAGCTAATTTTGAATGTTTAGGGATGTTAGCGTTTTGGGATGGCTAACGTAATCAGTGCCGAGAGGGCTTTTGAAGTTAGGGTGATAGAATCTTATTAAGTCTATCTAGATTATCGAAAAATATAAAGGAGATGGAGTCAATAAGATTTTTTAAGTGCTTTGTTTTAACTGTGAAAGGTGGAAGGAACCTTTTTTTGTTGTTTTTTGATTATTATTTTTTTTGCAGGAGAGGTTAGAAAGTAATGTGGGAAGGAAAATGAGAAAACAGGCACCGACCACAAATGTGGAGTGGCAGGAGGACAGGTGAAGATGTTGCACGTTTGTAACATCTAAGGCAGGGGAACATGTTTCTCATGCTCCTTGATTACAGATTCAAAAGCACTTCGAAATTGCTCCCCCCTGCAGAGTGATGTGTTTCAGTATATACAGAAGACTGTTGTCTTTGAAAGATATGGATCAAAAGCCTCTTTTATTGCTTGCAAGGTAGCTGGTGGGATTTTGTGTCCCACAGAAGTAGGCTGTGTGGTTACAGTACTGATTGAGGAAGATGAGGTGGAGGAAGACAGCCTATTACTTGCTAAGAAAGGAACAGCCTCTCTGAAAGCATTGCAGTGGTTGGATTGGCTGTGGCGGTGCATGGAGTTGGTCCCGTAGGAGTACTGTCCAGGTAGTCTGCAACTTAGTACTACGTTGCACTCAGTGCATTTCACTTCGGTAGCTTTAGCCCTTTGTACATTCCCAACAGTGGTAAATAACTGCCACACCCACGATTCTCTCTGGGTGCTAGAGGTAGGCACTTCCTCTACCTCATCTTCTTGGTCCACTTCATTGTCTTGGGAAATACTGCACTTTTATTTGTTGTGTAGGTCTTCCAGCTGGTGGTGTTATTCATGATAGATCTTGGGGAGGAGGGATGGCAATATCTCATGCCATTTCTAAGATACATAGCAGTTTTGCTAATATTCGTACACATATGTGCTATGTATTAGATTGTTAATGGATAATGAGTAAGAATAGGTGTAGGAACTGTGCAAGGGGACCATTTTGAACTTGAAAGTTGCTAGATCAGCAGAAAGTGAAGTTCCAAACTGTCCGTGAAGCATAGACCCGATTGCGAAGTGCGGTCACAAACACGTCATCATGCCATGCGCAGGCGTGTGCAGTCAGGTGACACTGTCTGGATGATCTGCGATGATGTCAGACGTTTGAAAACCTCGACGGACACAAAACCAGTGAAAACAGTTGCAATAAGAATATAGAAGTGTTAAATATTATGCTAGAAGGTGGGAAATGGCAGAGATTTAAGGTTAAACTTTGTAAATTGGACAAAAATATTGCTATATTGGGGTAAATATGATATTAGTAAATTGTAGAAAACTAGCATGCACCGGTAAAAACCCATGAAAATCACTGAAAAACCGTTGTTAAAGGAACGTTATGGTTAAGTTGCGCTAATAAAAACCCATGAAATTCACTAAAAAAACCGTGTTAAAGTGACGTTATGGTTAAGTTGCACTAATAAAAACTATTAAATTCAATGAAAAAACTTTGTTAAAGTGATGTTATGGTTACAAGTAAAACCGAAAAAAAATCTCAGAAATTTGCAAGTTATGGTAAGCTAAGCAACCATAATTCATGCCACCACTGTGCACTGCTAAGACTAACACCCATGACATCAATGATTACATCATAATTGTCATTGTTGACATCACTGATGACATCACATATGAAATTAATTTTGATGAAAAGTACCTACAAGGGGTTGTGTTTATAATGTTGGTGACAAGATGTCATGGGTGATCAGGAGACCTATAATGAACTACTTAATCTATTAAGGAATGTACTCATCTAAAGAAAACATTATATTGAAGTGTTGTTAATACAGGAACCTAATCATACATAAACATAGGCAATGGCTGCAACATGCACTATAGAAGTACAATATTTACAATCTTGTAATTTTGGATATTAAAATAGTGAATGCTACCTTATCAGAGTTTTGAGTAATGTTAAACATGTAATAGCTAGCTAACAATTCAAGACTTACTACACACTTGTGCTAGTACAAACAATACATATGAAGACCCAAAATGCATACACATCCGAGTTACATATAGGGAAACTAAAGTAAGGAAGAAAGAAACAGCATCACCAGAAAATGTTAATAACATTATAGTTTATCTTCATGTATACAAATACATTGTGTGTTTGAGGCCTGCTTATTGCCTCATGTATGTGCACGATGATCTGAGACCAAATCCTACTTTTAGAACACTAGCTATATAGCACCTTATGAATTTTTATATTCTAAGTGTCAGTGAACAAAACCACCTGGCCTAGATATGTCAGTGAACAAAAACAAGTAGCACAGATATGTAATGTCGTCAGTGACATTTGTGATGTAATCTTTGATCTCCTGGGTGTTAGTCTTAGCAGTACACAGTAGTGGCACGAGTTATGGTTGCTTAGCTTACCATAACTGGCGAATTTCTGAGGTTTTTTGGTTTTACTTGTAACCATAACGTTCTTTTAACAAGGTTTTTTCATTGTATATAATATAAATGTTCAGGAGCATATCAACAGGATACATACACATTACACTGATTTCAATGCATGTGCGCATGATGTAATACTTAATCCCTACCTGCATTTGGTTTTTCCAGAGGTTTTAGAGATGTATTGAAAACCCATGGATTTAAGCGATAATGATGATTCAGAGGCATATTGTTTTTAGGTTTGGTACCCATGGATATAATGTGGTCATGGGGAACATAAAATGAGGAGTCAACTTTAGGTTTTCTCTAGAGAGGCAGCAGCAACACTCGTTGCCTCTGGGAGCTACCGACTAAACACGAGAAGTTAGTTTTGTCTGTGGTATAGAAAGTTGTGCCCCACAGACACAAATGGGGGATCGAATGATGAAAGCCATCTGCCATGATTTTTGCCTGACAAGGTAGTCGGACATTTTAGGCAGTTGACAATTGCACATTGTATTAAGAAATGATACTTGAAAAATTATACCAACATATATATTTCCATGGTGTGACAATTGTATTTTTGACTTAGATGACTATAACAGAGAAGACTAATATGTGGAGAAGTGGCCCCGTTTATCTCATAAGGATTAAGTGAATTGATTACCAAAAGTACAGTGCTGACCTTTTGATAATATAATGCATATGTAGAGCAGGCAGGGAGACAGGGCACTGATCTTTCCCCCAGCAGTTGAAGGTGATCAATTTGAGCATCCCCTAAAGTCAAGGGGTTTCATGATTAGTGGCTGGTAGGTGTAGGCTCTGTCGATGTACTTAACACTGCCTGTCAAGGCTAAGAAATAAGCATGCTGGGGCCCTTCAAAGAACCAGTGACTGTGAGTGAAGTGAAGGAAGTTTATGGGGGCAAAATCCCCGGGCTCCTGTGATTTAAATTACGGAACTTAACTTAGCCTGGGACACAAGGTCCTTTAGTATGCAACCTTTGCTTGATGTGTTAATGCTCCATCCTGAAACTGTTGCTGGCTACTTGCCCTTTACACCTTAAGGGAGTTCACACAACCCAAACCCAAAACTCATCCGTGGGTGAGGCTAATCTCTTAAAGGAGCATTACGGGATCTACCCAAGAGGACCTCACTAGGGTTAAAACCCTTATATACAGTTCACACACTGTTGTTGTGGTTGTTCTATGAGTCACTTTTGTTTAGTACAGTAAAGAAGGCTATACTTTTCAATGTTATACCCTTAATTTCCACATTAGCCTTTCTACCACCAGCCCCCCACTTCAGATCCAGGTATTACACCATATTCTGCATACGTGTCAAGTGTTCTCTTCCACCCCTGTAGTGGCACAACCCCTAACACAAAGAAAGTCCAGGCACTGTCAAAGCACACAACGAAACAGCTCGGCACAGCCCCGTGCTCTATCCTGCCCTTTCGGGACTAGCCTCATCACGGCAGAATGCCAAGCTTTCAACATCTGTTTACAGCAGCATGTCCTATCCACTCCTACAAAGATCACAGACAAAAAAAGAGTCAGGTCCCAGGAGGCAACACGGTGCAGCCTATGAAATACCTAGATTTGTAAAAAGAAGGAAGGGTCCCTAGATAAAACAAGTATTGCAGTATATACGCCACCTTCAGTGAGATGCCTGAGTCCCGAGGAAACAGATGAACAGCTAGTTTGCATCAGAGACCAGGGAGCATCCTCTGGGAAAGGAGTAGGCATGGATGTATTGGGGCTCACTCTAATGCCACCTGGAGGGTGCAACGTTTGTGATTGTCTTGGTAGACCTGATCTCTGCCAGTAAATTAAGCAGCATGCATTTTCTGCACAGAGCCAGGTGGTAGTGCATAAACACTGCATCTGCCTCCCCCGTCCGTCCCATGTATAGAATGCACGTACATCTCTACCACCATTGAATGTTATGCAGGCGCAGACGCGCTCTTCCGCAAGAATCTCCACTGTAAACAGGGGGAATCCATTGAGCTGTCTGCAATGCAGAGAACTTCTAAACAACATGTTTTTGGTGTGTGAATGGGTTTACATTTTGAACGGGAAACCAGGAACAGCCAGGCACGTTTTCATTGAAAATGAACACCCGTCACAAAAACAAAACAAAACAGCAAAGAGAGGCCTGCATCCAGGCCAGTGGAAATGTAAGCAGTCCTTCATGTGCTGTGTATGAGCTATTTTTAAGGGGCTAAACCGGTGTTGTTTTTGCTTCCTGGACATGGACTCCCACTCTTAAGTAAGGTCTGTGAGAACAGTTTGAGAAAGTAGTAATGCTTACACTGACACATTTGAGCCAAATATCGATGACACACTCACAGCTCTTTCTACAAAGCGAGTCCCGTTAACTACTTTATCAGACTTCCTCTATAAGTAGAGACATGTATTCAATGGAGTAACTTTGCTGAAAATGTTGTGGGCGGACATGGCATCTGAAGAAAAGGTCCCCCAGCCAAATGAATGGGCACAAAATGGTGTGCCATGAAAGTTGGGGGGGGGGCAAACACCCCTGTCCTCCCCTAAAATTACGCCCAGGCATGCATTTAGCTCGTGCAAAAAGCTTTCAAAAGCACTCTGGTAAAGAATAGCACCTAGACAGGGTCTGGAGATCCTGCATATTTCAGATTGCAGTGCAATTAAACTGTCCATCCTAGTCCCGCTGCCACATCACCCTTTCTTTGACTATATGAATGCTTCTCTTTAATTTCCTGCAGCAGAGGCACTCCCCTTTAGCCAAAGGGACTGTGCACTTAGCTTCCTTGGGTTGTTCAAGGAATCCGTACTCCAGCTCTTATCGTTTTAAGCTCCACTTTTCCTTATGAAGAAAGCCTTGCAGGGTTTCAACAATCTTTGAGAAACTGAAGTTATGGAACTGCCTTTAACAGGGAAAGGGTGGCCGGTGGGGGCACAGTGGACTTTCATTTTGGTCTGTGGCTGTGTGCAATGTTTGAGAGGTGTGTGACTCTTGGGGGAGAAACCGGGTAGACTCCTGGGAGAAAGAATATGGAACCCTACTCTCTTTCACAATCACCCAATGAATGGCTGACAAATGGACTCTGCTCTGTCGGGCAAAAGGTCCCAGTAAGCCCTCTGAGCAGAGCAGCAGAGCACCTGAGCAAGTTAGAGTGGGGTTTGGTCTGATGCTCAGCCCACCATTCAACACAGTATGCCCCCTCTTCATATCTGCCAATTCCCAAATCCTTGTTGTACTTGAAGTAGAGTGTATCTGGGAGAAAGAAAGAAAGAAAGAAAGAAAGAAAGAAAGAAAGAAAGAAAGAAAGAAAGAAAGAAAGAAAGAAAGAAAGAAAGAAAGAAAGAAAGAAAGAAAGAAAGAATTTGACAGCGACAAGGTGATATAGTGATATGGAAGCTGTCAGCAGAGGCCAGCAGTAGCAGAGCAGGGAGGAAACTAAGCTGTTTTGCCTCGTCAGTCCATCTATCATGTCTTGCTATGACTTATGAGTTGGACTCAACACAACTGATCCAATAAATTGACCTCAAGGTATGAACTGTTTACCCTATTTTAAATATTGATGCACTGTATGAATTGTGTGCCTTAGTTAAATTGGTTGCCCTAGTTTAATGTTTGCCCTGCACTGTCTTTCTCCATGCCATCATAGATTTAAAGTTGCCCCACAGTATGAATTTGTTCACTGTATTCTATTCTGATTCTTCTCACACTATGACCTGTTTGCTCTAGTCACATTTTTCAACCTAATTTAATTGCTGTCCAACTGTATTTTCAACCTTTGCATTCAAAATGAGCTGGCTGTGCAGGGCTGCGTGGTCTGGCGCCGACAAGCATGGCCACCTGAATCTACATCTCCCACCCGTATCGCTGTTTTAATGCTTCCGTAATGCGTACTTATCAATTATTTTATTTTTTTAACACTACCAACTTGCCTCGTATGGTGTGCGGCAAGTAGCAAGACTCTTTTCTGTTCTTCTGGAGACATGCAGCTGTGCTTTTGAGGCCCCTGGGCTGATCCCCGGCTGTGGCTGCCTTCGGTGACCGACTTTGCTGAGGAGACGTCTGATTTCCGTGTGATGCAGCGCCGTGCGTCGGATGCAACTTGGCCTCTCGTTTCATCTGAACACCACCTAATGGACGGTTAATAGTATACATGTGAACCAGATTATACCCATCTAGAGGTAACTTTATTTTATCTCTCATTTGCGGACCATGGACACTTTATAATTGTTTTGTATATTGTGTCATCCGTTGTCTGATTGGAAGGTGTTCTGCCTTTGAAATTACCCCCTCTTACTCAGACTTCGCCTGCATCAGATAAATGGAAGTATATTGTGTTATATATTTCACTACTATGGCGTCAGTTAGAAGTGGTCAAAAGACTCCTACAGTTAATAAGGAGTTGCAAGCTGAAGCCCCTCTGACCACTCACAAAAGGCCCAAAAGTGACTCTCCTCCTCCACTTTCAGCTGAAGACTCTAACATGGAAGTCTTATTACAAGAAATAAGGTCTCTTAAGCCCTTTATAGAGACCACTACTCAAAAACTACAGCAATTGGATGATAGATGAAGCGCATTGAAAAGCATAATTAATGAGGTTGAGAACATAATTAGTATTGTAGAAGATAATTCACCAAAGGTTCTTCTGTTGTAAAAATCTGTTAAAGACCTACAAAAACACAACAAGGAATTGGAAAACAGTGGGAGATGTAACAATTTTCGAATTTCAGGTCTGCCTGAAGGATGTGAAGGAAATGACGCCATTTTGTTTCTCCAAAAATGCTTCCGGCTCTGCTTCATATACTGCCTGATGTTACCCTTAATATTCAACGGGCGCATCATATTGGGCCTGTGAAAAACTCTCATGCATTTCAACCAATGCCACATACTTTGATCTTCCTATTGTTAAAATATACTCAACTTCAGCGCATCATTTCCAATGTCCTTCTCCCGCGGGACCTATGTTAGGTCCCTCTGAGTGCCACCTAGTCCTCAGATATCTCTCTGCTTATTCGTCTTGTAAACTTGACATCTTTTCTCTTACCTTGCTTAGGTCTGTAATGCTTTTCTCTTGCTCTATGCTCCAATGTATTTATGTCAAGTATTTACATCTCCCCATATCCCTTTATGTTTTCACCTCATGTGTCCTGCTCACCCTGTTTCGGTGCATATTCCACAATTATTTGGTACTATGCTCAATGCTTTATCCTTCACATTACGTTATTTCTTTATTGATGTATTTATATTAACTGCATAATTACTCTTAAACTGTAATAATGGCATTTTGTTATGTGTCATGGAACGGTAAAGGTATCAATAGCCCAATTAAGAGACATAAGATTATTTCACATCTCAAGGAATTCAATCTCTCTGTACCTTGCATTCAAGAAACACAACTCTCCTTAAATGAATCCTTGAAACTTAAAGCATTTTGGGTTAAAGAGGTTACTCCCAGTTCTGCTATAGGGAAGAAAAATGGTGATGCTATACCAATTAACAAAAATGTATCCTATAAAATATTAGCCCAAGGTAGTGATGATTCTGGGTTTGGGTAAAATTACAAATTGGATCCAATATCATATCAATTATGAACATGTACGGTCCAACAATGCCAGACCCAGCCTTTTGGTATACAATACAACAAAAAATACTGCATTCGGACCTTACTAACCTCATTGCTTGCAGTGATTTTAATAATGTTCTAGACACCTTCTTGGATAGGAAATCCAAATGTATGTTTAGACGCTTCAAATCCCATGACTCATTTATTCGCTATATATCTGAAATAGGTATTGTAGAGCCTTGGAGGCTTGAGAGGTCAAGTTATTGCATACATGAGTAAAAGAAAGAATACATTTAAAAAAAGACCTTGATGCTTTATTTCTTTGGCTTATAAATGCTGAGAAGCAATACTATTGATCTCTCTCCTTATTGGGACATCGTAATGTCAAATCCCAGCACATCCAAATCAACAACAAATTAACTGAACAAGCATCCGGTACCATTTTAAAATACAAATCTTATATTTATCAAACCTCTAATAAAGTGGGCAAGGCTCTTGCTTCCTAATCCATAAACTACTTGCTTTGCGTAATCCAGGAGGTATACGTCTGTGCATTGGTAGCCAGTGTTTCCATGACAACCCATAGCGTGTACGTAGACAAAGCCATAACATGAGGCTTTTGTATGCGCCGTTGAACTCCAAAAGGTCGGGACAGGAAAGCAGACTTCCTGGAGGCATGGGGTTGTTTACGGTTGCCAGACATTTCGTCAAAAAAAATGGGTCGACCAGACAAATGGTCGAACCAATTTGGTCGAAAACCAAATGGTCGAAATTTTTTTTTTTTTATTTTAACCCTTTTTTTTTTTTTTTGGGGGGGTCCCCCCCTAACCCCCTTTTTTTCTCTAAAAACCCCTTTTTTAACTAAACGAAAACCCGAAAAATAAATATATAAATAAAAAAAAAAATTTGACCATTTGGTTTTTGACCAAATTGCAGTCGACCAGTTTTTTTTCGACGAGTTGACTGGACACCGTTGTTTACTTCCATGCACACGTGGGAAAGGAGATCTGAAGCCACAGTGTGTCAATTGGGACGTAACCCTGACAGTTTCCTCCCCCAAAGACACCTCCCCGGCACAGGAAGCAAGCAATAGAGACAAAGGAACTGGGGCATGTATATTTGACTCAGGCTCCCAGGTACGATTCTCTGGACTGTAACCTTTCCAATCAACAAGGTAATGACGAACCCCACACACCATTTTAGTGTCCACAATGGCCTTGACCTCATACTCCTCAACCCCTTGGACTAGAACAGGAGCTGGATGCGCAGGGCAAGGTTTCAAAAGAGAAATTTGAAAGACCGGATGAATCTTCCACTGGGTGGGCAATTCCAAACGAACCACCAGAGGATTGAGTACCTCTTTAACAGGAAACGGCCCCACAAAATGAGGCAACAAACACCTGCGACCTGGAATGCAAAGAATTTTGAACGGCAGCCACACCTGCATCCCAGGTTGATAATCCGGTGCTGAGACATGATATCGATCTAGGTAGAGCTTGGCTTGCTTTTGAGCCATCTCCAGGTGCTCACCAATCTGTTCCCTTAAGGCAACAAACAAACGTAAGCACCCCTGAACTGCAGGACTATCCACTGCAGGCACCAAATCCAAAGGAAGCATCCTAGGGTGTTGGCCATAAAGATCAAAAAAGGCATGGTGCTCGGGGAAGTGTGGATCGAGTTATTGTAAGCAAATTCTGCAGCTACTAACTCTTCCAACCATGATTCTTGATGTTGAGTGATTACGCAGTGTAAGTATTGTTCCATAGAAGCATTTGCCCTCTCTGTCTGCCTGTCAGTTTCAGGATGGTAAGCAGTGTGATAGCGTCCCTCAATACCCAAAGCAGTGACAAGATGCTGCCAGAAGTGCAAGGTGAATTGAGAACCTCGATCTGTGATAATGACTTCTGGTAACCCAAAGCGTCGAAATACATATGGAGAAACAGGTCCGCTAGAACCGGAACAGAAGGAACACATTGACAGTGAATGAATAGAGCCATTTTAGAAAAGTAGTCTATGATAACCCAAATGATATCGACACCCCTGACGAGAGGCAATTCCACCACAAAATCCATTGAAATCATTTCCCACAGTTTTTTTCGGGATAGGCATGGGTTGCATCAGTCCCATAGGTTTTGAAGTGGAACCCTTACACTGGGCACAAATGGAACATTTGCTGATGTAGTCTGCCACATCCTTACTCATAGATGGCCAGAAGGACCATCGTTTTAATTGCTCAAGGGTTTTGCACCTGCCAGGATGTGCCGCCATTAAAGCATCATGACTCCACTGAAGGGCGGTTAATCGAGTCTCGGTGGTAGGGAGATAGAGCCGCCCTTGCACGTAGGGTAAAGAGTTCACTACATCCATATTTTAATCATGAATTTCAGGAGGGTTGGTAGCCACCCATTCTTGAATCCTGGTCTTCAAAGAAGTATCTAGCGTACAAGAACAGACAACATGAGAGGGTTGTAAAACCGTCCCATCCCAAGAACGTGAGGAACTTCCCCCATTAAGTCTGGAAAAAGTGTCTGCCTTAGAATGCAGAACGCCTGGACGGTAGATAATCAGAAAATTGTACATGGAAAAGAACTCATGCCAATGTGCATGACAAGCTGTAGTACAGCATACAGACTTGAGTGCAAGGAGATTACGCTGGTCAGTATTTACCTGTATTGGGACTGCAGTTCCCAGAAGATGATCTCTACAAACCATGAAAGCATCACGTACCACCAGCAACTCACGTTCAGTGATGGTATAATTCATTTCGAATTTTGTGAGCTTTCTGGAGTGATAGGCCACCGGATGAAGAGAACCCGTATCCGCACATAACTGGGATAGAACCACCCCAATTGCTTGATCAGAAGCATCTGCTTCAACAATGAATGGACGTGCCGGATCTGGATGTTGGAGCACCAGGGCTGATGTAAAAGCAGATTTTAGGGTGTCAATAGCAACTTGGGCCTTGTCAGTCCAGATGAACCAACTCTTACAGCTTGTAAGAGCTGTCAATGGGGCTGCTGTAGTCGAGAAGGAATGGATAAACCTCCTCCCTCCTCCCTCCTATAAAAGTTTGCAAACCCTAAAAAGAATTGAAGAGACTTCACGGGCGTAGGGACTGGCCAGTCCAGAATCGCCTTAACCTTAGTGTTGCTCATTTTAACACCATCACTGGTGATGTCGTAACCCAGGAATTCCACTTGAGTAACAAAGGGATCCCTTCTATTGTTAACACGAACGTTTCAAACTTGGCATAGAGATTATTATCACACAATCTCTGTAACACCGTGGATACGTGTTGAACGTGTGTTTCATAGGAAGGCGAATATATGAGAATGTCGTTGAGATAGACAACCATAAATTAATCCAGTAAATCCTTGTAAACATCATTAATGAAGTACTGGAATGTGGCAGGAGCACTGCACAGGCCAAATGGCATGACCAAGTATTCAAAAAGACCGTATTTGGTCTAAAAGGCCATTTTCCATTCATCGCCTTTTCTTATTGTAACCAAGTTGTATGGCCCTCTCAGGTCCAACTTGGTGAAGTATTTAGAGGAGCCAAGCTGATCCAACAGTACTGAGATCAACGGAATCGGATACTGGTTTTGGATTGTAATGGCATTCAATTCTCTGTAATCAATACAGGGACGTATATCCCCCTCCTTCCTGGGAACAAAAAAAAGTGGGGATGCCGCAGGGGATCTGGAGGGACATATGAAACTTGAACTTAATGCCTGATACAGGTAGTCTTTAAGTATTGCGTCCTCCTTTTGTGTAAGCGAGTAAATCCTACCTGGAGGTCTGATAGCATCCGCAATTAAATCGATAGGACAATCATAGGGACGATGCGGGGTTGTTCTTCCGCCGCCTTCATATCAAAGACATCCCTGTATGATTCATATTCCTTGGGGAGGGTAACTGTTGTGGTAGCCCCGATAACTGAGACTGAATCCAAGATCATTGAACTGAGACTACCAAATTTTACCTCAGTGGACAGACACGATTCGTTACAATAGATGGAGGCAAAATCTACTGACCCTTTATACCAATCGATTGCAGGATTATGTTTCATTAACTTTGGTAGTCCTAGTATTAGCTTGAACTGTGAAGCCGCAATGATATCAAAAGTGATGATCTCAGAACACGTAGAACCAAAAGTCATAGTGAGATCAGCGATTTGTTCCGTAACTAGAACAGAGAGCATAGAAGTGCCATCCACAGCATTAACCAGTTCTGGTATTTCCTTGGGGACCACTGGTATGGAATGATCTGGAACAAATTGGGCATCCACATAGTTACCTGTAGCTCCCGAATCCAGAATGGCTTCAACCGACCAGGGCTCCATCGAAGAATAAGACAATGTAGCTGAAACCGAGAAGGGAATCAGACTTCCGGGATCCATAGCAGCATCACTCGACAAAGGGATTCCTTCTATTGTTGAGCTTTGGTGTTTCCCGCCTTCTTGGGTTTCTGTGGACAGAGTCTTAAGAAGTGCTCTGATGAACCACAATAGAAACATAACTTGTTCCCTTTCTGTGGTGGACAGTGGACCTCTCAAGGCTCCAATTTGCATGGGTTCAGCTGTTAAGGCAGGGGTTAGTACTGGAGGAACTGAGGAGGATATCCTTGTCTCCCCTTTTCGTTCTGCCTTGCAAGCCAGGATATCTTTCAAGGTTTCAGAAAGGCCTTTGTAAAACAAGGCCCCCTTCTTTTCATCTGGCCAGTCTGTTTCTGCAACTATCTGATTGAACTTCGCTAGGTACCCCAAAAGGGAAGTTTCACCTTGTTGTAAAGTAAGTAATTCCAGATCCGTGGCTTGTGATTTATACCTTGTATCAAAGACGCGTGTCATTTCCGTGATCAATGCGCAGCTATCGTAGAGCAGATGCCTTCCTTGTTCCAACAGGGGGTTGGCCCATACTGCTTATGTACCTCCCAGATTCGATAGTACAAATGCCACCTTTGTGTTTGCATCAGGGAATGATGTAGGTCTTCACAAAAAATGTAACCTACATTGATTAATAAATGTCCAAAAGGTCTTAGGATCCCCTAGGAACCTTTCCAGGGGGGCCAAAGGAAACTGTGCTGCCATGTAAACAGGGCCCAGATCATTTCTAGGCTGGGACCCAGCTGCAGCAAAATCCAAACTTGAGGCAGGTGCCTCTACCCCGGGTTGCAAGCCAGCTTGTAACTCAGTGATACGACGTTGAGTAGCATCATGAGCTACCGTCATGTCGGCCCTAAGGTCAGCCACCAACTGGGTTAAAGCCACCAAATTATCAGCAGCTCCTTCCATTTTAATAAGGCTTCTGAATATGTTAGACCCAAGGGCTAAGTCAGAAGTGGTGGCTTGACACGTCGTGAAGCAATACAGTCTTTATAACAATATACCCCTCAAGAGTACAAAAGGACAGATTGAGGAGAGTATTGCCCAAAAATGAGTTACACCCTGATACACAGCTGGCTGCAAAGGAAAGCAAATGATTAGTATAATGTCAGTGAACAAAACCAAAGACTTAAATAGGAATATGACAAAGTACTCACTAGAACGTTGTTAGCTTTGTCTAGTGTTTCAAGCAAGGATGTGAGGGGTAACCCTGGGAAACAGAATAGACTGTTACACCGGTAATAGGTCTAATCACACAGATATGAATGCTGATGTGAACTCTGCTTAACGATCAGAAAATTGTCAAGAGTTGAAGAGTGGCCCACGTAGAAACAGCAGCAGTAGAAGAAGAGGTTCCAGGATATTCATAGGAGGCATGGGGTTGTTTACTTCCGTGCACCGATTGTCCAACACGTGGGAAAGGAGATCTGAAGCCACTATGTGTCACTTGGGACTGAGCCCTGACAGGTTTTAAATTGTGTGACAATTCTTTCAGTTAATTTGGGCCTTCTTTTTTCCTCTTCGATTAGTAGTTCCATTAAACTTAACATGAATGCCCTTTTACACAGACTTAGAGAGTCAACTTCCCTTTGGTCTCCTCTGTACTTGTCCTGGTGGGGGAGTCTTGAAACAATTAAAATTAGGTTATTGCCTATTGTTCTCTATTATCTACAAATGCTACCAGTTCCCCTTCCTTCCATCTTTTTAAAATCTATAAATTCTATTTTAGTAAATATTTTATGGGGTAAAGATAAATGTAAAAGAATTGCCATCAGTAAGCTTCGATCTCCCTTTGAGTATGGTGGAGTTAGGTTTCCTTACTTTAAGTGCTATCATAATGTATTTTTAATTAAGCAAACTCGCACTTGGTTTATCTCTGAGGCTGATCTCCCCATTTGGACAAAGAATTAGTATCCCCCATCAATATGTATGATCTGGTTTATATATTTGGTTCCACTTTTTAAAAAAATGCTAGTAATAACAAAGCCTCCACACGTGCCCTTAGACTTTTCCTCTTCTCTACTGTTACTGCTCCATCAAGAACGTTTTCTGAATTGTTCTGGTACAATACATCTATCACTTTTAAAGGTAGGCTGCTTTGATGGAAGCTTTGGTTGAATAAAAATATTAGGTTTATTCATCAAATTTATAATGCTAACAGTTGGAAATCATTTCATGATATGAGATGTGACTTCTCCCTACCCTTATCAGACTACTATTTTTATAATAAATCGGTTAATGCTTGTCTAGACAAATTCAATCAATTTACAAACAATGAGCCTATACCAGATGCCACAAGAGTACTATTTAAGGCTAAGGCTTCTGTTGTCAAAGTGGCTCAATTTTATTAGGTTGTTGGGCGTTGTTAAACCTCCAAATATGAGATGGTCCACTGAATTTCAATGGGAAGTTGACTGTGGGATATCGTTTGATGATGTGACTTGGGGTAGGATATGGTCTAGAATTAAATGTATATCTCCTTTCACTAACATTACATAAAATGTATTCTTTTTCTTACACAGAACCTTTCTAACCCCAATGAAATTACTTAAGACTTTATGTAGTTCTAATTGGTGTTGATGGTCCTGTTGGAATGGGCGGGGGCCCTATTCACATATGCTCTTTGAGTGTACGTATGTTCATAGGTTTTGGCAGGAAATTTGGACTTCATTAAAAAAGATCTTCAAAATAGATCTCCCCTTATCCCTCACAAACATTGTGTTGGGTAATATTGCTTGTGGTAATATTTTAAATGACCCTTCTCCACTTTTATATGACCTTCTTATTGCCATTGCAATTAAATTAATTCCAGCCAATTGGAAACCTTTTTCAAAATTTTACTGTGAAGGGTTGGTGGAATGTCATGTTCACAGACTTTAAAACTGTATGGCTATTTGTCTTCTTTTCACAACCAAATATGATGCTAAATGGTCATGCTATGACAATTATTTAACATTTCATAACATGTCTGCTCATGGTTCATGAATTTCCTACTTTATCATTTTATCAGTTATCAATTAATGATTTTACTTTTTGTGATGCTTGGGCCTTCTCAATATAAATTAAAAAGACCATGCCATGCTTCTGTCCGTGCCTCTCTCACTGTGATCGGCATCTGCTATGAAGAGGGCGGGCAGGAGCCCCCTCTGCATCCACTGACTGATATCTGCAGGACACAGCTGATCTACATGATGCAAGTCCTCACTACAGGGTAGGCTACTGCTGCAATTACTAGTAGCTACCCCTATAGAGCATTGACATCAGGCTCCAACCCTGATCCATACCTAGAATCTGCTGCTAAATCCTTATATTCCACCTTTTTTCCAGCCTGAAAACACGTGCTGCTGGAATGGAAGTCTTTTCTTTAAACCATCTTTGACACACTTGAATGTCCATTGTAACACTGTTCTCAAAAATGTTGTGTTTTGGTTTCTTGAACATTCATTTGTTTAGATATTTTTACATCTAGACCAAATTATGTGCCCGGTATGCCTACTAGAATGCTTTTCCAAAAAATGCCATTGTTTTTTCGGTTTTCTATACATCGATTTCCATCCAGTCCAATTCTTATGTCTGTGTGCACATTTAGTGAGCATTTTGTTGCGGCTCTCTTTTGCCATCTATTTAGGATAGCGGTACAATTTATATGTTCTTTTGCCCACGGCTGGTATTTAATCAGTACACTCTGTGGCTCTCTATGACTATGCAATTATGTACCTGCACCACGTGCCTTGTATTTATTATTGCTTTACTATTGCCTGTGCATCCCAAGAGTTGTACCTATTAATGCATTTTGCGGCTTTCTATGACTATGCAATTATGTACCTGCATTATGTGCCATGTATTTATTATTGCTTTACTATTTGCCTATGCATTCCAAGAGCTGTACATATTGGGCCCATTTTCTAATCATGCGCCGACTTTTCAACGAATTTGTTAACATCCCCATGAGGTCATCTTACACTCTGTTGATGCATGATTTTTTTGTATGAGTCACATGACGGTTACCATGACAACCAGTTGGCTAATTTTAGCTCCTAAATTAATTTTTAAGACAGATGTGTATCCCGTGTGCCCTCTAAATTGATTTATTATCACTATGCTCCACCAGTTCGAGCGCTATACATTTTTTCTCTGGCTGCTCGATTTCAGCCTGATCCTAACATGGCTGCCATATAAAACACTCATGCAGCCTTGGCAACAGCTTTTTCCCACGCTGTGCAGTGTGCTCCTTCAGTCACTCAAAGATGCCCCGCTCTCTGCACGCAGCCTTTTGACAGCCTATCTGGCCCACCACCAAAGGTAAATTCGCCAGCATGGGCACTTTTAGTTCCACATGAGCAGTCGTTACATTCAGACACTTAAATGTGACTTTCTGTTTACTTGCAGCCATACCTTTGATGGCTGACCGCTTTACAACACATTGGACCTTTTCACCTGTAGTTATTCGGTGAAAGGTAAGACACGTTTTATGCTTTGTGTACATTTATATTTATTATGTACATAACGGTTGGGGTTTAGACTCACCCCCCGCCCCCTTTTTTCTGTTTAATACAACAGGAGTACCTAGAGACCAGCCCAGTGTGGCGTATGGATCTCTAATACAGTGCCTATCAATTGGTACATAGGTAAGCTGTGTGTTTTCTATTTTGTGACTACACATTTTTGATTCAGTCAATTTAAATTAGTTCTGCGGCTCATACACCCACCTGATTCTGATCACCCTTCCCCACAGCTTAGACGTCCCGTGTACAGAACCTTGTCCTGATGATGGCCGTCCCAAATCTTATCTGTTGCCTCTTAGTTGTTTTACGTTGTCTTTAGAATTCCGCTTTGAATTGTTTCACAATTGAACTGTGTCTGTTTTGACAAACCTCCACAGAGGTTGGATTTGTTGCACACACACCATTTTCAACTTTGTCCCGAGCATTGGTGGTAAATGGTGTTTTAAAGCATTTACGTTTATGTTCTGTTATGGTCCAACAAAACATTGATGATGTCTATTCTCTCTCTGTAAATTGTGTTGTTGTGTTTTTGACTAATGCAATTACAACATAAAAAGTCCTCTAGAGATCTTTCTCTATGATAACAATTTCGAAGAGTCATTTTTTCAAACCAATTGTGGGAGCCCTTCGTGTATGAGTACCCTTGAACCTATTCATTGGTGTATTTTGTTTCTGATTTAACCCTCCTGCGTAGAATAGGTTCCATACCAGGAGCCCACATTTTCTGATTCTAGCCAAAGTACTCAACGAGTTAGGTTTCACACAGAAGGTCAGTAGCCCAACCCACACCAAAGGCTGCACCCTGGATTGGGTTGCAGATCACAACTGCTCTTGTTCCATCACATCGAACGTCGCCCACCCATGAACTGCCCACAACTGCATTCAATTCACTATACACACTGTCTCAGCCACTAAAGCTCTCATCTATGTGCCTCCTGCACAGGTAAGAAGCAAAATAAAACTCAATAAGGTAAACCACCGTCCATTCCTGCAAATTCCTGAACTCTCACGTCCCTTCTCCAATGACCCCAACACCTTGGTGACCATTTACAGGGACACCCTCACTAAAGCTATTGAAGCCATAGCCCCACTCGAATGTAAAAAGGAGAAAACATCTATGCACTCCAACTCATGGTTCACTGAGGAACTACAGGCTTTTCATTCAAGCAAACAAAAGACACTAAACAATTGGCAAGCTTTCCCAAGTGATCAAGCCACGGAAAGCTTTAAACAGATTTCCACTCAGTACCAGGAAGCCATCACTAAAGAAAAAGCTAATTCTTTCAACTCCCGGATCAATAAAGCCAACTCCCAAACCAAAGAAATGTTCGCAATCTTTATTGAACTCATCTCGCCACCCACTAGTCCAGACGAGATCATTAAAGATGAAGCCTGGTGCTCAAGTATACAAACCGCACTGCTCAGTAAAACAGATTTACTCCAAAATAAAATCCAGGAGCACTACAAAGCATGACCTCACCATAACCAGCCTCCCCAGCCAGCACTCGACACCTTGAATTCCAATGATCCCCTATTCTCCTTCCGTGACACAACAGTACCAGAAGTCATCAACCTCATACAGCACCTCAAACCATCTATGTGTAAGCTTGACATTTGTCCAGCCAATATCATCAAAGAGTGTGCTGACTCTCTTGCTTCTCTTATTACAGCTTTTATCAATGCTTCATTCAAAACAGGTATCGTCCTGACATGCCTCAAAGAAGCATGGATACGCCCCCTCTTAAAAAAACCTACTCTAGACCCTGCCCTGCCCAACAACTACCAGTCAATAACCACAGTCCCCCTTCTCTTAAAAATCCTGGCTAAAGCAGCCCACAAACAGATTCAACACTTTCTTGAATTTAACTCTATCCAAGGGAAAAGACAAGCTTACTTCCGTAAAAGGCACGGCACAGAGACCGTCCTGGTAGACCTTTAAAATCAAATCACACAAAACATGGACAAAGGCAAGCCAGCACTCGTATTAATCCTGGATCTCTCGGCTGCCTTCAATTTGGTGGATCACAAGATCCTCACATCACATCTCACCCAGGCCGCCAAGTTCTCCAGAGCAGCCTCTTCATGGATTAAATCGTTCCTGGAAGGCAGAGCTATGAAGGTCTTCTCTAACCAAGCTTGCGCAGTGCCCACCACCATTCAATGTGGAGTCCCTCAGGGCTCATGCACAGCCCCCACACTCTACAACTTGTTCACCAACCCAATCTTTGATAAATTGGATGCACTTGGTATAGCATACAGCAATTATGCTGATGATACACAGGTACTCCTACCACTCTCCTGCACCTATGATCAAGACTCGGAAGCACTGCATCTAACGCCCCATAACTAGCACTGCATTCCACACCCAACAACATGCAGGCCAGCTATGCTACTCGCACATGGCAATTTAAAATCACTCCCTACAGACATCAAACAACATAAATCGACACATCTACAACCGAGTTACACATCACCCCCTTGGCCAATTCACAGTAGGACCACAAGCTCATGAGGCTCCTATCTGGACACCAATTCCCTTATGCTCCGAATACAGACCACTGAGGAATAGAACTGCCTAGAGGACCTTGTACTTCCAGACTGCACACATCAACACAGCAGCACAGCTTTCCTGCATTTAGTCTTCTCCCCACTAACTTCACCTGCCTCCCCTTTCAGGTCCTTCACAGTGCCTGGAGACCGTGCCAATGGCAGTGCTGCATGCTTTAAATCCCAGTAACATACCAGTCGAGGGAGGAATGAAGAGACAGCATATTGGTTGTGAAGTAAACGACCGCTCACACAGCCTTCGTGTGATGGCGCGCATACATCGGGTCCAGTCTGCCGGTTCTATAGGTCACCAGACAATTGTGTTTGTTTTTAGTTTGCCAGTGTACAGTGGAGGGTATTTTGCTTTATTTATTCATCAGGCATTGATTAAAGCGTGATTAATTTGGATTAAGATTAATTAAGATCAATATGCAATTAACTGTTCAAACGGCATTGACCCAACCGCCGACTTCCTTAGGCTAACGACTGCTAGTGAGTAATGATACCTTGAGCATGTGCAGCCTCACTCACCCCTCCCCAAATCACAGCATCTTTAAATACAAGTGCCTATCCCAGTGGGATCCTTGATGTGTGCATAATGCAGACAGTGCTTGGCTGTGCTGCTGTTACAATGGAAGGTGATTAGAGACCTTGGCCTAGGGTCTAATAGCTCTTGCGTGAACGGCGAGTTAGAATGTTTCCTGTTTTTTGCTTTTTTTCCTGTCCTAGACCTGTCCGCTGCTTTTGATCTTGTGGATCACAAGGCTCTCTGCAAACACCTTAAAGACACAGCACATTTTCCCCAACAAGCTACCTCCTGGATCACCTTCTTCCTAGAAGGTAGACTCATGAGAGTATTCTCTGACCAGAACTGCGCTAACTCCTCCCCCACCCACTGCGGAGTCCCCCAGAGATCCTGAACCTCACCCACCCTCTACAACGTTTTCACCCTCCCTCTCTTCAACGACCTTGATGATCACGGCATAGCTTACACTAAGCTATGCCGATGATACCCTGGTTCTTCTCCGACTCACTGGCTCATACGAACAAGTTGCAGCCACACCGAACAAGATCTACGCCATCATCCAGGCCTGGATGGTGGCAAACGGGCTCTGTCTCAATGGAGACAAGACAGAAATACTACTGGTCGTCCCCAAACAAATCCTCAGCAAACTGGACAGCAAATACGCATCCTTCATCATAGACAATACGATTATCACCACAGCAGCAGCTGCCAAAACATTAGGGGTATACTTAGACTCCACACTCTCCATGTCACGTCAAGTGAACGCGATTGCTTCCTCTGCGGCACTAACACCAAGATCATAAACGCCATCAAACCATAACCCTCTCCCAAAAACTGCTTAGCCAAAGCAAGAGCCACTGTGGGAGCGAGACTAGACTACTGCAACATACTATTCCTAGGAACATCTTCTTAAAACTTGACTAAACAACAAACCACACAAAACAAGGCTATAAGAGCAGCCCTTAGCATAACCGAGAGAGCACATCTCCCAGGCTAGACGAAACACCCACTGGCTCCCTGTTAGAGAGCGCATTCTCTTCAAGACCCTATCCATCACTCACTCCTGCCTATCCTAAATGGCTCCACCATACCTATCAGAAACCATCCACAGAGCCACCTCAAACAGACCGAAACGTACCCAACACTGCAACCAGCTAGCGATTCCAACATACAAAAGACTCAAAGCAGGTGGATCCAGCTTTGCTGTTTTAGCCCCCAAGAACTGGAATACTCTTCAACCTGCCCTCAGGGAAGAACCCTCCATCATTATTTTTCGCAAAGCACTTAAAACACAACTATTCCGCTAGCCCAGCACTCACTTCAGAATGTCTCATTTATTTGTACTTAGATGAATTGTACGGCTGACACTGCTTGCTAGCCAAAACACGTCTTTTGTACCTTCTCATTTTGAAAATGTCTGTCCCATTATCTTCACTGTTTTGTATCATCATAGATATGTCAATTTTTTAGTTGGCTAGTTGGCTCACTATGTACAAATGTTTTGTTTGTCCAAGATAAATATTCTGTAACAGAGCCACGATGCCTATGGGCCGCTGGCGCTTTATAATTCCAAATAATTAATTAAATAAATAAATACATGATCTGGGTGCTTGTGTGAACGACAAATATGCTGTATGGGTGTGTGACTGGGGTATGTGTGAGTGTGTTTGAGCGTGCTGTGGGGGGCTGTGGCCCGGGGAGGGGCAATGGAGCATGCACATTTTTGACAGGAGCATAGCATCTTTTTCTGGCGTTTTTGGGCAAAGCCAACTTGAGTGTTATTATGTGAAGTTGGGGTTGGAGTGGGGGGGACGGTAGTACAGTTGGGCTGGCTGGGTCCTACGGTGGAATGGAATTTTGTACTCACATTAATGGCAAAGACAACATGATGAGTGTTCTTACATGGGGTAGGGCATGTTTCCTTACTATGGCTGGCATGTTTTCTTACTGGTGTTAAGGTCGAAGGCAATATAAGTGTTCTTACATGGAGCATTGGGGGGCATTTGTGAAGCCTGCAAGGCAATATTTCATTACTGTGGCATGACATTTTTTACTGGGGTTACAGAGTAAATACAACATGATTACAACATGAGTGAGTGTTCTTATATGGGGGATTCGTGTAATTATATGTTATTTATATAGCACTTTCGTGAAGCACTGTACAGAGAACCTACTTACATAGAATTATCACCCAACCGAAGTTGGTACTCATTTATCGACCTCGGAAGGATGAATGGCTGAGTTGTTCTTGCTGTGATTTGAACCTGCGAATCACATGCAGATCGCAACAGTGAGCGCTCAACCCGCTGAACTATTTTACCGGCTAGGCTGCAAGGACATGTTTTCTTACTGTGGCATTGCATTTATAACAGAAAGTGCACAATTTTAACCTATTATTAAAAAATATATATTCTCATGGGGTGAACCCCCCCAAATCACCCCCATGATTAGCTTGCCCTCCCTCACTATGCTCGGTCACGCCTCACATTTGGCCGGTGGCAGAACAAGCCCCCTTCTTTCTTTTAGTGTGAGCCCTACTATGTCGGCGCCAGACCCACTTGTTACACAATCCTGGCAACACCAATCACTAGCGGCTCTCCAGGTATAACACCTGCAACATGTGTTTCACCTTTTTATTTGGACTTAATTTGGGCACATTTTACATGAACTGGCGGAAACGAGCAACACGTTTTATAAAACAAAATTCCCAGAGACTTAGCCAGGCTGGGACACCTCGTTTTATGTCCCGCCCCTCAAACCTGTGCATTGGCATTAAAAAACAGATGGTAAAGCCCTCTGCCCTTTTGCATCTGTCTTTTTAATGTTGCAACACTGAAATAAAGCCAGGAACCAGAGCAGTTTGCCTCAAGGAACGCTCCCATGCCAGCCTGAGTCTATTGCAAAGAGATACACACGTCAACATAGATGTATATACAACTCGTTTACGTTGTTATGCTTTTGCAATGTGATTTCAGTTTAGACAGAAATAAATCAGGGGAAATTCAGATTTACTCCAAGTACCATATTGATTGGTAATTAAAATACTTTTATCTATATTCTAAATTGTTCCTACGGAATGGATAGTCAGTGGTCACGGGATGTGAAAGCAAATCAGAAATACACAAAATCTGGTTTAAACTCGGTTCAAGGCGTGCGCTGTGGTGGTTTTGGCATGGTGCCATCTCAGTGTTGTTTTGTTTTCTGAAAATGAAAATGATGACACTATTTCAATTTAGAACTCGCATCTGCCTGATCCTGCAAACAAACTCTCACACTTATTTTTAGTCAAAGGAAGAAAGTGCTATAGCCATATTATTTAATTTCTTTAATTCAGGAGCTTTTTAAAGTGCTCATGTAACTTAGTAAGTGCCCCTTCGTTGTTCTGCCTACTTGGTTTCGAGGGGTGGATATGGACCAGGGGCCTGGCCGCGGCCTCCACCACCAGCCCACTGTGCTGATGTGATGCTGCTGATGACTCCCTTCCCCCACCGATCCGGGCAGCAGCAGTACATGGTGCTGTAGTGCTCTCGAGTATTCACTTGGCTTGGGAGAGGGACAACAGGACAGGTGGCAGCAGCCACATGCAACACTGCCTGACTAGACCCTCGTATGTGGGCCATGTAAACTTGCAGTCATCAAGCAAGGGATACATTTGTGCCGGGGACTGTGTACTTTCACACTTCACTTTTTGTGTGTGTTCAACTGAACTTTGCTGTAGAGAATGTGGATACATCCAATTAGCTTAGAATTGAGGCATCGGAAGTGAAAAGAAGTCAATCTGAATTTGAATTATGCAACTTTTTTCGAGCCTCAGTCTGAGTAGTATAGGATTTCTATATTTGTTTAATAACAACCTGGAGGATTCATTATATTTGTGTATCTGAATGAAGTACTTTACTGGACTCATCACCTTTATGCAAAAGACTGATATTGACCTAAAAAGGGCCTTAAGTCAGGCCTTCTTTGTTTTTTTTAACAAACCGCACTGGGCAACTCCTCCATTCTCCCCCTCTGCAAGCAAAAGCGTTCAAATGATCACTTTCAAGCCTGCCTCTATGTCATGGAGCTCAGGAGAGAGAAACTGATGGGGTAGCCCTGCAGGTTGAGTGGCTGCTGTAGAGATCTCTGTGGTGTAACATGCAGATTTCAGTATGTTTATACCAATCTCTGAGATTTCTGGTATTAACCATGTCCTTTTTTCACAAACACTTAAACATTCAGAATAATGTGTTGCAATTCCAAGTACTTTGTGTGTTCAATATTGGGTCCATATTGCATGATCATCTTCACGTCAGCCCTAAGTATTTTAGTACTTTACTTGTGATTTGGTGGGTATGTTATTAAGTTTGGGGCTGGTTGTATGTTGTTTAATAATGCATAGGCAAATCTATTTGTTTCTGGGGGATTTGGGGATTGCAATTCTAGATGATGGTGCTCATTTTAGGTAGATGAGCCAATCAGCAACCTCTGCTTTTCCAGAATCATGTTTATACTGAATGCTTTTGTCTAGCACATGGTGTAATTGAGGTGCTTAAGGGAAATTGGTCTTTGTGGGCTAGTGAACTGTACATAAATCCCGGTTACAATGATCAAAGCAGTGCAGCAGCATAGCATGATGGGGGAGTTAAGGTACCTGGCCTATTTGTTCATATGAACTGAGCGTCCAGTTAATTGAAGACCTTCAGTACTCCTTTAAATTGTTGAAACTGCCTTCAAGGGCTATACGCCAAGTTGATAGTTGTTGCAACAATGATGTATATTGATGAGACAAGCCTCATGATGGTATATGGGCACAATTAGCATGAAAAACATTTCCAGTGGCAATCCTAGCATATTATATGGCCTCTTTGGGCACGCCAAGTTGATGATGGATGCAACACTGGCATGTATGGATGAGGAAAGCCTCTCAATATACAGTGGCAATGCTAGCCTATTACGTGGCAGGGGCCTCTCAAAATAGTCTTTGGTAACACCAAAGTGTCAGTGGGTGCAACACTGGCATACATTGATGAGGAAAGCCCATGATGGTCTTTGAGCATGAGTATGTTATGTTATATTGGGTATTTGTATCCCACCTGCCTGATGCAGTTTATTAGCGGTTCAGTATTCAGTAGCCCATTAGATCACTAAGAAACATATGTACTTTTCTGGTTATTTTGGAAAAATAGTTCTGAAATATATGCAATTTTGACAGGGCTTTTTCAAAAATGTTCCCACTGTGGGAGAATCCCCCCTCTGTATCTCCCTGGTCAAGTTCAAGCTTTCTCGCTGTGCTCGCTTGCTACATTGTACAATTAAATTAAGTATATCCCACCACTTTTTAATCCCACCAGCTACCCCGTCAATTTAACAACCAGCAGCAAGCGACTTTATGGCAAACGGGTAGCTCTACATCTGCTGCTTAAATACAATTTCTCAATCCACAGAAAGTCTTTGGCTGTCCTGTCCAAAGGCTATCTTTGTCTTATTTAAGCTCAAAGTATTACCTAGCCCTATTGGATGAATGTTCACACTTTGGATTGGCAGTGCAGCACTTCCAAATGAGTATGAGCAGTATAGCATGCAATATTAATGCTCGAAAGCATGACGCGACACATGCGGTCATATAATATAGTTAGGTGGCATCTAAACTTGCTATGGGCTCTAGCCCCAGATCTTTACCAACCTAGCAGTGCCCCTGCTTGTACAGGAACAGGAGACACTAGCATCCTGTGCATGTACATTTCGTGTGGGATGCATAGATCATATTTGCACCCAAGGAAGGGCCTTCAGCCAATCAACGGGGCTGGAACAGCAGGGGGGGGGGGATAGACATTCTCTGCCTGCTGCTTTCAGATACCCGAGGCCCTTCCCTGGGTGGCACCATTTCTTTTTTACATTTAATGTGGGAGGCAACATGGAGCCGCTCCCTGTTGCATACACACTCACTTCCTCCCCCAAAATAATCCAATACCATCCCCCACCCCCTCCCTTCCTCCTCAATTACCTCCTGTACTGGAGCCTTGTGCTCCGGTCCCAGTTCCTCCCATCTCCTGGTCCCCACCATAGACACGGAAAAGGGATTTATTCCCTTTTCACTATAGGCACTTTTTCCTCCCTCAGGAGATCGGCTGCTTGCATGCAAATCTTTCAGAAAAGAAACCCCACCAACAAAACATTCACACCCCGGATAAACCCCAGGGTGCGAATGGCTTCCACCCCCTTGCTGGGTGGGTGGACATGGCTGGTAATGACCCATAGGCCACACTTTGCTCGGGCCTACATTGGTCGGGCTGGTGCGCCGTTACCAACCATGTCTGCCCCCTGCCAAGGGGGTGAAAGCCATAATCATGAGTGTGAGTGCTAACTATTGTGAAGCAACACACAACAGCACTCTGCTATAGCACAACAATTTGAGGCAGGATAGTGTGCTGATACATGTATGCCAATTGATCAGGCCCATGGCCTGTGAATGTGTCTGACAAGCAAGTGTCCTCTGAGGTGTTCTGGCAATTCATGATACCTCTGTTCAAAGGTTCAACATCTTGCAAGATGTATAGTCAGGACAATGATAGGACATTAGGCAGTAGAACACTTTCCATGTGGCAGGCCAGTGAGCCCACACTTATTGACAGTTTTACCCAATTATATGAATGAATGTATAATCCTACCTTACACCAAGACAGATATAGCCATTGCTCAATGGCATTCCTGGTTGGCATGGACAAACATGTGACATTTAAATGGTGTACCCCTAAACCCATGGCAAATGGCCCAGATTACAATGGAGACCCACACCAATGCTGAAGTTAAAAACATATGTATTATTTTCTTATTCCCACACTTAACATGTGCAAACACAAAAAGGGAATGCACTGGAAACAAATTGCCTAAAATACTTTGCATGTGTTTTTAGGGTACTTGCCCTCGTTTTTGGTACATCTGATGCATATGTTTGTGGCGCAACATGATGTGATGTGACAGCATTTATCCATCAAATGCATGCACTAGACAGATGTGCCATTGTGAATCTCACCAGATGCAAAATGAAATATTTGCAACCATTTGTGCTGTCTGGAGCACTGGACATGTTTTGCTCTTTCCTTCGAGAATTAATGTGGCACAATCGAATGTGTGATGGTGGAAGCATATCTTTGCGAATTTGCACCTCTCAATCAGATGTGCATGCTTTTGGGAATCGACCATAAAATGCAGAAGTGCTTCTTCAATCAATTGAAGGACAGTAAGGGCAGGTGATAACATCTATATCATTAGGAGACCATTTTACCAGATGTCTACCAATAGGAAGTCTATTAACAAGGAATCATATTGCTAGTTTCCTTATGCTTAATATAGAACGCCAGGTTAAGTATGGTTAGAGTCTAAGTGGCAGTAGGACTGACTGGGGATTTCTGTTACATATTGTCTCCATTTATGTAGCTTTTCTTGCTAGTGTAAGTTTGCCCACGAAAGTTTTTTTTACCAACATTCTGTCCAATTCGCAAATGGGGTTAGGGTTTTTTGTTCAATGCCAGCATGAATAGTACTTAATAAATGTTTACTGTGAGATAACCACGGAATTGTATCAGTACTTTCCCTACCGGAAACAGTAGAATCCTGTGCAAAAATGCAACAACAGAATGTTACCACATAAAAATCCGGAACAGAATTGGATTGGCCTTGCATGCATCACCCTAAATGACTGAGCAAGTTCATTATGAACCACATGCCTGGGTGCCGAATTTGGTAAATAAAGGACCACTTTTAGAAAAAAAAAGATTCCAATTTCTGCAGAACTAACAATTTCTCATTCTGCAAAAAAATAAATGAGCATCAACTTCAGTTGGGGTGATTAATGTGTGTAACTATCCTCTATGTACAGCGCTTAGGCGTAGATGCTATATAAGTATCAAATCATCCTTTGTGGAATTGTTTGCATAACAAACCTAGGACTTTATGAACTGGAGTAAAGCCCCATTTGCTTGGAACGTCAAGTTTGCCTCCCTATTTACATCATCAAAACCCAACAGGCTGGCCCAGAGAGACAAATGGCCTGGAGGCGGGAGAGCTACCATTTGTCCAACATGAAGATTTACTATTAATTTAAAAGGACTATTGTAACTTAGGCCTTTTCCTCAGCAACCATAGGCCGTATTTTCTTGATTGACATGTCATTTTTAGGTAATTTCCAGCCGATTTTGGTATTATAAAATTCATCCACCTGTGACTCACAGAACAGTAATGCCCCTCTAAAATGGATTTCTGGCTGATCTGCAAATGTTCCAAAGTTGAGAGTTGGTGAACAGGTGGAGGGTAGAATTAGGAATATGCATAATACATTTCATGTTCCTAACGATTATGCTTTTTGTAAAAACTGGTGAAAAATGCTAAACGGGCATGCAACACGCTGCAGACCTGGCTGTTGTTTTATTAAATTCCCCCTGATTAGCTGAATCTATATATATATATTCAGTAAAAAAGCTTTGTTAAAGGGACGTTATGGTTACTGAATTTCATCGGTTTTTAGTAATGCAACTTGACCATAACGTCCCTTTGTCAACGTTTTTATTTTACTGAATATACATATACATAGTGTGAATTTGATAGATGTTTATTAGGATTCCCTTACTTTACATACATATAACATGCTGAACCCCCTGCTAGTGATTTTGATGTCCATGGACTGTGCGTATGTCCGCGGATGGACGCGGACAACATCAACAGTACCCCAAAACTCAGGGGGTATCTTAGATTGTTCTATCATTCCATAAATCCACTGAACAAGTTCAGAAAGCAGCACATAAACACATTATATGTAACAATAAATAAGAAGTGCAACCTATATATGTAACACATCAACCATCCATTTAAATAGCATGTATACTAAAATGGAATATACCAAAACAAAAAAGATATGCTTCCAACATAATCACCTCACAGAAACTGCATAGATAGGAGCAACAGCAGACCTACTACACAACAGTAAGAACACAATTTACCAGAAACTAGTAAGTAAACTTAATTTTCCTTATATATTTCTAAACTTTCTGTATTTGGTACACTAAAAGTAATATATCTTTCTTTTACACAGAAATGTCCAGTACTTTGGAATGGCTTGAAGACAATTTCCCACCTGAGGAAATGTCTAAAGACAGCGATACTAATGGTAGACACTTCTCTATATAAGAAAATTAATAATCATTACTTTATGTGTACTTAACATATATATTTTTTTAACAGACCATACAAACATTGAAAACAATACAGCAAAAGAGACATTAGAAAATACTCTACAGCGCATGGAACAAAAAATGGATATGCTTATGGAAAATTTCAATCTTTTGAAACATATTGTAGAGGACCACATAAAAGAAAAAAAGAAAATATCATTGTCCCACATGTACCTGTTCCCCCTCTCCATGTCCCAGTCAACTATCCCCAAACCCTCATCACCAAGAAAAAAACGTTATGATGAGACTTCCATCCCTTCATCCCCTCACATCGATCCTCTCCAAACCCCTAATTCCCCTGTATTTGTGTCAGTTTCTGCTTCCCCCTCTCTTTCATAAATGTTATATTTGTACATCATAATAAAATATTATATGTGTTGTTACTTCATTCCTTTGTGTCTCATTTTTAAAAAAAAAACGCAGTTAGGGTGTCCCCGGACAGCACGGGTGTCTGAAATGTCCGCAATTAACCAAAATGGGGGTGTCCTGAGGACACTATACCTGTCCGTACTGTCCGCAAGCAAGATGGAACTGTTCTTAGAACACACTTGGTGTCCGGTATATCCGCAATTAACCATAATGAGGTGTCCTAAGGACACCATGCCTGTCCGTACTCTCTGTAGAACTTCTACGCACATGCGCACCACACCCATAAGTCCTACAAATATCGCGCCTGTCCGTAACTGTCCATCTCACGTGTGTCGCACTTTTAATTAGTTTGAGGACCCGAAAACTGTCCATAGAACACCCGCACGCATGCCCAGGACCGTTCCTACACATTTGGTGTCCTGCGGACACCTGTCCCATTCGTGGACGTGTTCGCGGCGTCATCATGTGACCGCACCCACGCTGAACCTGTGTCCTGAAATGCGGACACTGTCCGGGTCCCCGAACATTTGAAAAGGACTTTTTTAGACAATCCAAAGTATTTTACAGTGCATATGTCCCAGACAATGACTCTGGCTTTCTACATACTTTTTGGAACTTTTTGAGACTTTTTGGGGTGTTTGATCTGTACGCGGACAGCGCGGCTGTCCACGGAGCACGCACCTGCACCCCTATAAAAGGCCACACCCCAGAGCTCATCTTGATTCTGTCTTTCTACTATTGAAGATTGACCTGCTTTTGCTGCCTTTGTTGTTGCATCATCAAACCTGATGGCATCCATGGCTGCTGTTCTTCCAGCTGGTGCTGTTTCTGCCTCAGCACCACCCCACCCCTCCACTGCCACCACCTCCCCAAGGGCCTGCAGAGGGGAACAGGTGTGAGGATGTAGAGGAGGAGAATGAAGAGGATGAGTTAGTGGAAGTCCCTACTACCAGCATTCGCTGTGAGTCTTGGGTGTGGCGGTTGTTTACCATTCATGGTGACGTACCAAAAGCACGTGCGAACAAGGTCACCTGCAACCAGTGTAAAATGGTGCTGAGTCATGGGAGGCCTGGTTCGTACAGCTTTGGTACGACATCCATGAAGCGACACCTAAAGTCGTTTCGCGGTGGGGCCGTTCGCAAGGTTGTACATTGTCATAAACATAGTCGGTTGAGTTCCTCTACTACAACATCCTCCGTTTCCGCTGCTGTCACCACAAGAGACACTCCTGTGGGACAGTGCATCCCTCCAGCTGCCTCACAGGCCATCCATGATGCTGTTGACCCTTACCTTTCGAGGATTGTGTATGTACTGCGATGCAGTACTCTGCAGGGGGAGAGTTTTTGGAGTGCTTTCGTGGCGGTGGTCACGGAGCATGAGAAGGTCTGCCCACTACCTAAATAAGGCCGATCCTACATCTTACTCTCTCCACCTGCCCTTTCTTATCCCCATGGTTGGTGTCCCTTCCTTACCCTCCTTTCCCCTCCTTTCCTTGTGTGTCGTGTGTAAAAAAAAAAACAATTTTTTTTTTTTTAAAAAGGCTCTTTTCAGAGCCGCCTTTTACAGTTTAAAAATAGAAGTGGCAAATAAATGGAGCAGGGCCCTGTGCATTTTTTAGAGGTCCGCAGACAGTGCTGCCCTATCAAAACCATTTCATTTTTCTCTGGGAGGAAGTGGTGGCTCTGAAAAGAGCCTTTTGGTGGTGTTTGCTTGTGATTGAAAAACTTCAAATGGTCATCACCTACTGCAAAATGGATGGCTGTAATTCCAAAAAAGGTCGCAATGCATTTTGTACATTTCTCAGAAAAATCTGATTGCCAGCATAAGTAAGATGGACTCCATCTCTGCGAAAAATGTATGTGCTACGAAACATAATATTTTCATTGTGAATGGAGGACATGCCAACATCTCGAAAAAAGGCACAAACAGCCTTATTGACATTTCGCCTCGCTTTCTCCATTTGTGGATCAAATGTAGAAGAACGCAGTCACATTTGTTTCTGCGCAATATGAGAAAAAATTACTTGAGCATTTTGAAATATGTCCATGACATTCCCAAGTCCTTCTTTCATTGTAAATTGCAAAGAAATTCCAGACACATGTCCTAAACTGTTCCCTCCACAATGAATTATAATTATGTCTGGATGATGCTGTGTCTCCAAAGTAGCACAGAGAGGTACCAAGTCCACACTTCATTCCATGCACTCCATGCCAATGCACTTCCACATAAGGGAATCCAAGATCTGCAGCTACTCCACAGCGTTCTGCATGCACCTCCAACCAATGTATCCGTGAGTCTCTCAAAATCCAGATAATCTGTTTTCTGAATCATAAGACCATAGCTATCTATCTGTTCTTCGCTGAGAAAAAAGACTTAACAAACTCTTTCCTTACACAACACACCCAGTAAACATTATTGACCAATCCCTTGCTCTACTCATTCTCATTTGCATGCCTCTCCACCCCAAAATCCCTGTATGTAATATGCGGTGTCCACGGACTACCGCCATGTCCGTGGACATATCGAAAATCTGAGCGTGGTGAATGTAAATTTAAATAGTGTGCCCCATTTCCCCTTTGAGGTTGGCTCTGAGAAGAGACTTTTTTTGTTTTTTTTGCAGATGCTTGACAGACACCTGTTATTTTGTATTTTTTTTCTTTTTTTTGTTCTTAGTTTACTCCTAAAATCTTCACATAACCTTCCCCAAAGCAACCCTTACATTCCAGAACAGCATGGCATTTCCCATAAAAGATAAAGAAATGTCATCTTCTTTAAAATAAACAGCATTACTGGAATCAATATTCTCATTATTACAGAAGAACCACACATGCCTCGGTTGATTGCACACCTAGCAATGTTTTGCTGAGGACAAAAAACAGAACTATTGTCCCATATTGCCCTAGGTACTAATCCAGAAAAAATAAGTTTGGCATTTGGAAGGATGTTCATTACTGCTTGAACCAAGTGTTCCAAATCTGCCAACAAAGTAGGGGCACGGACATAGCCCAAATGGAAAGCACCACAGTGCAAAACTACCAGATACGGACTGTTCATCCTGCCCATATCTTCACAAACTTGTACAATTCCCTGTACATTGCAATCAGGCACAGTGCTCCACACCATCCCCACTCCTTTAACATCAAAATTGTTTGTCACATGCCTGCATTGAGCATACTGCTGTAAACCATGCACAAACATATCTCCAAGCACCAACACCCTGACTTTCTCCACCTCTGCCATCTTCACTACACACAGCCTCTTTCAACACAAATCCACAACCTCAACACCTGATTGGCTAATCCCTAAAATTCCTTTTCCATGTTGGATTTGCTGGAAAACCCCATATGTGGCACGCCCTGTCTGCAGACAGCCGTGATGTCCGTGGACCGCGTAACTCTTGGACAGCCCTTCTACCCTTTCCACTTCACGCTCTGTGCCATTCCCTTATTGAATACAGCTAAGCAGTCACACAACCATCCACCAATCACATCCAAGACTTCTACATCTAACTCCATCATCAGAGTCCAGCACTTCAAATGTACTGTTGATCACTCTGAGTACAAGTCTCATATCATGGGGAAAGCACCTACTACAAAAACTACTGTACAAGTCTCCAAGATTTCTACTTTCAGCTGCATGCATATCCACATGCATGAATACAAACCACAGGTATGCATATTTTATGCAGAGTACGTGTACAACTCTTATAAATGCATATAAACAAAGTAACTGCCACTTAACCTGTATAACCTATAAAATTACTTACTATTATTTTTCCCATCTGCTATAATCAACGGTCACTTCCAAACCTGTCTGCTATCTAAATTCTTTTTCTACACACACAACTATCTAAAAAATTATAATATTAAAAGATGGGAGAAATAACAGTATAATTGTAGAAAAACACTTGCAGGGTAATTCATAGAATTTCGCAGAAAAGTGTCGCAAGCGGCTGGCGCAGAGTGTCCGCGTGCGATTGTCTGCGCCAGGCGCGTGCGCTAAAACCTATATCCGCGCACAGCGTATTCATGGATTTTAGGCTCCCAAACCAGCCGTGGCGCAGAGTATCGCAGCGACCCTGCAGGAGCGCCAGTAACGCCCCCAAGAACGCCCTCGCGCAAGGAAAAGCCATCAAAATCGCTAAATCAGCGCAAAGGGCTGCGCTAACCCTGGACCAGTTTACAGGGCTGCCAAACAAGGAACGCAAAGCGGGTAACGTTTATATCAGGGGTACGCGGGAAGTTTTACACGCGATTAGCCAGGGTACGTGTATTACAGGGGTACGCGGGAAGTTTTACACGAGATTGGCCAGGGTACGTGTATTACAGGGGTACGCGTGAAGTTTTACACGCGATTAGCCAGGGTACGTGTATTACAGGGGTACGCGGGAATTATCACACGCGATTTGGCTGGGTACGTGTATTACAGGGGTACGCAGGAAGTTTTACACGCGATTTGGCTGGGTACGTGTATTACAGGGGTGCGCGGGAATTATCACAAGCGATTTGGCCAGGTACGTGTATTACAGGGGTGCACGGGAATGATCACACGCAATTTGGCTGGGTACGTGTATTACAGGGGTGCGCGGGGAGTTACACACGCGATTAGGCTGGGTGGGTCCTCACAAGTGTTCCCTGTACACCCTCCACGGCCCCTGCAGGCAGCCCACAAAACAGGGGATTACCCTGCACACCTGCTCATGTCCCCCAGCAACCCCACCCCCCAGCACTGTGGGCCACCCTCCACCAGGCCCCCACTCATGTCCCCTTGCACCCCCACCCCCCAGCAGTCATGGGGCAGCCTCCACCAGGCCCCCACTCATGTCCCCTTGCACCCCCACCCCCCAGCCACCAGGGGCAGCCTCCACAAGGCACCCACTCATGTCCCCTATCACCCCCACCCCCCAGCAGTGCAGGGGCAGCCACCACCAGGCCCCCACTCATGTCTCCCACCCCCCACCCCCCCAGCACTGAGGGGCACCCTCCACCAGGCCCCCACTCATGTCTCCCACCCACCCCACCCCCCAGCACTGTGGGGCACCCTCCACCAGGCCCCCACTCATGTCCTCTATCACCACCACCCCCCAGCCACCAGGGGCAGCCTCCACCAGGCACCCACTCATGTCCCCTATCACCCCCACCCCCCCAGCAGTGCAGGGGCAGCCTCCACCAGGCCCCCACACATGTCCCCCTGCACCCCCACCCCCCAGCAGTGCAGGGGCACCCTCCACCAGGCACCCACTCATGTCCCCCTGCACCCCCACCCCCCAGCAGTGCAGGGGCAGCCTCCACCAGGCCCCCACTCATGTCCCCCTGCACCCCCACCCCCCAGCCACCAGGGGCAGCCTCCACCAGGCCCCCACTCATGTCTCCCACCACCCCCACCCCCCAGCCACCAGGGGCAGCCTCCACCAGGCCTCCACTCATGTCTCCCACCACCCCCACCCCCCAGCATCCAGGGGCAGCCTCCACCAGGCCCCCACTCATGTCTCCCACCCCCCACCCCCCCAGCAGTGCAGGGGCAGCCTCCACCAGGCCCCCACTCATGTCTCCCACCACCCCCACCCCCCAGCATCCAGGGGCACCCTCCACCAGGCACCCACTCATGTCCCCCTGCACCCCCACCCCCCAGCCAGCAGTGCAGGGGCACCCTCCACCAGGCCCCCACGCATGTCCCCCTGCACCCCCACCCCACAGCAGTGCAGGGGCACCCTCCACCAGGCCCCCACTCATGTCTCCCACCACCCCCACCCCCCAGCAGTGCAGGGGCAGCCTCCACCAGGCCCCCACTCATGTCTCCCACCACCCCCACCCCCCAGCATCCAGGGGCACCCTCCACCAGGCCCCCACACATGTCTCCCACCACCCCCACCCCCCCAGCAGTGTGGGGCAGCCTCCACCAGGCTCCCACCCATGTCTCCCACCACCCCCACCCCCCAGCCACCAGGGTCAGCCTCCACCAGGCCCCCACTCATGTCTCCCACCACCCCCACCCCCCCAGCAGTGTGGGGCAGCCTCCACCAGGCCCCCACTCATGTCTCCCACCACCCCCACCCCCCAGCCACCAGGGGCAGCCTCCACCAGGCACCCACTCATGTCTCCCACCACCCCCACCCCCCAGCATCCAGGGGCAGCCTCCACCAGGCCCCCACTCATGTCTCCCACCACCCCCACCCCCCAGCAGTGCAGGGGCAGCCTCCACCGGCCCCCACTCATGTCTCCCACCACCCCCACCCCCCAGCATCCAGGGGCACCCTCCACCAGGCACCCACTCATGTCCCCCTGCACCCCCACCCCCCAGCAGCGCAGGGGCACCCTCCACCAGGCCCCCACTCATGTCCCCCTGCACCCCCACCCCACAGCAGTGCAGGGGCACCCTCCACCAGGCCCCCACTCATGTCTCCCACCACCCCCACCCCCCAGCCACCAGGGGCAGCCTCCACCAGGCCCCCACTCATGTCTCCCACCACCCCCACCCCCCAGCAGTGCAGGGGCAGCCTCCACCAGGCCCCCACTCATGTCTCCCACCACCCCCACCCCCAGCATCCAGGGGCACCCTCCACCAGGCCCCCACACATGTCTCCCACCACCCCCACCCCACCAGCAGTGTGGGGCAGCCTCCACCAGGCTCCCACCCATGTCTCCCACCACCCCCACCCCCCAGCCACCAGGGTCAGCCTCCACCAGGCCCCCACTCATGTCTCCCACCACCCCCACCCCCCAGCAGTGCAGGGGCAGCCTCCACCAGGCCCCCACTCATGCCTCCCACCACCCCCACCCCCCAGCATCCAGGGGCACCCTCCACCAGGCCCCCACTCATGTCTCCCACCACCCCCACCCCCCTAGCAGTGTGGGGCAGCCTCCACCAGGCTCCCACCCATGTCTCCCACCACCCCCACCCCCCAGCCACCAGGGGCAGCCTCCACCAGGCACCCACTCATGTCCCCTATCACCCCCACCCCCCAGCAGTGCAGGGGCAGCCTCCACCAGGCCCCCACTCATGTCCCCTATCACCCCCACCCCCCATCCACCATGGGCAGCCTCCACCAGGCCCCCACTCATGTCCCCTTGCACCCCCACCCCCCAGCAGTCATGGGGCACCCTCCACCAGGCCCCCACTCATGTCCCCTATCACCCCCACCCCCCAGCCACCAGGGGCAGCCTCCACCAGGCACCCACTCATGTCCCCTATCACCCCCACCCCCCAGCAGTGCAGGGGCAGCCTCCACCAGGCCCCCACTCATGTCTCCCACCACCCCCACCCCCCAGCATCCAGGGGCAGCCTCCACCAGGCCCCCACGCATGTCTCCCACCACCCCCACCCCCCAGCAGTGCAGGGGCAGCCTCCACCAGGCCCCCACTCATGTCTCCCACCACCCCCACCCCCCAGCATCCAGGGGCACCCTCCACCAGGCACCCACTCATGTCCCCCTACACCCCCACCCCCCAGCAGTGCAGGGGCACCCTCCACCAGGCCCCCACTCATGTCCCCCTGCACCCCCACCCCCAGCAGTGCAGGGGCACCCTCCACCAGGCCCCCACTCATGTCTCCCACCACCCCCACCCCCCAGCCACCAGGGGCAGCCTCCACCAGGCCCCCACTCATGTCTCCCACCACCCCCACCCCCCAGCAGTGCAGGGGCAGCCTCCACCAGACCCCCACTCATGTCCCCCACCACCCCCACCCCCCAGCATCCAGGGGCACCCTCCACCAGGCACCCACTCATGTCCCCCTACACCCCCACCCCCCAGCAGTGCAGGGGCACCCTCCACCAGGCCCCCACTCATGTCCCCCTGCACCCCCACCCCCAGCAGTGCAGGGGCACCCTCCACCAGGCCCCCACTCATGTCTCCCACCACCCCCACCCCCCAGCCACCAGGGGCAGCCTCCACCAGGCCCCCACTCATGTCTCCCACCACCCCCACCCCCCAGCCACCAGGGGCAGCCTCCACCAGGCACCCACTCATGTCCCCTATCACCCCCACCCCCCAGCAGTGCAGGGGCAGCCTCCACCAGGCCCCCACTCATGTCTCCCACCACCCCCACCCCCCAGCATCCAGGGGCAGCCTCCACCAGGCCCCCACGCATGTCTCCCACCACCCCCACCCCCCAGCAGTGCAGGGGCAGCCTCCACCAGGCCCCCACTCATGTCTCCCACCACCCCCACCCCCCAGCATCCAGGGGCACCCTCCACCAGGCACCCACTCATGTCCCCCTACACCCCCACCCCCCAGCAGTGCAGGGGCACCCTCCACCAGGCCCCCACTCATGTCCCCCTGCACCCCCACCCCCAGCAGTGCAGGGGCACCCTCCACCAGGCCCCCACTCATGTCTCCCACCACCCCCACCCCCCAGCCACCAGGGGCAGCCTCCACCAGGCCCCCACTCATGTCTCCCACCACCCCCACCCCCCAGCAGTGCAGGGGCAGCCTCCACCAGACCCCACTCATGTCCCCCACCACCCCCACCCCCCAAGCATCCAGGGGTACCCTCCACCAGGCCCCCACTCATGTGTCCCACCACCCCCACCCCCCCAGCAGTGTGGGGCAGCCTCCACCAGGCTCCCACCCATGTCTCCCACCACCCCCACCCCCAGCCACCAGGGGCAGCCTCCACCAGGCCCCCACTCATGTCCCCCTGCACCCCCACCCCCCAGCAGTGCAGGGGCACCCTCCACCAGGCACCCACTCATGTCCCCCTGCACCCCCACACCCCAGCAGTGCAGGGGCACCCTCCACCAGGCCCCCACTCATGTCCCCCTGCACCCCCACCCCCCAGCCACCAGGGGCAGCCTCCACTAGGCCCCCACTCATGTCTCCCACCACCCCCACCCCCCACCCACCATGGGCAGCCTCCGCCAGGCCCCCACTCATGTCCCCCTGCCCACAGGCCCTGACAATCCTCAAGCATGTGCCTCATGGCAAGCCACCACAGCCCAAAGACACAACCAAATATTACATGTGCCCATGATACTACTCCAATGCAAACAATGTAAATCAACACATGTGTCTCACACACACACAATGGTTGCAAGTGAACCTGAAAACCCATATCATGACATGCATGAAAACAATGAGATGAAACCACACATTGAAGAATGAAAAAGTCCAAATAATGTATTAAAAACAACAGCAATGGCAATCAAAATTAACCAAAATACACAAGTAAGAAAATAACAAAATTAAGCTGGCTGTCCCTTTTCAAATTAAAATCAATAAATGATAATCCAAAAAAATATCTTCCAAAGTTCAAGTCCATGAAAAGGAAATGAAGGGAAAAAAGAAATAGAAAACCATTGCTCCCTGGGAAAAAATATTCATAGTAAAAAAAATATCCAAATCCAAAGTCCAACTATGTACAAAGTATTCAGGGTCCATCATCCCAAGAGAAGAAATGAAACCTACCAAAAAACCTATCTAAAATGGACCTATATACAAAAGGTGGAGCAGTGTCCGTCGACTCCAAATAAAAATAAACTACAAAGGAAACCTATCACTAAATAACTATATACAATGGCGGCGGGCCAGTCCAGCGGCTCACTTAGTGGTGTTCCGGGCCAGGGCATCATCGAACTCCTCGTCTATGTCCCGGAGGCGGTCCTGTTCCATGGCCCCGAGGGTCCGCAGGGACGCCGACATGTTCACCAACAACTCCCTGCGGATTGCCTCGAGGCACTCGGCCCGCCTCAGGGCCCTCCGCATGGAGTTCTCCGCCCTGACCATCGTGAGCCGCGCCTCTTCCGCCCGCCGCCGCTCCGCATCTATGGCGTGGCCCAACCGCTGCCACACGGAAGACACTTCCCGTCCAGGGTCCTCCTGCCCTCCCGCCGATGCCTGCCCCTCCGATGTTGAAGGCCCCGAGCTATCGTGGCTCCCACCTACAGCCTCCTGCTGCTGCAGCTGCTGCTGTCCATGTGCCCTGTCCGATGGTGCCTGCACATCCTCCTCCAGCTGGGGTGCAGTCGTTGATGTGGCCACCCCTGCTGGACGTCCGACTCCCGACTGTGGCAGGGATCTGTTGTCCACCAGCCTGGCCGCACGGTCGGAGGCAGCTCCACAGGGCACCCAGGTGATACATGGTGGGAAGATGGCATGGAGGACGACTGGGGCATAGGTGGTTCTGTGGAGAAGGGGGTCGGAACAAGGTCCAAGAAATGGAGGAATCCAGCCCTGGTGAGCTGTCCCAGTGGGTCAACGCGGTCAACGAGCCATGCGAGAAGACGTGCAGACTCATCATGAAAAGACTGCAGATCAGCTCGCATGGCCCGTTGACGCAACGCCACCCCACCCTGGACAGGCTCAACCTGGTGCAGGATAGCCACATCTGCAGGGAGAGGAAGGACAGGTGTTGTAAGCCAATCATCTCCCTGAGAACGGGTCTGGAGGTAGGCATCCCCGCTGGTGCAAGATGATGCAGTGACAGGAGCAGGGACAGGATTGCACACAGGCACCTCCGCGGCGGCCTGTGCTGCCTCCTGTCCCTGATCCTGCACTGCACCACTAGCACCAGTGGAATCCCCACCTCCAGACCCCGCCACTGTCACTTGCGCGACCTCCTCCTCCACCAAACCCCCCACCAACCTGGATGACTCCGTGCCATCTTCATCCGTTGGGCCCTGTGGGGTCCCAGCTGCCCATTCTGCTGCCGAGGAGTCCAACTCAAACCTCCGCCTCTTGGACCTCCCCTCGGCAGCTGCGGCCTGGGACGCGGCACCGGACTCCTCACTCCCCGACGAGATCACAACCTGGGAGGGGATCTGGGCCTTGCGTCTCCGGCTGGTGGTGTGACCCCTGCCGCTGTGCTCCACAGCACCTTCTCCGCCCTCTTCATCAGTTGACGCTGCAGACAGGGAGAAAGAAAACACAGGCATCAGGGCACTGTAAAATGGACTCATACACACATGACAGTTATACATGAGTGGCATTGGTAAACCTCAGACATGGCATCACAATCCCCAACACACATGTCATTTCAACTTGCACACATGAGCCATACCACAGCCATATTGCAACAGCCAGCACCATCCTTTCTGTCATGATCTCTGCTTCCAAAAGGTCAGGGTTTTCCCAACTCCCTTGGAAGCAGATCCATAACCCAGGTTCCGAGGGCCAACCAGTCCCATTTGGGACCTTTTGGACCCAGTCCTGGCGCCAGTGGCACCAGGCTCATAAATATACCCAATCCCAGCGCTGGAAGCGCCCGGCTCATAATGCTTGGGTGGACTTACCTGCAGCAGACCATGCTGCTTACTTGCCTGCCAGCTGAGCCTCTGATCCTCTTCTGTTTGGAACTACTTTTCCTGTTGGGTGGGGCAGGAGCCACTCCCTAGATTCAGAACACTGGAACTCTTCTGGAAAGCAGGAACTCTTTTCTTACCTAGGCGTGGCTGTGGAAGGAGACACCTAAGCACTACAGGAGGCTATTTAAACCACACCCGGTGGATGAATCTTGCTTTGCGTTATTCTGCATCCTCTGCAGCAGAACGCTCATCGTGTCTTCTGCATCGGATCCTGGGCCTAAGGAAAAAGGCTTACCATCCTGAATCCAGTCTTCAGCAACACCTATAAAGACAAGAAAGAACAGGTTAGCATTCCGGCATCTGAAAGACAAAGGCTTACCTACTCTTCGTGCGCTCCGGAGGTCTTTACACTGCATTCCGGCATCTGAAAGACAAAAGCTTACCAACTCTTCGCACGCTCCGGAGGCCTTCGGCGCTGCATCCCGCATCTGGAAGACAAAACAAGGTGCGTTTAAAGACATTGGGGAACTTTAATACTCACGTGCCATTACTCCTTTCCACATCTAACCCAGTGGGTATTCCGGCACCCTGCAGCCGCTCCGAACTCGTACCTGCAAAATAAAAAGACAGTTAGCGCGCATCGTGAAGCAGGCAACAAGCGCTTACTTACGTGCTTCCAGGCGCTTCTATTCATCACACGGACTCCATCTTCAACACACTTCAGCCCGTCATCCGCCATCGCCGGAACCCTGCAAAACAAGAGACATCATTACTAAAGACTTTAAAGACAATAGAATTACTCGAAACTTACCGTTCGTGCGGTAAACGATGGACAGCAGTCCTCTGAAGTCAAGAGGCCTGCGCTACCTATCCAGTGAAGAAACTGGTTACAGCACCCTGCCCCGAGGCAGATGGAGAGCTCAGCATTCACTTACCTAAGGTGAGAGCGTTAACCTTTGGGGGTCTACAGGAGAGCAAAAAAGGAAAGAGATAGGGACACCCCAATAACCCCAGTTCATTAATCCCATATTTTCTATCTGCAGACATCTCACTCTTGAAGTCAGGCATACAGTGCACAGAGGTCCAGCCCAAAGAGCCAACCGGGTGCTACACATCACCTTTGAAGATACGGTAGTTGCCCAGTCAAGACCGGCGCCTCTGCGAGAATCAGGTGAGCGTTACACATTCACATACAACAGCATGAGCAGCCAAAGGTCATCCACACATCACATGCAACATAGGGAGTACACTACACATGCACACACAACACCAAACTTGCATGCATGTGTACACCTCCGCCAACTGTCGCAGTGTTTTGATCGACATCCATATCAAACCTGACAATCATTCCTCCACATCCTGTGCCATGCAAGCCCACACAGATAAGCACCATCCATGTGTCACACATGAGACCCCTCGCATGTGTCACCTTCACGGCCCTGTACACCCCCCCTACTTGGCCACATAAAAATACATGTTCAACCTGCACACTCCTGGCACACCTCCCTCACGCACAGCTTACAATCAGTATGCATGTACACTTACCGCTCGACTCCAGACGGGTCTGCTTCTCAAGGACCTGGATGTGGAGCACTGGGGATATGCATTCCAGGACCCTCATCTGATCTTCCGACAAGTGGCCCCGGTGCCCCTTAGCATCCGCTGCCTTCAGGAGGCGCCGGGCCTTGTTGAGGGTCCTGGACCTGAAGTCCTCCCAGCGCTTCCTGACACGTTCGTAGTTTTAGTTAGAGTTTTTTGTAGGTTTCCTTTGTTCAGTTGGGCTCATGGACCCTTGGATGTTTTGTACATAGTTCTTCATTGGATTGTTTTATTTTTTTATTTTTGATTTATTCTCCACGGAGCAATGGTCTTTGCATTTATTTTTATCTCTCGGATTGATTTTATTTTTAATGTGACTTTGAACAACATTTTTTTGTATTTGCATTTGTACTTTTGATTTTTTTGGACGGACATGCAGCTTATCTTTTTTTCATTGCCATTGTAGTTTGTTTAATTTCATTTGCATTCAATTTTTTTTAATACAACTTTGTTTTCATACTTCACTGTGTGGTATCATCTCATTGGTTTCATGCATGTCATGTTGAGTGTTTTCCCATTCATTTGCAACCATTGTGTGTGACGGACATGGGTTCATTTGCTTTATGAACATTGGGGATGTAACATGTAATTTCCATTTGGGTGAATGGGTTACTTGGTAGGGCCTTTTGGCTGTGGAGGCTGACCATAACGCACATGATTGGGGATTGTGAGGACCTGGGTGCAGGGGGACATGAGTGGGGGCCTGGTGGAGGGTGCCCCTGGATGCTGGGGGGTGGGGGTACAGGGGGACATGAGTGGGGGCCTGGTGGAGGGTGCCCCTGCACTGCTGTGGGGTGGGGGTGGTGGGAGACATGAGTTGGACATGAGTGGGGGCCTGGTGGAGGCTGTCCCTGGATGCTGGGGGGTGGGGGTGGTGTGAGACATGAGTGGGGGCCTGGTGGAGGGTGCCCCTGCACTGCTGGGGGGTGGGGGTGCAGGGGGACATGAGTGGAGCCTGGTGGAGGGTGCCCCTGCACTGCTGGGGGTGGGGGTGCAGGGGGACATGAGTGGGGGCCTGGTGGAGGGTGCCCCTGGATGCTGGGGGGTGGGGGTGCAGGGGGACATGAGTGGGGGCCTGGTGGAGGGTGTCCCTGGATGCTGGGGGGTGGGGGTGGTGGGAGACATGAGTGGGGGCCTGGTGGAGGGTGCCCCTGGATGCTGGGGGGTGGGGGTGCAGGGGGACATGAGTGGGGGTCTGGTGGAGGGTGCCCCTGCACTGCTGGGGGGTGGGGGTGGTGGGAGACATGAGTTGGACATGAGTGGGGGCCTGGTGGGGGCTGCCCATGGTGGCTGGGGGGTGGGGGTGGTGGTAGACATGAGTGGGGACCTGGTGGAGGGTGCCCCATGACTGCTGGGGGGTGGGGGTGCAAGGGGACATGAGTGGGGGCCTGGCGGAGGCTGCCCCATGACTGCTGGGGGGTGGGGGTGCAACAGGACATGAGTGGGGGCTTGGTGGAGGGTGCCCCTGGATGCTGGGGGGTGGGGGTGCAGGGGGACATGAGTGGAGGCCTGGTGGAGGGTGCCCCTGGATGCTGGGGGGTGGGGGTGGTGGGAGACATGAGTGGGGGCCTGGTGGAGGGTGCCCCTGGATGCTGGGGGGTGGGGGTGGTGGGAGACATGAGTGGGTGCCTGGTGGAGGCTGCCCCATGACTGCTGGGGGGTGGGGGTGCAAGGGGACATGAGTGGGGGCCTGGTGGAGGCTGCCCCTGGTGGCTGGGGGGTAGGGGTGGTGGGAGACATGAGTGGGGGCCTGGTGGAGGGTGCCCCTGGATGCTGGGGGGTGGGGGTGGTGGGAGACATGAGTGGGGGCCTGGTGGAGGGTGCCCCTGGATGCTGGGGGGTGGGGGTGCAGGGGGACATGAGTGGGGGTCTGGTGGAGGGTGCCCCTGCACTGCTGGGGGGTGGGAGTGGTGGGAGACATGAGTTGGACATGAGTGGGGGCCTGGTGGGGGCTGCCCATGGTGGCTGGGGGGTGGGGGTGGTGGTAGACATGAGTGGGGGCCTGGTGGAGGGTGCCCCATGACTGCTGGGGGGTGGGGGTGCAAGGGGACATGAGTGGGGGCCTGGTGGAGGCTGCCCCATGACTGCTGAGGGGTGGGGGTGCAAGGGGACATGAGTGGGGGCCTGGTGGAGGCTGCCCCTGGTGGCTGGGGATGGGGGTGGTGGGAGACATGAGTGGGGGCCTTGTGGAGGGTGCCCCTGCACTGCTGGGGGGTGGGGGTGCAGGGGGACATGAGTGGGGGCCTGGTGGAGGGTGCCCCTGCACTGCTGGGGGGTGGGGGTGCAGGGGGACATGAGTGGGGACTGGTGGAGGGTGCCCCTGGATGCCGGGGGGTGGGGGTGGTGGGAGACATGAGTGTGGGCCTGGTGGAGGGTGCCCCTGCACTGCTGGGGGGTGGGGGTGCAGGGGGACATGAGTGGGGGCCTGGTGGAGGGTGCCCCTGGATGCTGGGGGGTGGGGGTGGTGGGAGACATGAGTGGGGGCCTGGTGGAGGGTGCCCCTGGATGCTGGGGGGTGGGGGTGCAGGGGGACATGAGTGGGGGCCTGGTGGAGGGTGCCCCTGCACTGCTGGTGGGTGGGGGTGGTGGGAGCCATGAGTTGGACATGAGTGGGGGCCTGGTGGGGGCTGCCCATGGTGGGTGGGGGTGGTGGTAGACATGGGTGGGAGCCTGGTGGAGGGTGCCCCACACTGCTGGGGGGGTGGGGGTAGGTGGGAGACATGAGTGGGGGCCTGGTGGAGGGTGCCCCTGGATGCTGGGGGGTGGGGGTGGTGGGAGACATGAGTGGGGGCCTGGTGGAGGGTGCCCCTGGATGCTGGGGGGTGGGGGTGGTGGGAGACATGAGTGGGGGCCTGGTGGAGGGTGCCCCTGCACTGCTGGGGGGTGGGGGTGCAGGGGGACATGAGTGGGTGCCTGGTGGAGGGTGCCCCTGGATGCTGGGGGGTGGGGGTGGTGGGAGACATGAGTGGGGGCCTGGTGGAGGTTGCCCCTGGATGCTGGGGGGTGGGGGTGCAGGGGGACATGAGTGGGGGCCTGGTGGAGGGTGCCCCTGCACTGCTGGGGGGTGGGGGTGGTGGGAGACATGAGTTGGACATGAGTGGGGGCCTGGTGGGGGCTGCCCATGGTGGCTGGGGGGTGGGGGTGGTGGTAGAATTGGGTGGGAGCCTGGTGGAGGGTGCCCCACACTGCTGGGGGGGTGGGGGTGGGTGGGAGACATGAGTAGGGGCCTGGCGGAGGCTGCCCATGGTGGGTGGGGGGTGGGGGTGGTGGGAGACATGGGTGGGGGCCTGGTGGAGGGTGCCCCTGGATGCTGGGGCATGGGGGTGGTGGGAGACATGAGTGGGGGCCTGGTGGAGGCTGCCCCTGGTGGCTGGGGGGTGGGGGTGGTGGGAGACATGAGTGGGGGCCTGGTGGAGGCTGGCCCTGCACTGCTGGGGGTGGGGGTGCTGGGTGACATGAGCAGGTGTGCAGGGTAGTCCCCTGTGGTGTCAGCTGCCTGCAGGGGCCGTGGAGGGTGTACAGGGAATACCTGGGAGCACACAGCCAAATCGCGTGTAGAATTTCCCGCGTACCCCTGTCATACACGTACCCAGCCACATCGCGTGTGGAAATTCACGCGCACGTACCCTGCCAAATCGCGTGTGGGACTTCCCGCGCACCCCTGAGATCCACGTACCCAGCCAAGTCGCGTGTGGAAATTCCCGCGCACGTACCCGGCCAAATCGCGTGTGGTACTTCCCGCGCACCCCTGAAATCCACGTACCCTGCCAAATCGCGTGTGAGACTTCCCGCGCACCCCTGAGATCCACGTACCCAGACAAATCGCGTGTGGAAATTCCCGCGCACGTACCCGGCTAAATCGCGTGTGGAACTTCCCGCACCCCTGAAATCCACGTACCCTGCCAAATCGCGTGTGAGACTTCCCGCGCACCCCTGAGATCCACGTACCCAGACAAATCGCGTGTGGAAATTCCCGCGCACGTACCCGGCCAAATCGCTTGTGGAACTTCCCGCGCACCCCTGAAATCCACGTACCCTGCCAAATCGCGTGTGAGACTTCCCGCGCACCCCTGAGATCCACGTACCCAGACAAATTGCGTGTGGAAATTCCCACGCACGTACCCGGCTAAATCGCGTGTGGAACTTCCCGCGCACCCCTGAAATCCACGTACCCTGCCAAATCGCGTGTGAGACTTCCAGCGCACCCCTGAGATCCACGTACCCAGACAAATCGCGTGTGGAAATTCCCGTGCACCTACCCGGCCAAATCGCGTGTGGAACTTCCCGCGCACCCCTGAAATCCACGTATCCTGCCAAATCGCGTGTGAGACTTCCCGCGCACCCCTGAGATCCACGTACCCAGACAAATCGCGTGTGGAAATTCCCGCGCACGTACCCGGCCAAATCGCGTGTGGAACTTCCCACGCACCCCTGAAATCCACGTACCCTGCCAAATCGCGTGTGAGACTTCCCGCGTACCCCTGAGATCCACGTACCCAGACAAATCGCGTGTGGAAATTCCCGCGCACGTACCCGGCCAAATGGCTTGTGGAACTTCCCGTGCACCCCTGAAATCCACGTACCCTGCCAAATCGCGTGTGAGACTTCCCGCGCACCCCTGAGATCCACGTACCCAGACAAATCGCGTGTGGAAATTCCCGCGCACGTACCCGGCCAAATCGCGTGTGGAACTTCCCGCGCACCCCTGAAATCCACGTACCCTGCCAAATTGCGTGTGTGACTTCCCGCGCACCCCTGAGATCCACGTACCCAGACAAATCGCGTGTGGAAATTCCCACGCACGTACCCGGCCAAATCGCGTGTGGAATTCCCGCGCACCCCTGAAATCCACGTACCCTGCCAAATCGCGTGTGAGACTTCCCGCACACCCCGGAATACACGCACATGTTATTTTTCAGTCAGCAGGTGTCCGTGTTTGTGGGTACCCCTTTGCACGTCATTTGTCCTGGAGTGCCACAGTATAGGACATTCATCATGGCTGTATATAGGTGCTATTTGTTGGCACACCTTTTGGCGCACATTTATTACAGGCGCAGAGACACTACCGCCTGCTTTCTTGTGGCGGTCGTGTTTGTGCCTGTGCGCTGGTTTGACCGTGCGCTTTTTTGCCCTATTCGATTCCATGAATACGGGTTGTAGGCGAGCGTGTGGGCGTTCCGCGCACTTGCACCCTGTACTTCCCCCGTGACGCCCACATTTTGGCAAGTTGTTCCCCATTCCGAGTGTTACGCCCCGTGTTCCGCCTACTTTTGTTGTGTGCGCTGCGCTATGTGCGATTTTCGCTGTGGCCTGTGCGATTTTCGCTGTGACCTGGCGCATGCCGTTAGAGGGCCTGTGCGCCAACGTGCGCCGCATACTTTTTTAGCGCACATCCGAAGGTTTTCTCGCGCACGGCCTTCCATGACTCGATGTGCGCTGCTTTTCGTGCGATTTTCGCACTTGCACTGCGATTTTCGCTATTCCACTGCGAATCGCACGTTTTTGGCCACTTGCGCCGCGCTAATAATTCCATGAATCGGCCTGTTGGTAGTGTATTATAAAATTACACGCAGCCAGGATAAGTTCATGCATCTTTATACACTCACACAGATAGACACTATCATTGAAAAGCTCACAGCTGAAATAACACCACTCCCTGTACATCACATCCTTCTGCTTTATTACCCATACCTTCACAAACGCATACATTCTATGCTTTTCTATACAGTTTCTGCCATTTACCTTACAAAAATTGCAAAACAAGTACATCATTATTTCTTCTATCTCCTAAAATGCAATAACACAGCCTTAAGAAACCAAGTGAGTTTCATATACTTAGTATTCTACTCATTTGCAAAGTATGTTGAACTAACATATTGCAGGTAAAATATAAAGGCTGCGCATAGTCAAAGGAAACTGCATGCACACACTGTCAATTGTATGTCCTTGATGCCAACTCTTGCAAGCTGTTCCAAATTCAATGAAACAATGTTGAAAAAAGAAATGCAACCAATAATTGAAATTTGCTGCACAAACAAACTGGACGTACATGGTATGACACTACCCATGTGTCAACAAAGACAACAAGGCTAAATCCCTTAGAAAACTCTCTCTGCAACACAGCTGGTTCGGAGAAAATATTAAATTATCTTTAAACTGTAGAGTAATGCTTAAACGTAACCTTGACGTGGAGCAAGGACTAGTTAATGGAGAACTTGGTACAGTTGTTGGCTTTCAAACATACCCACGTGACAATAACATTCAGTTTGTCAATATTCTCTTTGACAAACTATCAGAAGTAAAAAGGATAGGACGCTCAACAGCTCGATTCCTTCTTTTAAAAGACATGTATGTACGCAGAGAACAATTTTCTCTAACTCTAGCATACGCAGTCACCATTCACAAATCGCAAGGTCTTACCCTAGATAAAGCATTGATAGATATTGGGAACGCAGTCTTTAAAGAAGGCATGAGCTACGTAGCACTATAATGCTTACATACACTTGACGGTCTATTTCTAATCAACTTTGATACAAGTAAAGTAAACGCTGATATTCCTTGCATTTTAGAATACAATAGACTACGTTCACTATACACCCCCCATCTAAAAACCTATCCTGTTCCACTTCATCAATTCATCAATTACTACAACCAAAGAAGAATCTACTACTCAAAGTAACTCAGGTACTTCTTCAAAGAAGCAACACACATTCCGAAGAAATGACTTGGACACAGAACTATCTGGTCCATTCAAATTTTCAAATATAACTGGTGTAAATTGCTACGCAAATGTAGCAGTAAATATTCTATTTCAATTGCCACCAATTGTTGACAACATTTACTTACACAATACAGACCAATTATTGTTTTCGCAAATTTTAGTCCTTCATAGAAATGCAAGCAACAATCCTGACAACACATATCGTGTTCATGGAATAAGACAAGAATTGGACTACTGTGCTGGAATGGTGAAATTCACTATAAATTCTCAAGAGGATCCACAAGAATTTCTAATGTACTTACTACAAGTACTGGAAAACAAAAAACATAGCTATAAATGAAATCTTCCAGCTTTCATACATGTGGAAACATACATTCACTCTGTGCAACAATATGACACAGGAAAAAATCCCTAATGAATGCTTCGTGTATGTATCCATACCTAACTGTGGATCCTTTCCATTTCAGAAAATTGTACAAAATGAAAACCATGGCAGATTATGTACTACCTGCAATTCAGATAATCACTCCACCTTACAAATAGAAACACATAGTAAATACGTAATATTAATGCTTCTACGTTACAATGCAGATGGTACCAAAAACAACTGCAAGCTGACTGGATTCACACATGGTCAAGTATCACTTGGTAAGAAAACCTTCACAACAATAGCTATAATCTACCATGCAGGAGCCACAACCAATGCAGGTCAATAGACTGCATATATAAAAAAGAATTGTGGATGGTTCGAATGTGATGATAGTACCATTACTCTAAAGCAGAGATTACCAGCAAATCTTATAAACGCTTATTTAACCTTCTTAAAACCAAAATTTAATAACTAATCTGTACATAAACATTAACAAAACTTCAATTAAAAAACAATAAAGAGTTAGAATACGCCAACAGGTATCTAACTGCCCCAAGATTCTGTAAAAACCAAACAAATAAATCAATACCACTAAATTATAAGAAGAAATAAACAGTTATAATATGCCAACAGGTATCTAATTGCCCCAAGATTTTGCAACAACCAACCAAATAAATCAATACCACTAATAACTAATCTGTGCATAAAAATTAATAAAACTTCAATTAGAAAACTATAAACAGTTACAATACACCAACAGGTATCAAACTGCCCCAAAATTCTGCAACAACCAAACAGATATATCAATACCACTAAATTATATGAAGAAATAAACAGTTAGAATACGCCAACAGGTATCTAACTGCTCCAAGATTTTGCAACAACCAAACAAATAAATCAATACCACTAAAATATAACAAGAAATAAACAGTTAGAATATGCCAACATGTATCTAACTGCCCCAAGAATCTGCAATAACCCAACAGATAGATTAGCAACTTATAATTAAAAAACTATAACCAGTTACAAAATCGACAACAGGTATCTAACAATCTGCAAAAAGCCAACAGATAGAACATTAGCCAGAAACAACAAGTAGACACTGAAAACAAAGAAAGAAATGTACTGTACCATAACAAAAAAGTTTTATTTTAATCCAACATGGATTTTTTTCCCACAGACCCAATGATTTAAGCAACAAACACAAAAACTGAGCAAATTGCACAGTACACTGGTTTGTAAACTACTAAATATGAGGGTCGAAATAAAGCAGGCATGTCTATTATGCAATGTAATAAGTCTTTATAAACTACCTACACTAACATGATCTTTTCTTTTATCACAGAAATTGAAAAAGAATATCTGCTCCAGTTACCCAAGTCATGAAAAAAATATATCCAATCACAAAATATCAACCAGTAAGTATATTATAATAAATACTGCTCCATATTACAACCATTGAAGCAAACATCTAACCATACACCACAATACAAAATGTTTACTTCCATGGATATGTTATACTGCAGTGCTTGTTACCAAACTCTACAATCTTAATGACATGACATAGCCAAAACTTCACATACAAACTATACAAATCAAACAGTACACAAACTGTAGATTTGCAAATATTCGGCCATGCACCCAAGACTTTAGGCCCTGGTCTCAACCACCGCAGCATATCCCAACCATAGATCACACCTATAGAATCAAATATTTTAACTGGTTACATGGGCTACTGCATTGCATTTGTTATGTCCGCGGACAGCTGCGGTGACCGCGGACATGACGAACACATCAGGGGTGCCTGCCACCTAAATAAATAAAGCATTTCACCCATCTCTTACTCCCCCACCCTCCCCAAGCACTCTTACACACCAACACACTTGCCAAATTTGTATTTCTTCACCATTCATCGCTGCGCTGTCTGCGGATGTCCGCGGATGTCCGCGGATCCAAGATGGTGGGCACATCAAAACAATGCGACACACTTCACGCTTTCTTCCAGCCAATCAGCGAACACGTTGCATGTCCCCGGAAATGACACAAGCCGATTAGCCAATAGGTGTCCTGTCCACGGAGCGAACAGGGAAGTGTATCTGCGAAGTGGACATAGATATCACAAATTTTTTTGTGACCTACTTTTTGGTCATTTTAAAAAAAAAGACTTAACAGATTTTACCAAATTTACAAAAGCACACTTTCGGGACCAACCGACTGCCCCTGCCACAAATTTGGTGAAAATCCATCCAGCGGTTTGGGCTGTAGGCATTAGCAAAGTTTTCTCCCCATTCAGTCTATGGGAAAAAAAGACATTTTGGGAGCCCCCCTATAACTTTGCCCCCCCTGGATCAAACCTCACCAAACTAATTCAGAGTGGGCCATATACCTTTTTTGCAAAGTTTGGCGATGATTCGTCCAGGGAGAGCGAAGTTATAAACCACCCAAAAAGTGCTCTTCCTATGGGATTAGCAATTTAACCATAACTACACAGCCACTACTGTGGCTGTGTAATATATATATATATATATATATATATATATATATATATATATATATATATATATGGACGTGGCAGCGTCCATGTAGTTATGGTTAAGTTGGTGTTTCCATAGGAAGAGCATTTTATGGGTGGCTTATAACTTCGCTCTCTCTGGACGAATCCTCACCAAACTTTGCAAAAAAAAGTATATGACCACTCTGAATTTTTTTGCAAAGTTGGAGAGGTTTGGTCCGGGGGGGCAAAGTTATAGGGGGGGTCCCAAAACTTTAGTTTTTTCCCATAGACATAATGGGAAAAAACTTTGCGCACGCCTACAGCCCAAACAGCTGGACGGATGTACACCAAATTTGTGGCAGGAGCGGGGGCTTGGTCCTGAAAGCATGCTTTTGCAAATTTGGTGTAAATCCGTCCAGTAGTTTTTTTTAAAATGACCAAAATGTAAGGCAGAAAAATTAGTGATATCTCCGTTCGCTCCGTGGACGGACTTCCCGGTTCGCTCCGCAGACAGTGCCCTGATTGGCCAAGCGGCTTGCGTGATGTCCGCCGACATGCAACGTGTTCGCTGATTGGACGGCGTGGTGCGTGAAGCGCGTCAGATTTTCTGTGGCGCCCGCCATCTTGCATTCGCGGACGACCGCGGACATCGCAGTGAAACTTGGATTAAAAATTGTATTTAGTGGAGTGTGTTGGTGTGTAAGAGTGTTTGGGGAGGGTGGGGGAGTATGAGATAGGTTCAATGTTCTGTTATTTTTATTTGCTAGACACTTTTGTTGTGTTTGATTTTTGTGCGGACAACACGGCTGTTCTGAAAGGTTCGTAAATAAACAGAATGGATTCAGTGTCAAGTTGAAAGTGTTCTAAGAAGACTCGTGGGGTCCTGGAATGTTCGCAGGGGGTTTCCTGAAGACGTTGTCTATATTGTTCGTTGTCAAGCTGAAAGTGTTCTAAGAACACTTGCGGTGTCCTGAAATGTTCGTACATAAAGAAAATGGGGGTGTTCTGAGGACGTTGTCCGTATTGTTTGCTGGCAAGTTGAATGTGTTCTAAGAACACTCGCGGTGTCCTGAAATGTTCGAAAATAAATAAAAAGGGGGTGTTCTGAGGACGTTCTCCGTATTGTGTGCCTGCTTAGCTGTATCCAATGAGGGAATGGCACAGAGAATGAAGTGGAAATGGTAGAAGGGCTGTCTAAGAGTTATGTGGTCTGCGGACAGGGCGTGCTACATCGAGGGTTTTCCAGCAAATCCAGCAAGGAAAGAAGACTGTAGGGATCAGCCAATCAGATGTTAAGGTTGTGGATTTGTGTTCAAAGAGACTGTGTGTAGTGAAGATGGCAGAAGTGGAGAAAGTCTGGGTGTTGGTGCTTGGAGATATGTTTGTGCATGGTTTACAACAGTATGCTCAATGCAGGCATGTTGCAAAGAATGTTGATGTTAAAGGAGTGGAGGTGGTGTGGAGCACTGTGCCTGATTGCAATGTACAGGGAATTGTACAAGTTTGTGAAGATATGGGCAGGATCAACAGTCCCAATGTGGTAGTTTTGCACTATGGTGCTTTCCATTTGGGCTATGTCAGTGCCCCTACTTTGTTGGCAGATTTGGAACACTTGGTTCAAGCAGTAATGAACATCCTTCCAAATGCCAAAGTAATTTTTTCTGGATTAGTACCTAGGGCAATATGGGACAATAGTTCAGTTTTTTTTCCTCAGCAAAACAATGCTAGGTGTGTAATCAACCGAGGCATGTGTGCCTTCATGCTTAGAGCTGGTATGTTCTTCTGTAATAATGAGAATATTGATTCAGTAATGCTGTTTATTTTAAAGAAGATGGCATTTCCTTATCTTTTATGGGAAATGCCATTCTGTTTTGGAATGTAAGGGTTGCTTTGGAGAAGGTTATGTGAAGATTTTAGGAGTAAAGTAAGAAAAATAAAAAAAAATACAAAATAACAGGTGTCTGTCAAGCATCTGCAAAAACCCCCCCCAAAAAACGGCTCTTTTCAGAGCCAACCTCAAAGGGGAAATGGGGCACACTATTTAAATTTACATTCACCACGCTCAGATTTTCGATATGTCCACGGACATGGCGGTAGTCCGCGGACATCAAAATCACTAGCTAGGGGTTCAGTATGTTGTATGTTACATGTATATAAAGTCAGGGATATTATGGTTAAGTTGTGCTACTAAAAACCTATGAAATTAAGTGAAAAAACATTGTTAAAAGGGACGGAATGGTTAAGTTGCGTTACTAAAAACCTATCAAATTCAGTAAAAAAACTTTGTTAAAGGGACGTTATTGTTCAAAGTAAAACCGAAAAACCACTGAAATTCGGCAGTTATGGTAAGATAAGCAACCATAACTCGTGCCACCGTGCACTGCTATCACTAACACACAGGACATCAAAGATGACATCACAAATGTCATTGATGACATCACTGATGACATCACATGGCTGGCTCTCCCTTTTTTTCCTTTACTGACATATCTAAGCCACATAGTTTTCTTCAGTAACAGTCAGGAAGTAAAAATTGAAAAGGTACTATATTTGTAGACTTAGGGTCAAGTCATGTCATATGAAACATACATATATAGCAGAAGACACAGGCTTGAAAGAGAGCAATACTTTCTGTGCATGAAGATAATCATTAGAGTTATCAGCATTTTCTCATAGTTTTATTTTTATTACTATACCTTCCCTGTATATGCTCATATTTGTATACATTGTACTCACACTCCTTTCCTTAGGGTTCACTGACATCATTTCATACACATACATAAAGTAAGTAGCAGCTTTGAAACAGAGCAATCATTTCTCTGCATAAAGATAATCAGTTAGGTTATGAACTCTTTCTGCTACTACTTCTGCTTTTTTGCTTACTTCTCTGTCCCTGTATATACTCATATTTGTATGTGTTGTTGTCTCTTTGTGTTTTGTCTGTATTAAGTGTAATTATGTTTTAAGTGGGTTTCAATAGCTACTTATTACATGTTTCACAATACGCAAAACTCTAATAAGAAAGCAGTTATCATTTCATTATTCTACATGGAAAGATTATGAGTATTGCACCTTCATCATGTATACTGCACACACTGCCTAAGTTTCTGCATGAGTTGCTTAGTATACTGGATAGAACTTCATAATAGAATGCTATTTATATCATTGCATTGCTTAATACACTAATTAGCTCATGATATTTATTCAAATGATCCTTGACACTTTTTGGTCAACATTATAAGAATCCCTCCTACAGAGTTTTCATGAAAAGTAAATGCACATGTGATGTCATCAGTGATGTCATCAATGACATTTGTGATGTCATCTTTGATGTCCTGGGTGTTAGTGTTAGCAGTGCACGGTGGCGCGAGTTATGGTTGCTTATCTTACCATAACTGCCGAATTTCAGGGGTTTTTCGGTTTTACTTTCAACCATAACGTCCCTTTAACAAAGTTCTTTTTACTGAATTTGATAGGTTTTTAGTAGCGCAACTTAACCATAACGTCCCTTTTAACAAAGTCTTTTCACTGATATATATATATATACACACACTATGGTAGTTACTAGTAAATCACAAAGTTTTTGATACAAAATTTAACATGAGAACAAATGGCGATTACAAACGGGAATTGCCATCTGTCTGCTCCAGACTCCTAAACCAATCGTTAGAGATGGCCTGGAGTTGGGAGGAGAGAAAAGGGTAACTGTTCAATCCTATTCGTGAGAACTCTTGCAGAATACTCCCCAAGATTGTAAACTTGATGGTGCCATTGCTGCTATATAATGCGGAATGCACTATGAGGAATGGGGGGGCTGCTGAATCTTACCATCTGACAGTTGCAAGGAAACACCAAAGGAGATTGCTGAGATTGAATCTGGGTGGAGCTGTGTATTTCAGGGAAGGCCTAAAAGTTGACTGGGTTCTATGGTGGAGTGCTGGTGGCCATCCTTGATCGTGGAGTGACCAGACCCCTTGCCCTATCCCCCAAGAGGGACCAGAAATGCAGCTGGCTTTCCTGAACTTTAAACAGAGGCTTTCTATGTAAGTAGAACTGAGCCCTGGGAAACCAACAGATATGGGAGTCTGGTTGTCTTAAATCCATTCCCTTTATAGTGGGCGAGGGGGAGGTGGTCAAAATTGTGTAGATCATTAGACTAATTAACTATGGGGTGATTTTTTGTAAACATTTGAAATGAACAAAGCTCATTCCCTGTGTGCACTGAACACTATAGTCTGTAATTTAATTACTATAGACTGTAATTTAATTGGGTAATTCATTTTGTCCCGTTCACCCCGGCTTCTTTAGGAAGAGTGGTGTCTTTGTCCCTAAACTAAAAAATACCAACATCATCACAGTTCTTGCTGTCCAACTTCCCCAACACAGGCTTTTAAATGGATGCAGGTCTGAAATCCAAAATTCTCAAATCATTCCCAATTTTTACTGTCCAACTTCTCCAACACAAGCTTTTAAGTGGTGGGGGGTTTGAAATTCAAAATTCTCAAATCATCCCAATGTTTGCTATCCAGCTTCCCCAACACAAGCCTTTAGGTGCAGGTCAGTCTGACATACAAAATTCTCAAATCATCACAATTGTTGCTGTCAGAATTCCCCATCAGAGGCCTTTAAGTGGGGGCTGGTCTGAAATACAAAATTGTTCAATCATCCCATTTTTTTCTGTCTGACTTTCCCAAAACAGGCCTTTAAGTGAAGGCTGGACTGAAATACAAAATTCTTCAATCATCCAAATTTTTTCTGTCTGGCTTTCCCAAAACAGACCAAAGTAGGGGCGGGGGGTCTGAAATCCCCACTGCTAAACCACCCTGAGCTTATTTTGAGCAAAGATGTGGGTGAAATCATAATTGTCCTATGCATTGGTACAAATGTGTAACCCAACTACTAGCCATTTGAGAGCACAGGAAAATCACAATGGTGCAGTATTACAAATGTAAAGTAATTTTATGCACGGGCCAGTGTTGATGATCATTAAATGTCAAATCTGTAGAAAGAAAATTATTGCAATGTGTTTTTTCCTAACACATTAGTCTGATTCACTTGTGTAACAGGAAGTTAATTGTGGACCACAAAGAAGGTGGCATGTGTAGTTTAGTGTGATTTTTATTACCTATAATTAAAATAAATACAAATATATTTCCTATACCTGGCCTGGTTCTTGGCTCACTGTGGGCAGGGGTGTGGGGGGAATTTGTGTGACTCTATATGAGTCTTCAGTAAGACCAGCGCTAAAAAACATAACTGAGAATTGCAGGGCTCCAAGATTGGGTGATGGGAAGGAACGCCCCAGGTTAAGGACGACCTCAATATAACACTGCAAATTGGGGCTTTGTGCACTGGATCTGGTATATTATTGTTGACCCATGACAAGTGCATTAGTGACAGGATATTCAGTTTGGTGTAATTGCACTGAGGTAGACATAAGGTAGCCAAGAATTGATTTCTGATTTGGAATTGTGTGTTGAACTCAAGCAGGAACAGGGTGATTTTTGCCCCGTCGCAAAGTTTTACAAAAGTTGCAAAACGCCATTTTAAAATGACTGCCATAGAAGTATGTGATGCCAGGAAGCACATTCTGAAGCTATTCATTCGAGGAGAATAGGGCCAGAGTGAAGCCAGGAGCTTCAAAACTAGAATGATGCAACAGGTCACCTCAGTGAGCACTGACATTTGGTGTGAAGGTGGGATATTGCACAAAGTGTTAGAGGCATTTTATATGAACCAAAACAATTGTGAAGAACTTTGGCAAATTACTAAGCTCAGAACCTATTTATACTTTCACTTGCAGTTAGTGGAAGAGCGAGTGCAAAGGAGTGAGGCTGATGTGATGAAGCAGACTAAGGCCTGGAAACAGGCTTAGAAAAAACTCACACAGATTAGAGATAAAGGGCAGCAGAGCGATTGCTTTGAGTTACAACAAAAAAAGGCTCATTGAGCAACCACAAGATGAGCTGAAAAAACACAACAGCAAGCCAGTGCAGAGAGAGAGACAGAGTTTTCTGCACAACATAATGCATGCACTGAGGGTGCAGAAACTGTAAGTCACCTTCATTCTCAATTGAATGATCAGACTGGTCATAAAAGAGGGTTTGTCAGATGACATTATGACCCTCAATCAACAAATTAGGGAATTGGAAAAGGAAAATAGTCAGTCCATCCTTAAACAGATGGACTCACAAAAGGAGAATGATGAAATGTGTCAGAATGTACAAATTCTGAAGCAACTGAATTTACAGCTGATCAAAGACCAAGATGCATTCATGTTGAAAGTGGACGCAGAGAAGGAACAGTCAGGTCCGCAGGAACTGACCAGAATTAGATAAGAAAGGAATGAGTTAGTATAGCCTGTGAGACAAATAGAAGCAGAACCATCAAAGGCAGCAAATTGTAGGCATGAGCAAGAGAAAGAGATTATTCTCCTGAAGGAAAAGCACTTTTAATATGCATCCAGACTACAAGGCTCACAGAGGGAAAATCAATCACTTCAGCATGAGGTGCAGCAAAGAAAAAATCAGTTAGTTGCTCAGAGCTGGCTTTTTAATTCTGACACTAAAGCCTTATTAGTGTCAAACACCACTAATCAGGCCATAGTGTCAGAATTAAAAAGCCAGCTCTCTGACTACCAACAAGAAATTAAGAAATAGAGACACATGTGTGAGATTCTCACAAATGAAATTGAAAATTATAAACAGGCCCTGAGATACCCTGACCAATAAGGATATGGGACAAGGCCCACTAATCAAGGTGAGGTGACCATCCCAGCAGGGGACCCACACCAGTCATTTACATTCTCTCATGTAAAATGGGAACCAAGCTCATGCATGCCACCTATTCAGAAAAGGGCAACATGAGGCAGTAAGACTTACCCAGGCCTAGCCCAACTGATCCAGAAGGCCAGTCACTGTCCGATATTGATAAGTATTCATCTCTACCACACGAAAGGGAAGGGGGCCGGACCAGTGAGTCCTGAGAGGGCAAAAGGAAACTTGTGAGTAATTCTGACCCAGAAAACACCCATGATGACAAGATCAGAGAGTTAGACTTGCAGAAGATGCAGATACAAAGAGACCACCTGGCCCGCTTCACTGGAAGAGAAAAGCCAGAGTTTGAACCCAGGAAGAGCATATTAAAACCCTCCATCCATTCAGGGGGATTGCAGGATTTCCCCAGATTACCTGAAAGGAAGGAAGAAGAGACTGAGTCTAATCTGGGCTAAAAGTAACTACTGGGAAAGTGACCCTGAGAGTTCACTTTTGCCAAGACGAGAGAAGTCCTGACACTGTGGTTCTGGGAGATATAACCAGTCTCAGAGATAGGTAGCACCTATAAGACAGTGAAAGGAGTACCAGTAGCAGTTCTGAGTTAGAAGGGGAATCGACTCTGGTGCAGAAGAAGAAAAAGACTGGGAAACAGAAGAATGGTTTTGTTAAAGAACCGATTAAACAGATAAAGGCCATAAAGAGCTTTTTGACTCCTTACCACAAGAATGCAAAATATTTGGTATTGGGGCACTTACATCTTTATGAGCAAATGATTACCTCATTTGGAATAAAAATGATGTGAATTGTATGGAGTTTGTCAAGTCGGCATTCACCCCTGAATACTCTAGCTTCTTTGCAGGGCTGGAGGATTAGGATCACTACAAATGGTCCACCTATAGGTCGGCTGTATTGAAAATATTTTCCACCCACTGCAACCCACAGGAGGCCCTTAAAACAGCATATAACTTGCAATTTGGGGAAGACCAGGCACCTAGGGAGATTGTGCAGGATTTAAAATGAGCATTTGCACAAACCTCCCAATTCGTGAACAACAACAGTAGGGAGTTTGTGAGCACCTTCATCCATGCACTCTCCAAATACATCATGACTCAGCTGATGCTGGATTTTCATGAGCACAGGACCATGGATTGGGTGATTGAATAGGCCAACAGGATCTATGAGGTCCAGAAGCCCTCTGAGAGTAAAAATTACCCCAAAACCCCTAAACTATTTACTAAACCTGCCGATGCGAAGGTGGCGAAGGTGAAAACTACCCCTCAATTGTATCTGGAGATGGGGGGCCTAAAAATACTCCTTCTGCCAACAAGCAGAATGAACAGCAGAGGAGACCCACTGACCCAGCCCAATCAGATGGTAGTTAGGCGGGATACCAGAATGGTGACCCATCTGACACTGCGATCTATGTAAGCCCAAGTTACAAGGGTAATAGGACAATACTGGGGTATGTATACACTCCCCCAGCACAGAGGAGTGGGGATCAACCAGGTAAGTGCTGCACCGAGAAACTTACCTCCAAACTTCCCTCAGGCAAGAAGTATTGCTCCACCTCCTAGCCTGAACTTCTTCCCAGGCACCTCTGAACCAGAACTTCCAGCCTAATCTTTTCTCTCTCCATTACCAGGACAAACTATCCCTGAACCCGGGCAAAGGGAGACCCAGGATGGAAAATTATGGGGAAAACTTCTAATACCCGAGCTACTCCGGGAGAAGGGACAATTACCCATTCTGGGAGCAGCAGAGGCCTGACCAGAGACCTCCTTACAACTCAGAAAGGTTTCGCAACTGGAGCAACAGTCCCAGAAACTGACCAGCGATCTGGGATGCATGCTGAGGGCTCAGTGAAACTGGAACCTGCTGCCAAGAACACCCCAACACCCAGGTCTGATGCCCCAGGGGGGAAATGTCGTGAGAAAACATCCAACAAACCACAGGTTCCTGAGGAGGACACCTGGGTGGAGGGGAGATGCAAAGCCCTAGAGGAAGCTTCCTTTCTCACCCAGACAGAACCCCTAAAAACCTCTCAGCCTGAAAGTGTCTCTTCTACCCCCGAAATCTTAGAATCCAAAGAGCAAAGGATAAGTACGAGAGGTCAAAGAAGAACCCCCTTTGTGGAGGAGGTTAAGATTTTCCCATTTGAAAGAGAAGATAAACAGACCTTCTCTTTCAGGCACAGGGGTTCTCTCCCAAAGATCCTGAATGGGACAGGGTAAGTATGGAGACTGACCCAGAACAAGAAATTCCATCCCCAAAATGTGTGCCAGACCACATTGAAACTAAGGGGGTGTCCGAACAGGTTCTGAGAACTATCGCCAGGTAATGGTGGACAGCGAAGGAGCTGGGGAAAAGCAGGATTCCCCAACAACTCCATTGCAAGTTTCAAAGTTTTCTTTACAGATTCCCAAACTCTGACACAGAAAATTGCCCAATATCACACAGTGTTGGAGTTAAATATTAAGGAAATGATCACTGAGCTGTCAAATAACTTTCTTTGCCCCTTAAAAGAGAAGAAAGGCAGATTTTATGCATCGGTCTAGGTGCACGGTCAGTGTGATTTATCAGCTATGGTGAATACTGGATCCCAAGCCACTCTCCTGTCCATAAAGGTCTTTGACCAACTAAACTCAGGACTGGGGCAGGGCCACCAAATACCACTTCATGGACAACTCCAACATTTTGATGCGAATGATATTTCTGTCAAACGCACTGCAGAACTGGAAATAAAAAGTAGGTGACATTTATTTAAACATCCAGTGCTAGTCGTGACTTCAGAGGGCACACCTTGTTTACTGGGGAATGTTCTACTGAGGAGTTTATCACCTCTGATCGACTATGTAAACAAGGTCCTCTGGACCCAGACTAAACGGCCTGTAAAATGAAAAATGAGCACCAATTATGTAAGCAGCAATGGTACCAGTCATTTGCTTGATTAACGCTCTGAGAATGTAGAATTCCATTTCCAGAATAACCAGGTCCCAGACATCACTGTCATCTCTGTAAGAGAACCAACTGGTGATGGGAACCCTTCTCCATTCTTGAAAATCAACCTTCCTCCCACTCTTAAGTGGCAATCCACACTGGAAGGGAACACCCTAACATTGTACACCAGTCCAAAATCAGCAGAAACATTGAGTCCCATGAAACCAGACAAGGAAGAACTGACTCAAAGTCTGATGGACATTCAGAAAAAGGGTGAACAGTTGTTATTCCCGTTTCAGATGAATGAGGGGGAGGAGCTGGTGCTCACAAGAATATGCTTGAATAATGGAATTATTCAGGAAACTCTCAAAAGATCAGAGCATTCCCATATTTAAATTGATTGACAAATGGGAAGTAAGTCTGGAAACTTCAAATTCCAAACATCTCCTGACTAGCAGGTGTAAGCTAAAAATGCCCATGGGCAACAAAAGTAGAGAGCATAATTGTTGAGACGCGATAGATGTCCCTTCTGCCTTTTATTTTGGCAGTTACATTCTCAACCAATCCACAATCAATTTGGAAATAATTAATAATAAAGCCTGCACACTACTAAGGGGTAACTCCATGGGCTTTGACAACATTGAAAAAGCATTTTGGTCATCCCAATTGCTATCTTATGCCATTGTAGTTCAAGTGCTCGAAGAGGTTACTATCCCAGGACAGGTGTGTCTATTCACTATTCCACTCAAAATTAAGCAAGAATAGAACCTCCAAAATCAGGACGCCTATATACCTTTAAATTCCCACCTCCAACAACAAGGTTTTAATTTAAATCCGACACCTCTAATAGAAATAGAAAATGACACCATTCAAATATTGTTGGATAACAGAGGTCCTCAAAGTTTCATTTTGGGCACAGACACCTTTATTGGAATGGCGGTTCATGCCCGACATTATTCTATTGATTTAGTTAATGGAATCATGGGACCATTCCCAAACTACTGTTTTGACATCAGTGACGGTATTTCTCCAGAAAAACGATTTTTAGTAGGCATTGGGTGACTTTATTGGTGTACTTTTCCTGCCCCTGTGGGGGGTGACCTGTGACATCAGAAGGGAAGAGGTAGTTTTCTGAGTCAATGAACACTTCCTTGAATCCCTATAAATTGCTGTCCAGGATCAATCTTGCTGATGCCTGTGAGACTGAGGAGCAAAGACAAAAGATAAAACAGGTCTTCCTGGAATTTCAAGATATCTTTTCATTGGACTCATAGACTGTGGACGCATATTCATTCATTCAAACACCGTACCCATGGACCCTGAGATGGCTCCAGTATTAGTGAAACAATACCGGCTACCTCTCGCGCCCATGGAATCACTCACGGAGATCATTAACATCTTAGAACCCGTGGGATAATTTGTCCTATCCACAGTATCTTCAACAACCCAATACTGGGGATACTCTAACCAAAAGACCAATGGACACTATGTGCAGACCTGAGGGAGATTAACAAAAAGGGCCACATGTCAAGATTGCCACTTCCCTGCATCAATCTAGGGCTGGCACAGATCCAGCGGTCAAAGGTGCACACACCGACCATTGACCTGACCAACGGTTACTGTACAGTACTTGTGAGTAGGGAAGACCAGTTTTACATTCAGGGAGCAGCAGTACATGTGGACCCAAACCCTCTTTGGATACATCAACTCTGGCAATGCGTTTAACATCTTTCTACATAAGGCCATGCCCAACTTGGGTAAAAGGGGAAACCTGGCAATGTGGATGATGCTCTGATGAAGCACTCAACAGTGGAGGAACATATAGAAGAAATCTGCTACATTCTGACCCAGTTGCAGAAAGCCAGAGAGAAACTGTCCTTTCAGAAGGCACAGTGGTGTAAGACCCGAGTGAACTTCTTAGGGCACAAGCTCACGCAAGGGTCTTAATCCCCAGGCAAAGAAGGTTGAAGCCTTATTGAAATAAAAAGGCACTACCACTCAGCTATAATTAAGAAGCCTTCCTGGACTCACTAATTATAGTCAGAGGTTCATTGAAGACTACGCACAGGTCACTCGACCCTAGGTCCATTTAGTAAAGGCTAGAGTCAAGTGGGAGAGGTATTCTGAACAAGTCGAGGCAGTTAAACAACTGAAAAGAAGCCTTTCCCAGGCTCCTTGTTTGGCTTACCCCATAAAGAACAAGGAGTTCTTCTTGGAGACGGGGTTCTCAGATACTTGCCTAATAGCAGTGAGGTATCAAAAGCATGATATGATATGATAGTTTATTTATATATAGCGCCTATACACAATGGGCCTCATTACACGGTATGCGGTAAGGGTTTACCGGTACCGGTAAGGGCACCGGTACTGGTAAACCCTTAACGCATTACTACAAGTTCCCTTTGCTGGACCCGACCTCAACGGCTGGTTTTACCAGCCGTTAAGGAACGGGCCCGCAAAGGGACCTTGGTGCTAATTACGGTACCGCAATTTGCGGTACAGTAATTACCTCCTTCCCCATTCCCATTGAGCCCTATGTGGGCAAAAATGGGAATGGGGAAGTGCCTTGGTGAATGGGGAATTACCGGCCCCGCTCACCTTGGAGTAGGCCGGTAATTCCGCCATGCACCAAGGCGGACACAGTAAAATACCGGCGGCAACCATCGCGCTAATAGCGCCATGGTTACCGCATACCGTGTAATGAGGCCCCATGTGTTTCAAAGCGCTTCAAGGCAAGGGTGGGAACAAGGGAAAATACAATGACATTCTTACAGGCCATAAACAGGAAGAATGTGAAATTCACTATCGTACTCGGCCTGACGACATTTCAGATAGTGCAAGAGCTAAGACATAGATAAGGAAGGGAGAGGGAGAGTGGGAAGGAAATGGAAACAGACAGGCGACTACAGTACTAGGCCTGACGACATTTCTGGTAGAGCTGTAGAAAACAAAAGGTGAGGAAGAGGGCTGAAGAAAGGGAGGGGAGGAACAAAACAAGCGACTATCGAACTAGGCCTGATGACATTTCAGTTAGTGCTGGAGGGGGGAGAGGGAGGAAAAAAGCAAGTAAAAGAAGGGGGAGGTGACAGAGGACGTTGCTATCATACCAGGTCCAGGGACAATTCTGATACAATAAGTGCATAGAAGAAAGTAAGGGGAGGAGGGGAGAAGATAGGAAAAGGGAGAAAGTGATGGAGGTGAGAGTAGAGAGTAAGCAGTCAAAAAGGGTGGAGAAGCAAGAGGAGCGAGCAAATACTATTTCAGAAGTCAGAAGTAGCACATAATGTTGCAAGCCTGGATACAAGATGAAGATGGGAACATCATGATTCAGGGCCACCATGAGAAAGGGTGACGCACCGTGAATCAATGGAGTCCATAAAAGTCAAATCCAGCATTGGCCACAAGACGGTGATGGTGAAAACAGAATGTATCAAGACAGACTCCTGCAGAAGTACGCTGGAGGGGGAGGGGGAGCAGGGTAGAAGAATCAAGCAAAACAGGCAACACCTGTGTGTGAGAAGGGTGGGGGGAACAAGGGTACATCACGGGGGGACCAGAGGGGTGGGGATGGCCTGTGGGACAGAGGGAGTAAATACATGTTGGTGCATGTTTACCTGCTGTCTGAGCAGGGGTCCGGGCCCTGGATCCTCCTGGTCCGAACAGGTCCAAACAGGAATTGCCTTTTCTTTGTCTGCCCTTCGCTTCGGACGCCCTGGCAATAGACGCCCTTCATTTAACAGTTAAGAGCAGGAAGGAAAAGGCAGGGCTAAGAAGGTGTGTGGCGCTTAGGCCAGGTGACCTTGATCCACTTGCATATGCTCCGCATCTGCAAAGGAAAAGAGGGAGTGCTCCTTAAGTAGGGAAAAAGAGAGGCAGCCAGGAAGGCACCAGGTGGGTGGGGCTTGCTAAGTGGTGAAAAAGAGCGGCAACCAGGAAGGCACCAGGTAGGCGGGGCTTGCTAAGTCAAAGTCAACAATGTCATCTCATACACTGTAAAGGAAAAATTCAATGACTGCGAGATTGCACTCCTGGAAATGGTGTGCGTGTTGAAAAATTACTGCCCATTCATACAGAGGGAGCACATCATTGTTGAGACTCCTCACCAACCCTTGCAATATCGCCAAAGTGACAGAATCTGGGTGGAGAATGCTAGTAATTCCTGAATCACTTCCTGTCCATTTAAGGCTTTCCTATGGAGTTCAGGTATGGCCAAAACAAGAAGAGTCCCCTATCGCAAGGGTTGGTAGACTTGCATGATTGTGCTCAAGAAAAATGTCTTGAGGATGAAAGTCTAGTGTCCAACAACAACATGGAGGCGTACTTAACTTCCCCACACAAGGTCTATGAGGAATTCACTTGGCAGAGGATACCCACAGTTTATGTTGATAGGTGTTCCTACCATGTTGGCAACAACGGGGACAAATAACTGGTGGCTGGCATTGGGAATGCCCTGGAACCCTCTGCTGGTTATAAAATAGGACCCGGAAGAAGTCAGGTTTCAAAGTTGATGGCCGTTCATCAAGCCATCCTCACTGCATGCACCATCAAATCAATGAACTGGTCATAATCACTGACTCTGATTGTGTCAGGAATGGGTTTGTGGAGCACCTGATTAACTAGAAGAATCGAGGCATGCTTTTGCCAACAATAAACCCTTAAATCATGCCAAACCGATCCAGTCAATTGACTATCTGGTGACCTCCAATGAGATGACCATCTATTGGAAGAAGATAAGAGGTCATTTCAAAATCAAGGGCCCAGGAAAGACTAGGAATCACCTGGCTGACCAGCTGGCTAAAAGCAGTGCTCTGCAGGGGGATTGAATAGAAACAGACTCCCTGCTGGGTGGAATAAAAATTGCTGCTGTCACCAGGTTGCACACTTGCGCTAACAGCAAACCTTTGACTGCCCAGTGGAGTAAATATACCCCAGATGCATATTTGATGACTGCACAGAAAGATGACCTGACCATTGGAAAATGCTATCAACACATTGAAGACCCTGTGAGATTTCCTCTAACAGAGTCGGATTATAGCAGTAAAGAGGATCTCCAGGTGTTAATGAAGTTTTCCAAGATGTTCCGGATCCAATGCGGATTGTTGGTAAGGAGAGCCCAATCTGGCTGTGACCAGTGAGTGGTACCTACCTCATTCCGAAGCCTGATGTTGATCCACGCCCATGACACAGCCACTGCCAGTCATAGGGGGTTTCACATGACTTTAGAAAACGTGCACAAGGTTGCCTACTGGCCCATATGGGCCAGAACCTGAAAATGTACCTAAAGGGGTGTCTTGTGTGTGCTCAATTTCAACCCACTTCACTCGCACACAGAGCTACCCTTCAAAAAAGGGGAATGACACTGCCTTGGTCAGATTTGCAAGTCGAATTTGCTGGTCCAGTGATACGCACCTATAGCGGAAACAAGTACTTGTTGATGGTGAGATGCTTGTTCACAAAGTGGGTAAAATGTCTTCGAGCCCTCTATTGTAAGTCAGAGACAGCTGCTGCTCTAATGATCAACCACACATTCTCTCATTTCATCCTCCCGGGTTGAGTCAGACCAAGGAAGCCATTTACCAGTGAGGTGATGGCAAAGATGTGGGAGATTCTAGGGGTGACTCGAAAATGCCACATTGCCTACCGCCTGGCCTCAAGTGGGGGTTAGAGATACAACAAAACAATTGTGAGTATCTTAAAGAAGTTTGTGGCAGACTCTGGACCAAGTTCAGACATGCGATTACCGCTTGCCCTGATGGCTAATAGGTCTACACCATCTTCTGCAACAAAGATGTCTCCATCTGAGCTCATGACCAGTTGAAAAATGGGGTTACCGCAGCATCTGCTCTATAGAACTCAGGAGCAGACACTGATAACTGTGTCCACTACTCATGAGTACATCAAACATTTAAGGAAGCACGTCCAGCACGCATTTGCTAATGCTCAGCAAAATTTATAAAAGTCAGCTGAAGGAATGAAGACCTATTATGATCTAAAGACCACCAAGAAAGAGTATGAAGTAGGGGACAAGGTCTACCTGTGCAATTTTCAAAGGAATCAGATCAAGGAGCGTAGGTTTCTCCCATCTTGGCATGGTACCTTTGATATTGTAGATAAAATATCACCTGTTGCCTACAAGATCCGCATTCCCAAAAGGCGTACAGACAGAAGAAAAATGGTCCACATAAATCAGTTGAAAAACTGTCATCCCAGACCAGCTTTATGACTGATTTAGGAGCCAAATGAAAGATGAGCAGAGGAACCATCTGAGAAATGAAAAAGGATGACAAATTGGATGGAAATCAAGATATATATAAATATATATGTACAGGGATTAATTTACTTAGTGCTCATGGTAAAGAGAAAGAAAATTATATAAATAAGGTTGTGTGAAAGGATGAAAATGTTGTGAGTTATAAATGTATGCTGTTTTCGTGTGTAAAAGTACCAAACCTCTTTCTTTCGATTTGTTAGAAACTAACTCCATTCACTTCCACCATGGAGGGACCCTAGGGAACCCGGAAAGAAGGAAGAAAGGGGGTGCCGTGCTACACCCCGACCCAAAGATGGAAGGGGAGGCTGGAGTGCCCATTCCCTAATGAAGGAAGGAAGGGGGTGCTGTGCTACACCTCCCAACCCAAAGACAAAAGGGGAGGCTGTAGTGCCCACTCCCTAATGAAGGAGATTGAGCTAGACAGGGTCCAAGAGAAAGAAAATATAAGAAAATGAAAAAGGGGTCATCAGATGAAACCCCACACTGCCCTGCTCTTCTGCTCTTCCCCACCAAAGAATCCTGGAAGAACGGGTGGGCATGTGGGGTATAATCAAAGGCCCCCAAACCAATGGAACTGAGGGGATGTGTAAAAAAGGCTTACCTGTCATTACCAAAGGAAAAGCAGCATTTTAATTAACAAAGCAAGAAGAAATTAAAATGTTGCTTTTACATGAAAAACAGAATATTTAAACACTGACACAAAAATGTCTTTTCATGTGTGTTTGCAAATTAAAGCAAGCCATGAGAACAATTTCCTGCTGCCAAAATAAAGATGTCAGGGAAAAGACAAGGTGTGTGTTGACAAAATGTAAGGTAGATAATGCTTCACATGCAAAATACCAGAAAAGAAAACCCTGCTTGGTTGCCATGAAATGTTCCTGTAGGCCTATTTAGGCAGACTTTGCGGGTGTCTTACTGCAAGGGAAATCCAGAGAAGGGCAAAACCAAGATTGGAAGAGCACATTGCAGTACTGGCTGAGAATTAAATGCAGCATTCTCACTGAAACTGCCAGCCATCAAAAGTTGGTGCACTGTGACACTTCAGACTCACTTTTCAGCAGGAAAACGAACAGCAGATAATTAAATGTGTTTTTTATTATTGACCGAAATAAACTGCCCTGTGCTTTCAGTGAAAATGAAATGCAAAGTGGACCCTGAAAACACACCGAATGTCAAGGAATCAAGGCTGACGTTAGAAAAAGCATATCTGAGTCCATTTCAGCCCAGGACAAATGGTGGGGCTCTGGCCAAAATTCAGAAAGAATTCCCCCAATGGAAGCCTGGCTTGCCTCCCCACTGTGTACAACTGCAATAAAATGTGGCCTGCCTGAAAGGTGGTGTCCCTGAAGGCTGGGCTCTGTGCAAAGACAAATGGCCCTGGGTGGTGAATGCCCAGAATGTAGAGGGGAGGTGTGAAAAAACAGGGGCTATAATTAAGAGGAGCTGAACTTTGAAAAAATACAAGAAATAGATGCCTTTCAGATCGAAACGGTGGTCTCCTTCAGATAAGACACAGGCCGTGTGACATAAAAAGACTGCCACTGCTCATTGTCTACAGGTGGGTATCTCTGTGTAGCAAATGTATTCCCCATTTACGATCTGTAGCCACCAACTTCAAACAGTAGAACTTCACATCCAAAGAGACTAATAAAAACTCTGATTACAGGCTTGCCTGGAGAGGCAAATGGACTGGAGGCAGGAGAGCTACCATTTGTCCAACATGAAGATTTACTATTAATTTAAAAGGACTATTGTAACGTAGGCCTTTTTCTCTGCAACCATATGTCGTATTTCCTTAATTGACATATCATTTTTTAGGTAATTTCCAGACAATTTTGGTGATATAAAATTCATCCACCTGAGACTCAGGGAACTGTAATGGCTATATAAATGGATTTCTGGCTGATCTGAAAATGTTCCAAAGTTGAGAGTTGGCGAACGGGTGGAGGGTGGAATCAGGAATATGGATAATACATTTCCTATTCCTAACCATTATGCTTTTTGTAAAAATGGCAGAAAATTGCCAAACTGCCATGCAACATGGTGTGGAGCTGGCTGTTGTATTATTAAATTATTAAATTCCCCCTGATTAGCTGACTCTGAAAATATGTATAACATGGCAGTTACTAGTAAATCAAGTTTTTCATACAAAAATTTGACATGAGAAGAAATGACGATTACAAATGGGAATTGCCATATGTATGCTCCAGACTCCGAAACCAATCCTTAGAGCTGGGCTGGGATTGGGAGGAGAGAGAAGGGTAACTCTTCGATCCTATTTGCGAGAACTCTTGCCGAGTACTCTCCTATATTGTAAACTTGATGGTATCATTGCTGCTATATAATGTGAAATGTGCTATGAGGAAAAGGAGGGATGTTGAAACTTACCATCTGACAGCCCCAAGGAATCACAAAGGAGATTGCTGAAATTGCATCTGGGTGAAGCTGTCTCTTTCTGGGAAGGTCTAAAAGCTAACTGGATCCTATGGTGGAGTGCTGGTGGCCATCATTGAGAGTGGAGTGACCAGACCCCTGCCCTATCCTCCAAGAGGGACCTGCCATGCAGCTGGCTTTCCTGAATTTAACAGAGGCTTTCTATGTAAGTAAAACTGAGCCCTGGGAACCCAAAAGGTGGGGGAGTCTGTTTGCGTTAAATCCTTTCCCTTGATAGTGGATGGAGGGGCTAACCTGTGTAGATCCTCAGCCTAATTAACTAAAAATATAAATGTATTTAACTCCCCTTGACAGAACACCATGGGGTGATTTCTGTTAAAATTCAAAATTAACAAAGCGTATTCCCACTGTGCGCTGAAAACTATAGACTGTAATTTAATTGGGTAATCCTATTTGTCCTGTTTACCCGGCTTCTTTACGAAGAGGGGTGTCTTTGTCCCTAAACTAAAAAAAATCCCCAGATTCTCCAATTATCCCAATTTTTGCTACCCAGCTTCCCCAGCACAGACCTTTAAGTGAATGGGGGTCTGAAATCCAAAATTTCCAAATCATCCCATTTTTTACTGTCCAACTTCCCTAATGCAGTCCTTTAAGTGGAGGGGGGGTCTGAAATCCAGAATTCTCCAATCATCCCATTTTTTACTGCTCAACTTCCCCAACACAAGCCTTAAGTGGAAGGGGGTCTGAAATCCAAAATTCTCAAATCATACCAATGTTTGCTGTCCAAATTCCCCAACACAGGCCTTTAAGTGGATGGGGGGAGGGTCTGAAATTCACATGTCTTCAATCAGCCCAATTTCTATGTCCAACATTCCCAACACTGACCAAAGTAGGGGGTGGGAGCGTGGAAAAACCCGCTGGTAAATCACCCTGTCCTTATTTTGAGCAAAGGTGTGGGTGAAATCCTAATTATCCTATGCATTGGTTACAATTCAATATTAACAAAGTTTATTCTCAGTGTGCACTGAAAACTATATACTGTAATTTAATTGAGTAATCAATTTGTCCTTTTGAGCCGGCTTCTTTAGGAAGAGGGGTGTCTTTGTACCTAAACTAAAAATAAATCCCCAAATTCTCCAATTATCCCAATTTTTGCTATCCAGCTTCCTCAGCACAGACGTTTAAGTGAAGGGGGCCTGAAATCCAAAATTCCCAAATCATCCCATTTTTTACTGTCCAACTTCCCCAAACAGTCCTTTAAGTGGAGGGGGGTCTGAAATCCAACATTCTCAAATCATCCCAATTTTCGCTATCCAGCGTCCCCAACCCAGGCCTTTAAGTGGAGGTGAGTTGTAATCCAGAATTCTCAAATCATCCCAATTGTTACTGTCCAACTTCCCCAACACATGCCGTAAGTGGATGGCCGGTCTGAAATCCAAAATTCTCAAATCATACCAATGTTTGCAGTCCAACTTCCCCAACACAGGCCTTTAAGTGGATGGGGGGTCTGAAATCCAAATTTCTTCAATCATCCCAATTTTTCGGTCCAACCTTCCCAACACTGACCAAAGTAGGGGATGGGGGAGGGCTGAAAAACCCACTGCTAAATCACCCTGTGCTTATTTTGAGCAAAGGTGTGGGTGAAATCATAGTTATACTTTGCATTGGTACACATCTGTAGACCAACTGCTAGCTCTTTAAGAGCGCAGGAAAATCGAAATGGTGCAGCAATTCAAATGTAAAGTGGTTGTATGCATGGGCCAGTGTTGATGATCATTTAATTTGAAATTTGTAGAAAGAAAAGTATTGTGATGTGTGTTTTTCCTAACCCATTGGTGTGATTCACTTGTTTAACAAGAAGTTAATTGTGAGCCACAAAGACAATGGCATGTGTAGTTTAGTGTGATTTCTATTAATTAAATCAAATATATTTTCTATACCTGGCCTGATTCTTGGCACACTTTGGACACGGGGGGGGGGGGAATCTGTGTGACTCTGTATTAGTCTTCAGTAAGGCCAGTTCTTAAAATCTTAAGCAAGTAATGCAGGGCTCCTTGATTGGGGGTGGGAAGGAACTCCCCAGGTTAAGGGTGGTCTCAATATAACGTGACACACAGCTGTACACGGGAAGTGTGTCCACAATAGAAACCCTGTGAGTGAATGAGTGAGCGAGTGAGTGAACCTGGGAATGAGGAACCAAGCAACTATGCAAGCAAGCATTCATGCGAATGTTAGCACCCACTTGACTGAGATAGCATATGAGTATGCATGTATGCTCAAGCAAGTGCACATGACTGAGCTATCTAACATGAGTGAGGGTTCTATAGTAAGTATGCATTAGTGAGTATGCAAGGGAGTGCATGTGCTAGTGAGCGCACATGTGAACATGCAAGGAAATTATCATGTATGTGCATATCGATGCAAGTGTGAATGTGATGAATACAACATGTGTGAGTGCAAACACAAGTAAGTGCACATGTGAGTACACACATGCATGAAAATATGCACACATGAATAGGTGGGTGCACATGTATATGAGGTAGTACACGCATGCGTATGTGGGCACTTGCATGCATAGGTTACTGCACACATGCAGGAGGGCACACATACATGAGTAAATGTGTGAATTTCATGTGAGTGAGTGCACACACAAGTGCACATTTCTGCTTGCACTTGTGTGCTAGTGTGCATGAATGTGTGTGCATGTGCAGTTGTGTGTGCATTAAAGTGTGCTCTCACAGAAGCATGCAGGCATACATTGGGCAAAGCCAGCATGAAAATGTTTTTCCAGTAGTACATCATAACCAAAAATGTGATGGGTGAAAGGTTTTTAATTAATCTTAACCACTGTCATTGCTTTCACCCACACCACCGTTTTTAGCCCATCTGTCCATTGGAAAAAAGGGTCCAGCCATACTCATATAAGTCAGGAACTGTTATCAGTGGGAGCAGTCCAGCTCAAACTGCTAGCGAACATACCCTATTCATTGTAATACATACAACCCAGACATGTTTCATCCTTGTTGGGTCTCATTAGTGAGGTGGAACATGGTTCTCTAGAGTGCTGCATGCAAGGGACCCATGTCTGGGCATACCCATTCTCACATAGGTGGACAAACTATAACCAAATAAGTAATGGGTGGAATTTTTTGAATTAATCTTAGCCACTGACGCTGCTCTGGGCATTCTTTGACAGCAGCCATCTTGGCAATGTATTCTTACAACACCATGTTGGCATATTGTGGGGTCAGCCACCACAAACACGCGTTTATGATGGCAATAATAGCAAATATAGGCCTCCTGTTATTTTTCTTTCATGCAGTCAGGATTGAAATGTGTTGCAAAATGTCCCTGCGTACTGCTGGATACCTGGCATCTATTGTTTATGTCTCACATACAGAGCTGATTGTAAATGAACAGTGTTTCTTAAAGGTTCGAGCTGTAAATGCATAATTTCAACCAATTATTATATTAAAAAGTGATCAGAGATCAACAACCCGATCCATCCCCTCCTTAATTGGTTTGGATTCGCTCATTGGGCCTCATTACGACCCTGGCGCTAAGTGTTTAACGGCGCCGTAAAAGGCTGTGGCGCCGTTAAACACTTTGCGCCTTACTACGAGGTCCCTTTGCGGGACCCGACCTTAACGGCTCGTCTACACCAGACGTTAAAGTAGGGACCCGCAAAGGGACCTTGGTGCTAAGTACGGTACCGCAATTTGCGGTACTGTACTTAGCGCCTTCCCCATTCCCATAGAGCCCTATGGGGTGAAAATGGGAATGGGGAAGGGCCATGGTTCAATGGGGAATTACCGCCCCGCCAACCTTGGAATGGGGTGGTAATTCCCCATTGATCCACGGCAGACCCGTTACAACACCGGCACCAACCATGGTGCTAATAGCGCCATGATTTAGCGCCGGTGTTGTAATGAGGGCCATTGCCTTTGTGTGCGCATTCTGGAAGAAATTATTTACACCCCTTCAGATTCCAGTGCACATAGTAATATAGTTATATCAGATAATATAAGAACTAAGGACTAAGAACTAAAGAATTGGCTGGTCGGGAAAGCCAAAGGTTAACTCTTCTTTGGGATATCCAAAGGAGGACTAGACTTGCACAGAAAAATGCTAGAAAATTAAAGCCACAGGCACTGGCTATTTGTATCAAGGAACAACATTGTTCACCATCCTGGACTTCTTGAAACTGGCACATTCACGTGAATCTGAATTGACTTTGGAGTCTCCCTACTAGTATTGATTTTCTGAAGGTGGACTCAATATGAGGCTGTCCTGCTGTTATGGCCATGAGGTTATTCTAACAGAGGACCTTTGAAGATCATTCAGGAGATACGTTGTGTTAACCCATGAGGAATGCCCAACAGTCATAGTGCTTAGGACAGAAACATTTAGGATTGTTTTTCGAATAGTACATTGAGTAACGTAATACATATGTTTAATTCATTGTATTAGAATGATTGATTTACTCCTATTCATTTATGTCATCAAACACACATGTGTAGGTGCTCTTCGATTCGTTATCTCCTTGCTTCATTTTGCACCTGCAACCATCTTTTTATTAAGTGTATAATATTTACAATTTAGAGTATGTGACTTTTTGATTTGGCGATTTAATATGTTGAAAGAAATGTATGTTTTATTTTTTTGCACTATGTATCTTTTTGGGCTCACGCCTATTAGTTTGTTCCTTCACGAAATCATCGGAGATACAAGTCCCCATTTTTCGGAGTCTATACGACTCCATGGGGATTTTGGCAGAATTACCACTGCCAGTAATTTTGCCACATTTTCAGATTATTTGGCGGTAAAGCAGCAGACTTTCCTGTAGCCTTTTGGTGGAGGAAAATCCTCCACCTCACCACCAAACCTGTAGTACGGCAGCGCAGTAACGCAGCGATAACTGAATTACCACTACATTACCGCATCGTACTTGTAATGAGGCCCAATGGGATGAAGCAGCCTCATTTCCTTAAACGCATTTGTAGGATAGAAGGATTTCCTTTATGCTTCCGGACATGTGACCCTGTCCGTGTACCCCAAGAAAACAGAAATAGAAGAGGGCCCACGAAAACAAGGAGTTGTACAGCAGATCGTTAGTCTGTGGCCTAGAGCGCAGCGTGGATCAGAAACTTTGAGACAAGCGTGTGGAGCTGACACGTGTGCAGAACAAAACACAGATGAAGGGCTGATGGAAAGGGTGCGAGTTGCCTTCGGGGTTGAGCACTGTTTGAGGATGATTTCACAGAGACTGCCAGAGAATGGATTTGCTGCCTAGCAAGTCAGCACTCTCGAGCGGAGAGGCAAAGACAAAAAGCACAACTGACTGGTCAGAGAAGGGAGACTTCTCTGCCCTCAGTGCACCCCTGACACGTTATGGTGCCTGGAAACACATGTGAATAGGCGTCATACAAATGTCCAATAAAACAAAAATAAATAAAAATAAAATGTACCTTGTGTGCATTTGCATAAACATTTTACGCATGGTTCTCCTTCACTCTGCGTTTCACTTCCTTTGTACGCTATAATGGGGGTACAGAACGGAATATCAGGTTCCACACCTCGAACCCCCAATCACATATGACAGCTTTCCCATCACTCTATCTATAAGAGACTAGTTAACCCTCCCTTACTTTTTAAACACAGTAATGGGCCCACACCATTTACTTGTAACGTTGTTCACCACTTTTTACCCAAACAACTTGAGAGAGAACGCATATCAAGATATCTTATATCTGTTTTGTAATTTTAAAAAATGTCTTCCCAACATACAAAATTATAAAACCGCTAAAGTCAGCACAAAAAACAAACAGATTCAATAAAGTTAAACAGATTTAAAAGAATTTTTTCAAAAATCACTTCAACAAATACAATATGACTAGGGATTAGCATACAGTGATTTGACTTGATCCTACTGAGCAGACATCAGAGCAAAAAAAGGATTAATTAGTAATCGGTAGTACAGCCTCATTCTGCATCGGTTTTACATCAGCATGACATATGCATGCTGGTGTGAATGGTATTACCCAAATTGACCTTTTACAATTGACCTTTTGCACAATTGACCTAATTATAGTGGTCCTAATTAACCTTCTGCACAATTGACCTTTATATTATTTTAGTTATTTTATATATGTATGGGTTGGTTTTGGATTATAAATAATATAAGGGGATTGGGTGGGGGGTTGCAGGCGTTTTTGGATTGGGTGTGGGGTTGCGGGGGGGGTTTCACCCCGCATATATGTCCTAATTGACCTTCTAAATTAGGTCAAATCTCCCGAGGTCAATTCTCCTGAGGTCAATTGTGAAAAGGTCAATTATTATACAACCGGTGTGAATTATGTGGGTTCTTATGGAATCCCATAAATCATATGTATGCATTATAAATACCCCGGCTTTTTACACCAGCAAATTGCAGGGGATTCTATAGGAGTAGGTATAAGGCGACAGTGCCGGTGAGAGTACAGCACAAAGGACGAAGCATTGCACATTGGAAGTTGTGGTCTGATCATTCCAAAGAGCACAGAGTGGCGACCAGTCATGTGAAATAACTAAGAGAGGCTTTGCTTGATGGGAGCTGTGGTCCTGACTTTCCAAAAGAGCACAGCTGAACTGTGCAAATTGATCATCTAAAAGATGAATGATACATTGCAGTGGCACTTACCAATGGAACTAACTACAAAGAGTTGAATATTACATGCTGCACCGTCAACACATACTGATTCCAGCCAAGTGGCGACACCAAAAAGACTAGATACGAAACGATTTCCCGTTGGGAACGTACGGTCTCAGGACAATAACATTGACAGAAAACACGGAAATCTGGGATGTAAAATAACTAAGAGAATTAAATGCAGAGAGTTCTGGTTCTAAATCTTAGTGACAATAGCGCCGAGACGCTGGTGATCTACAAAAGACCAAAGAAGTAAATGCTGGACATTTTGGCCATAACTCTCAGTGACAGCATCCCAGTGGTGCTGACATGTCTTATTTCCATTTGTACCTAGTCCAACATGAAAATGGGTGTACTGGCTATCTCTCAAGAAGAAGTGATGGCCGGCACAGGCACGAGTAGCGGCATGAAATAAGAATGGTTGCAGGCCACTGCACCATGATTCCAAGGGGTAGATTCTCAAAACGTGTTTCAGCGCATGATGAGTTACTCAACTCATCACTTGCACCAGAAAAACGAGTATCCGAATCCACAAAAGGCATCTGAATCCACGCGCAGATGCGCGCGCTCAGGTGGGTTATATGTGATTTAATCGCTGGAAATAAACATCGTAGGGGAAACGATATTTCTTTAAGCCACAAAACACCCTTCCCAACATATTTTAGGACTGCTGCAATTATTTAAACAAACTCCAGTCCTAGAATATGTGGGGGAAGTGTTGGATAGTAGTTTAAACAAATATCGTCCCCCACCATCAATGTTTATTTCCAGTGATTAAATAACTGGGTACCATCCAGGTGACCTTTTCTCTCCCTTTTGTGCTTTAGAGCAAATAAGGGTGTGCTTGTGTACATTTTAATGTGCAATTCAAATACGCAAATGAGATACAATTTAAAATGTGCAAAAACCAAAGTCGTTCCCATGTGCCTCTTTGGTTTAGGCATATGTGAGAAGGTGCAAAGCGCAAGAGGTTCATTTCGGAACCTTTGATGCATTTTCTTTCCCCCACTTGCATTTCTATCCTTCAAACAAGGATAGAAATGCATTTATTTGTAGAGTATACTATGAAATGCGCTCCCAGGACTCACTTAGGTGCTGGATGTGTGTACTATTTTAATCCCAACACTAACATACTCAATCGGGCTGACCAGTGCATTATTTGGGCTGCTGTCCAGCACCTCCTGAAAGGCGCAGGTCACGTCTGAGAATAAGGTGACTCGCCCATTTCTGAAATTAACACAAATGAAAAAAGCACACTGTAAAGACCGGTAGGGGGTGTCTGTACTTCTGCTCTCTATATGGTAGAGGAGAGGCACAGAAGACCCCAGCCAAGATTCTCTAATACGGTAGCAATGGACGAGCAATCAAGGCCTAGCTTCTCAGGAGGTGATGCGGGCTGGTTCTTAAGTACAGTGTATTCCCCAAGCCCCCACAAAGGAATGTCCACACACTGTATTACTGAAAACACAGTCTTTATATAATTAATTCAAAGGTTATGTACACTTATCACAATAACGCACCTTGTGCTCAGGAAAATCAATAATGGTAAATATCTACAATTCTAAAGTGGTACCACTAGTATTAGACCTCATTAAAGTGCATCCACAAAAATGTCACACAGATCAATAAGTGAAACCAGCAATAGAGGGAAGAGAGAAAATAAGGGGGTTGAACAATAGGCAAAATACTGGCCCATAACTCTAGACACAGTTCTGTGTGGAGATCCCCCCACCTGGGCAACCTGTAAAAGAAAGAGATCTAACACAAGCCCAGTCCATATGTTGTTCAATAGTCTTATTCTCTCCTACAATGTTTTTACCCCCCCAATGTACCTGGTGGAGTCGAGTCCTTCGAAGAGGCGTCGACGGATCCTTCTTGAGCGACCCCCTTTCAAGCAGGAGTCACGGATCGTCGAGAGGCGTCGAGAAACGTCGAAGAACTCGGGGTTTGGCGACGGGGAATCGACGGCCCTTCTTGAATGCCTTCCCTTTCAAGCGGGAGGCACGGGGCGTCGAACGTCCGTCGACAAACGAGGTAGAACGATGTCGAAGAGGCGGCAGCTTCGTCCGAGCGGTGCTCGTCGGCGTCGGGGCGTCGGCGTCCTGCAAGGCGGAGGTGTGCGGGGCACCTCGTTGACAATAGTTCTGGACCGCAAAGATTGTAGAGACGGGAGCCCAGCAAGGGCATCGGGTCGTCCGAGTCTTTGAGGTCGTTGGGTGGCGGGAAACCCACCGGCAGGTTTCTCCTCGGCGCGTTGGTCGTCCTCGACTTTCTCCGGCTGGATAAGCGGTCGACGATGCGGTCGAGAGAGTCCTTCGATTGAATGTTCTTAGGCAAAGGAGCGGACAGCTCCGGTCGTCGGCGGCACGGCGTCAAGTGGTTCCCGCGGCTGGGCAACACAACTTCGACGGGCCTCCAGCGGTTACACAAACCTGCGAACCCTGGTCGACGGCAATGGACTTCGACGGCGTCGATGTCCGGGTGCTTCACTTCGATCTCCTCGGCGGTCCCGTCTCGGGTCGACAGCCTTTCGGGGGTCTGTCTTCCAGGGCGCTTCGGCGAAGATGGAGCGGTGCTCGATGGTCCCTCGGAGCACGGGAAGAGGGCGCCTTACCAGGTCCTCTCTCGGGTCAGTCGTCGACGATTTCGACAGCCTTCGGATCGGTCGAAGCAAATGCCACAGCAAGTCTTCTTCTTCCAGCTGGACGTCGAGGATCAGCAGTTCCAGTTACTCTTAGAGTGGAGACTCAGCTCCAGGATGCTTCTGAACGTTCCTGAACGTTCCTGAACCCCTGAATAGTGGTGAGGGGTCCCCAGATATACTATTCTGTCTCTCATCCACACTGCTGGCCTACACTCAGCAGCCAATCATACAGAGGGGCATTCATGCAGTCAGTCAGCCAATCAGGCACACAGTGCATTCAGGCCACACTCCTCCCTTTCAGACACTCACAACAAGGAATGTGGATTGGGACAAGTACCCAGCCATTCAACACTACACACTGCATTCAGGCCAGTTTCGGGCAGGGCTGTCTCAGTCTTTGTCTCACATGCCAGAAACCAGACAACCACAACAAGGAGTGTATATTGGTCACACACTCCATTCACCCAGGTCCCACCCACAGGAGGTACCCACAACATACAGTCACTGGGAAGGCTCCAGTCAGTCTAGCTGGGCCTTCACAACAATACCATATATGGAACTTCCACCCAACAGCCAGTCAGGGGGAAGGGACAGAGTCAGGGCTTCCCAGGACTTTGGGAAAAACAAGATAACAGGCAATAGAAAGCAAGAGGCCACAGGGGCCATCTTGTTTCCTATCAGGAATCAACTGATTCCAATGGCAGGGCCTGGGTATCCCAAAATGGAGGACACCCAGAGCACCTGTCAAATTCAGCATGGAGCTGCCACCAGCCCATACCCTGCTCTGTGGGCCACCCACAGGTGCCCAAAAACATACACTAGGGGCACAGGGTTGTACCCCTACCCATGGGTGCCATAAGGGTATCCCATGGGTCTGTTCACCAAACCAAAAGAGAGAGCTGCACTGCCTAGGAGTCCCAACTGGACTCCTGGGAAGAAAACATGAGAGAACACACGGTAAAAACAGAAAAAGGACAAGGATTCAGAGGCCCTGTCCCTCAGATGCATTTCCAGCATCACACGCACCCTCTGCAATTTTGTTTTATTTGCTTTCCTTTCTGAGAATGTGGACCCAAGTGTTGAAGTGCCACGCGCACATTCATTATGGCTGCAGGGAAATCCTTCCTCCTCTGCTTCTGCTGTTCAAGATAAGCAGAGACTGCTCAAGACTTGGGATGAAAGCAGGCACCCGGCAGCCAAGATGACTATTGACAAGGCCGGCACCATTCCAAACGCTTGCCTAATGCAGGGAGGCTGGGGATGCTTGTTAGCCGCAATGATGGAGGACAATGAAGGTCCAAAGAAACTAATTTTGAGAAAAAAATGCTCATACTTGAAACACCTTAACTCCTAACCTGACATTGATATTATGCCAAACCAAAACTTCAATCGCACTTCTAAATCTCACACAGCCCCGAGCACACACCCAGATGCCAGCCGTGTTGCGATCGTCGTCCCGCACCGTGCTGTATTTTTATCTTTTTATCTTTGGCTCAGTTTCTTTCTCAGCTGTGTCACGCCAGGGGAGAAGATGGGCTGATTAACTCGACACGCTGACAGGCAGTTTTCTCTGCAGAGCAAAGTTAATTGGCAGGAGGTGGATGGCCTAAAAGAAAGAGAAGGTTTTGTTTTATTGAAAGATGCCTGTGCGTGATCTCACAAGCCAGCGCCATAAGCAAATGCGAAAGTGAGAGGCGGCGCATAAACAGCAGAGGACTTGGTTAGGGGGCGCAGTTCTACTGAAGTTTCAGGCACCAAAGCAATGGTTTTCCTCAGCCAGATGTACTGTATGGCGCAGATTCTCAAAGAATCTGTGTATCCAGAGTGCACGTTGTATGGGCGCTTCCCGCTGTGCAAGTACAGTTTACTAGTCCCACACTCTAACTCCTGCAGATAGTGCCACCAGCTCACGCAATGTAAAGTATCAATTAGTTTCTAACAGAAAGTCAGTGGGCCTCATTACGAGTTGGGTGGTAAAAAAATCAAATTACCTGCATGCCGGTGCAGCCGTGTCCGTGCTGCACTGCTGCCGGAATCAACAGCTGATTCTGAGTCAGCAGGCACGTGCATACCGGCATGCTGTTAACGGCTGCACCGGCATGCCGTTAAGGCCCTCCATACCCCCGCTAGCGCCATCATCAATGCTGCAGACACGGGCACCGGCATCCTAGATGCCGTAATGAACGTTACCGTTCATACCAATACAGTTCAAACCCGCACCGGAAGTGTCGTTACTGGAAGCAGCGTCATCATGCCGGAACGGGAAATGCTCCGTTGGCCATCTTTAAAAACACAATCCAATGCAATCCTCTGCCTACAGCACCTGGATTTGGAAACTGTGGACAGTGTTAACAAGGACATGGCCAAGGCAACCCGGAAAGATGCAGCAAAAGCCACGTTTTTCAGATGAGGAACTGAACATGCGGGCCGACACTCTGGTCCAGCATGCAGATGTCGAGTTCTGTGCAGACCTGCGCCGTGCGGCACAAATAAGAAAAAAGAACATCTGGGAGGAGGTAGCGCAGAAGGTGTCTGCAGTCGGGACAACCCCACACACAGTTAAAGACTGCAGGAAACATTGGGAAGATCTAGGGCTGCATGTCCACAACATCCTGTTGGCAAACCGCAGCCAGGCCCAGGCAACAGGTGGTGGAGCATCATTGCCTATAAAGCTGGCACGGTGGGAGGAAACCTGCAGCTCAGTAATAGATATGGAGGCCATTGAGGGTGTTGGCAATTTGGAGATGGAGTCCCATCATCAGCGGATTACAGTGAGGGACCCTTAGCGTAACACAAAAGTCATCACACACACCCAATACCCCAAGTACAATGTTGGAGTCCAAATGGCAAGTAGATGTGAGCAAATACAAAGCCCATCACCTCCAACCTAAAGTCAGCCCCTACAAAAGCGCAACATCCCTGCCATGAAAACACACAACTAACCCCACTGACACAAACCACATGAGCCCCCATTTGCAAACACAAGCACCATCTGCATAAATACACACAAATATACATCACCACAAAGATACAGGCCTGACCACTGTTCCATCCCATTGCAGGGTGCACACATCACCACTGCCGATTGCACACTTCAGACACCCACCATGACCATGCATGAAGTGTAAACACCAATGCAACAACACACATTGTGCAAGCACGTCAGACCCACATCTAGACACCACATGTCACACAGCCCCTGAGGCATGGCCAGAACATGTAAGCCACGATACACCTGTGGGCCACCCAACAGACAGAAGGATGCCCAAACACTGCACCCCCAACTCCTGTAAGCATCATGGCTGCTCCTCCAACATGTACACAACTATGTGCAGGACTCCAAATGTACCAGCATCAATGTATATAGGTTGTACGTTCACCCATGACTGATGCCGTGCCTCTCTGTGCCCCACAGGGATGTGATCAGACAGCGAGACCGAACACACCGCAACACCTAAAAAGCCAACATCACGCCTGAGCAGAGTGACCGACGACACCTCCTGGCCATCGACATCAAGGGCTGGCCCAGGGCATACCACCGCTCTCAAGCCACAGCCCCCCAGCCAACAGGGCGCACAAGCTGGAGAAGCAGATGAGCACCTAGCTCCAACACCTAGCCCTGAGCCCCAGCAACAACACACTGGTGCCATCAAGGCACCCATGCCAAAAGGCACACCTGCCACCAAGGTGACATTAAGGAAAACTTCTGCACCACAGCTTACACCTCAGGTGGATGAGGAGGGATCGCAAGTGGGCAGTGATGTCGAGGGGCCACAGTCGACGGCCACGAGTGCCCTCGGTGAAGCGGCACAATCCGCACAACATAGCATGGAGGAGGAGGAGGAGGAACTGGAGAGGCGGACACCGCAGGCCTTTGCATGTCTGAGGAAATGCCACACACCCCTACCATGCCATCTACACCAGTGTTCTCCTCCGAACATGGCCCTGATGGAGGCAGCTCTATGGAGGACATGCCTGTGGTAGCACGCATCCCGGAACCATGCAGACAGCACCACCACCTGCTGTGCAACCACCAGCTGCGGAATCCATCCGGGACTTAGAGGGGTGGTTAACCCGCATGGAGGAGCGCCAGCAGGCCATGCAGGATATGGTCAGACAATACATAGCGGAAGGGGAAGACACACGCAAGGTCATGCAAGATAACACCAGGACAATAAGCTGTGTCATCTACCGTGTGGCCTGGGGCGTGTGTGAGGGCATGGCAGCAAAGACAGAGGCGGTCAGCCAGTTGGGGGCCACCATGGCCCAACATCGCGTTACAGAGCCCCACCGACAACCCCCCCTCCTCGACCAGCTCAACACCGGCGAGTTCTACTCAGAGGAGCCCGGTTCGCAGGTCAATGTGCAGTCTGCACTGTCCAGATGAACAACCCCCTCCACCCAAAAGGGGGCGTCATCAGTAGTCTGACACAGTTGAACTTGAAATGGATGCAGGGGGTGGGGGGCGTGGGTGTATGGGGATGTTGGGGTGAGACTGTTGGGGGCGTGGGTATGTGGGGATTTTGGGGGGAGGGGGTGGGAGGTGTGGGTGTGTGAGGATGTTGGGGGGAGGTGGGTGGATGGCATGGGTGTGTTGGGATGTTGGGGGAAGGGTATGGGGGACGTGGGTGTGTGGGGATGTTGGGGGTAGGGGTCGGGGGTAGTTGGTTGCATATTGAGGGGTTCCTGTTCACTGTATTTAGTTATGAATCATTTAATACATCTGGTGTGCATTAGAAAAACACATGACTGGGCATTGCTTTTTCATTGTGTGTCAATTTATTTCTTAACAGTGCCCAGTGCTCAGTGTCCCCCATTCCAAGTGCCTTGTGTAACCCCGTCCATCAAAAGTAATGTGCAATTAATGTTTGGCATACTACACGTCCTTCATTCACATTGTGCCGTGGTCGATATGCATCTTCTCTACCATCATCCTCCTCTTCTTCTGGTGGAATCTGGTCCGTGTCAGGGGTCAGGGGTACGTTGCGCCGGATGCACATGTTGTGCAGCATGGCACATGCCAACACTATCTTGCCCACCTTCTCAGTCCTGTATATGAGTGCCCCACCCGACCTGCTGAGGCAGCAGAAACGAGCCTTCAACAGGCCAAAAGTCTGCTCAATCGTGACACGAGTGCATGCATGTGCACGGTTGTAGTCCTCTTCGTGCCTGTTGACCGGTTGCCTGATGGGGATCAAAAGCCAGGGCTTCAGGGGATACCCGGCATCACCCGCACAGGAGCAATGGAAAGTGTATTTGTGAACATTGTTTTCATTCCTTGTGTCCAGTGCCTGTACAGTGCTCATGGTCACATTTCCTCATAGTGAGACCTAGGAAAGTACACTTAGGGATGACCCATGCTTGTGGGGTATGTATGCCATTCACGTCTAAGGGACCTTTCCATCAGTTGAAGCATTCACACAAATGAGTTGATAATGACCATCACCTGCCGACATTTGATGGGTGTGATGCATTTGTAATGTGTACTATACATGTGGAATGCATCATGACATGTTTGCCTGATGTGCCTCATGATATACTGTGGTTTACTAATCATGTTCATGGCTACTTGATGTCACCATGTACTTGTCCATCACTGCATTCCCCCATATGACCAAGGCCGAATGGAAATGGTGGTATGGTCTGCCAGTGACAGCAAACATTTCTGTTAGGGGGCTGGGTGTGTGCCATGGTGGAGCCGAGGTACTGTGGATGGGTCCTGTGCTACTCACTCATATGTTAGTGGTGGTAACTGATTGGTGATTACACACGTTTCATGCTTGCACCATTGCAATTGTAAGTGTTCCTTAGAGATGCCCAGGCGGTATACTGGTCTGCAGTGTACCTGTGGGGTGGGTGCAGTGACAGAGATTTCCATGTGTGGTAGTTGGATTTGCCCCAGGCATGGCTGCATGTCCCGTGATGGACTTTGCTCTGCTCATCTATTCCAGGCATTGTGCCTGCAGGGTGGTGGATCGTGGTACCCTTGGTTCATCATGTCCGATGATGTGCAAGGTGCATGTGCTGGGGGGGCGCTGTGTTTGTTGCTTGCATTTACACACAGCTGTGTAGGCATGCCACATCTGCATCCATTGGCTGTGTCAAACATTCTGTAAACGTGATTGGGGTCACAGTTTTCCCTGCCCGGCAAGAACCCTCATACCCCAGCCAGTAGACAGGTTGCCTATGCTTGTGGTCCCCCCAGGCAATGCCCCTCATAACCCAGCCAGCAGCCAGGTTGCCTATGCTTGTGTCCCCTCCCAGGCAACACCCCTCATACCATAGCCAGCAGATAGGTTGCCTATGCTTGTGGTCCCCCAGGCAATGCCCCTCATAACCCAGCCAGCAGCCAGGTTGCCTATGCTTGTGCCCCTCAGGCAATGCCCCTCATACCCCAGCCAGCAGACAGGTTGCCTATGCTTGTGGTCCCCCCCAGGCAATGCCCCTCATACCCCAGCCAGGTTGCCTATGCATGTAGTCCCCCCCAGGCAACACCCTGATACCCCAGCCAGCAGACAGGTTGCCTATGCTTGTGGTTTCCCCAAAGGCAACGCCCCTCGTACCCCAGCAAGCAGACAGGTTGCCTATGCTTCTCACCCCCATGCAACGCCCCTCATTGCCCTGTTGTTGGACTTACCCAGCAGCCAGGTACATTGTGCAGCGCACTGTGCCATGTAGCGGGAAAGCGTGGAGTTGCGCAGTACCATGGCATAATGTGTGGATCCTGGGAATCTTGCACAGCAATGTGTGATTAATTGCCTTGCATCGCACACCATCTGGACATTCAGGGAATGGTAGAGCTTCCTGTTGTGGTACACTACCTCCTCGGCATGCCGGACTGCCAGCTCCACATGGGTGCAGTGAATGGCACCAATTACGTTAGGCATGCCTGCCAGTGCATAGAATGCTATTTTGGTATCATTCACCTCCTCCACAGTCCGTGGTAAATATATGTGGTCCCTTCCATGTTTCAGGAGGGTATCTACCACCTGTTTGACAACGCTGGAGAAACATGGTTGTGATATGCCATGCAGCTGCCCCACAGTGTGCTGGTAGGTGCCTGTGGCAAGGAAGTGCAGCACAGACAATACCTTCAGCAAAAGGGGATGCCTGTCCGGATGTTGATGAGGCTTAACAGGTCGTCATGGATGAGGTCCACTATTGTGCATATGGTGTCCCTGTCCAGGCGGTACAGGGTGTGGATCTGTGCAGGGGTTAGGTCAAATGGACTGGCCCTTAGGTGAGGTATTGGTGGCTGCCTGCGGGGCACAACTGCCTGTCCTGGTGGTATGTGCTGGCCCTGTCTCAACCTACTTCTCCTCCTGTGCCTCTGCTGCATTCCCTGGTTCAATGCCTGCTGGAGTAGTAGCAGTTCAGGCATGTCCTCCAGCCTCAGTATTGCAACTGCTAATGGTAGCATTTTGTGTTTGGAAGGGGTGTGGTGTGTGGGTGTGCTCCTTTTGTGCTGTGCCAGACTCCATTGCCTCCACCTGTGCTGATTGTGTATTTGTATTTTGTATTTTATTTATTTATAAAGCGCAAAGAACCAGGCCCAGGGGCAACCGGGCGCATACTCTTGAAAACATGTAATTGTGTGCACCTGTGGCAGGTTTCAACACAGCAGATTGCTATTAACGGCTCCCTCGCAATGCCGATGTTAACGGCATCATGGTATCCATTCTTACCGGCATCTGGATGCCGGTAAGTGCATGTCCGTGAACCTCATAATGTGCACTTACTTACGGCATGCCGGTGTTACTGGCACGGCTGCCGCGTTCCCACGCCGATTCCGGGTAGGTGCTACCCGGTCACAACTGGTCACTGCAGATGCCAGTAGCACCGACATCGCGGGTTGTATTGCAGCGGTCCGGTAAACGATGCCGATATTCCCTTACCAGTATCATTATTACCGGACCACCAACCTTGTAATGAGGCCCATTGACTGACACTTTACATGACAGCGAGTGACAGAGGGGCATTACCAGCGCCTATTCAAGAATCACGCCGAGCCTCTTTCAAACGCAGCAGCACCAATGTTGCCACTAATTATTTTTCTTTAAGTGCGGAACCGGTTACCCTTTGTGCGCACTTTATTTTCGATGTGCGCAACTGACTAACAACGTAAGCCACTTTGTGAGAATGCGTAATTAGTGAGCTACCATCTCTGAAGAGAGTTTGGAATGAAAGACCAAAGAAATATCGAGGCTGAGTACCATGAATGAAATACACCAATCACGGGCTGAAAATATACAAGTACCTTTTATTACTGTACAGTTTACAAAGCAAAACAGATAGCTATCTGGCTCCCAACACCTCGCAGTGTGTACCAGCCGACACAGTGAGGAGAGAGAGTGCTGGACATCTAAACACAGGCATATTTATACAATTTCTACAATATTGTCCAGCCTCTCTTCACGTAAATTATTTGTGGGCTAGAGTTCGTGCCTAGTTCACATGACAGATATTACAATATTATACAAAGGATTAAACAGGTTTACATTTCCATGAAAATACAAAGATGCTGCAGGTTCTCGGATCTGCGGTAAGCCTTATTTCAAGAGTCACTACAATAGAGTTCAGCTAAAGCATACGATCGATGCTTACTCTTCATTGTTTTGGCGATTATACGAGGATGAGACTTGTGAGCGCAGACAACACTTGAATGGCAGTTCGTATAAAGTACAAGGTTTCTTTGCATAGTTTAAACAGTCGGCTCTCAGTCAACCTAAACATTAACGAAACTCAAAGGTCATTCGGCTTGATTGCAAGTCGAAAACACAGTGCACCATTTTAGAACACGGAACATGAATTGAAATCAAAAAAGGCGGATGAGTCTTAAAATGGCGGCGAAGTTAACCCAAAATTGGAACTTTTGCAATGCGGTTTTCTGCGTAACGCGAATGGGCTTTGGCCAATATTCATAATAAGGAGGCACTAAATTATTACGGTTTAACAAGCCCTCCTTTTGGCCTAAGCCAAGAGCTTTACTAAAAGATTTGCTTTACTCAAAACCCCACGTCTAAATGTCCGTACATCCCGAATCACATTCTTCAGATATATCAATCACCATTAGATCCTTAACAGTGATATCCTTCATTACAAAAACATTAGTCATTTTCTCAGGTGCATGTATTTTTGGTTCCAATGTATCTACAGTTTGCGCGCAACACCCACCTAATATCAAACATATGGCAGGAAGACATTGCATGCAACAACAACAGAACAATACCAAGGATTACCACTAAGAAAAGATTTTCCATCCCCAAGACTGTAAAAAGTCCCAGAACCAAGCACTAAGATCCCAATTTCCCTCGGGAACATGTACTTCTGTACTTAGGAGGTGCAGATTTTGTATTGCCTTGAATATGGTAGGGGAGGAGTCAGGCACAAAAACACAACAAGCAGATGCCACCAATTTACATACTCCACCACGTTCAGCTAGGATGACGTCTAACACCACCCGGTTCTGTAGAGCCACTAATCTAATTGCTTTCTGTTGTAACGTCATATTGTATAGTATATTGGTGGTTCTGTTGATGGTTCTCTCCAATACTCTTGCCAGTCTCCTAATATCCTCGGAGTTCATGATCTGTCCCCAAAATGGCACAAAGGAATTTGCCACATCACCCATGACCTGTGAAGGAGTATCACCGTTCTCTTTTCACCTTGGACGAGCTCTAGAGACCTCAGAGGTGCTAGCTACATATACCCTTAGTAGCAAGATACCCAAATAACAAGTACCCTGCCAATCTCTAGGTAGCCAAGGATAGGCTTCATTGCCAAAGACAAAATAAACGGGATCGCCTACATACAAAGGTATGTCCCCACTAGTTATATTTGCAATATTGGTACAACCCTCAAAAGTACGCATTGACTAATAACCATCACTTTGTATGCAGAAGGGAACAGAGTTGGGGCTATGATTGATAGTGTAAGAAGGAGGCATGGCATCCCGGTTGCCTACGGGAGTCATCTTGAAAGAAATCAGCGATTGGAAAGGTCTAGAATGTCTATCGGAAGGCCTAATAGAAGCAACATTGAGTTTGCTCCTATTTGCAAAAAGGGAACATCCCTGAGGCGTCAGGACTCGTCTTTCATACTCATTCAAATTAGTCCCATCGAAGTTCCCAGAGATGCTATCATTCCAATGAACAAAGAAAAGTGCCCTTAGAGAGGTGTAGCATGCAGTAGTCAAAGAAAGAGGATGAATATACCAGCCCAACCCTTTTTCCCTGTGCTGTGGCAAATGCAAACATATCCAGCAATTTGTTCTGTTCAGAATCGCATGGGTCGCATTCATGATTAATAAAAGTGCATTGTTGTGGTAACTGTGTCTGTTTTGGGAATTCCTAGAAGTTAGAGTGTGCAGATGCACGAACGGAGAAGACATACTGGGAATACTCTCGGTAGGTAACAATGTCTCAAGTGGATGCACCCCTTCAATATACCAAAACCCAAGTGCAATCACAACTGTTAGACCAGTTAACATAATTACAAGAAAACAGTAAGTCCTCAAGGACCATGATTTTTGATGCTCAATGTCTTTGTTAGCCACAAGACCGATCGGTTGCTTCATACGAGCAGTGTCAGTGATGGGCATTGTGCCTCAAAGTTCGCTTCAAAATGTCTCTGTGAAAAACTCCTTAAGTTAATTTTTTGTTGATCTCCTGACCAAGTGCTTTATCTTGATTGAAGGTAACTTTGCCGGTCCCGGCCACTGACTTATGTTTCAATGAGAGAGTGGCAAGGGACTAGCTCAACAGGGATTCTTCGTGGGCACAGCCATGCTGTGTTGTAAGTCTAGTGCCGTGGATGCAGATCCTACCTCAAGACTCCAGGTACGACGTGATCTGACGACAGAGTGTCGTTGCTTCCTGATGGAAGTGATGAAACAGAGGCAAGATTGTTCAAGGGTGCAGAAAGATCTGAGGAAGAATTCAAAGACAAGGCAGCAGTCTCCCCAGGCCCCACGGGCTCAGGATGAATCTCTGAACCACCCTTGGTGTTGTTCAAGACAGGTTTATTGTGCGAAGAACAAACAGTTTCCTTCTTTTCTTCTTCGTCGAGTGGCAAAGGAAAAGGTATTTTCTTGACGTGCGTCGCGTGGATCCAGTGTCGCTTTCCAGCTACTCGTACATCGGTCTGTGTGGCCAACAAGATCTGAAATGGTCCTCTCCGACGCCGTGCGAGGCTGGATGCTCTTTCAAACACTTTGGTTATCACCCAGTCCCCAGGTCGAAGTCGATGACCTGGTCCCTCATATTTAACTGGGAGGGCTTCTCGCACCTGTTGATAAATCAAATACAAGTTTTGAGTTAACTGGTCAAAGTATTCAGCAAGAAGCAAATGCTCCTCGTCTTTCAGTTTCTTGGGCTTGGGCAGGTTCCAAATGTTAGCTGGTCTCCTCATTATAATTTCATAGGGGGAGAGTCCTGTTCTAGTCTGTGGGGTCATCCGCATGGAGAGTAAAACTACTGGTAAGGCGTCCGGCCATTTCAGGTTACTGCTAGCGCAAACTTTTGTTAGTTTGTTCTTTAGGATACCATTATGGCATTCTACAGGTCCGGCACTCTGAGCATGTCTAGCCGAATGGAACTGTTTATTGATCTTCAATCCCACGCATACTTGCAGGATACCAGCAGTGATAACATGTGGAGCATTGTCCGACGAGATGACTCTCGGCAAACCAAACATTGGAAAATATTCCTTAAGCATGGTTTTCGCCATTGTCATTGCTGTGGCATCTTTCACAGGGAAGGCTTCAACCCACTTGCTAAAGGCACAAATGACTACCAGAAAATACTTGTAGTTATAGCAGCGTTCCATTTCGATGAAGTCGAAATGAATCACCTTGAAGGGAACATAGGGGGGACCAAAATTACCCCTCGGTGTCGTTGTACCCTTACCCACATTAAGCTGTAAGCATACCATACAGTTTTGGACAAAACACTCAGCAGTTTTTGAAATATTTACCCAAACAGGTTCTAGCAATTTACAAATTTTCCTAGCACATATATGAGTAGGACCATGAGCCATTGTAACCATGGCGGTGACATATGCATCAGGTAGCATTCATCTTCCTTTTAAACTGTCTACCCAACAACCTTCCTCATCCAAACTTGCTAAACCCTCAGCCCAGTGTTTAAAGGCATGGTCTAGTAAAAATGTTTATTGTCCCTACGGGTCGGCCATGTTTATTTAAGCCTAAGTGGCTCGATTTTAGAAAACTTTCCCCGATGGACCTTACCCGAGTTTTCGTCCATTAAACGCACGCGAAAACAAGCACCAGGGAGCCGCCATTTTCTGATAATCCTATCCTTTCCCCGATTGCCCTGGCTGACCTGCTTTTGCGGCACTAAATCAATTCCCCCGCCCCTGAGCCTGACATTATCAAAACATTCATATTCCCCGCCTCTTCCCGTGACGTTACTGTGCTGCGGCTGCGTAGGCAAACGCGCCCAGTCGTCTTCTGCGCGACTCCACACAGAACCCGGAAACCAACACAGATCAACTCACAACACAGCGCGCCACAATTCGGAATATGAAACTGTACTTTAAAATGAAACAGCAACACGGTACATTTGGTAAAGTACATTTATTTGACATTAAATGTTTAGAGAATATTCAGCAATTGCCATATGAACTCCGGAAGCCATTTATTTTCTTTTATCTGTATCCGCAATAACTGTTCCGTTTCATCTTGAGTCACGCGCTGTTCCTTTATGGTACACAGGGTGTTCATTTTCGTAAAAAGAATCACTTTGGAAGCACGGTGAACCGCAAGGCTGTTCCATCAACTAGGCACTAGTCCAGCCTAAAGGTTGATATGTTGCTTCTAGCCACTAGTACAGCGTAAGGGCATGTGGGCCCTTGGCGATCGTCCCATAATATGGTGATCGTGCTCCAGTTGTTGACACGAAGCTGCAGGTGTCTGCTGAAGAATCCATCCGCCGGTGTCTCCAACAGATGGCAGTGGCAGAAAGGGATCAAATACCTGTTATGAAAACAAAAAAATGATAATTAGTCTCGCTAGCTGAACTTCATTAATATTACTCATTTTGTTTTATTACGGCCGATCAGAAACTATTTGCTTGCAAGGATAGTTCAATGGAGTATGTTCGTCTCTAAAATCAATGCGAAGAGTAACGAGATAAATCGAGGCCAACACACAATGATAAACGACAGTCTACATGCGTGAGGAATGATATGATATATGATATGGCATTTGTAACGCGCCTATACTCAAGTGTTTGTAGGCGTGACGAGGCAGGTGGGGAACAAGGGAAGACAGACAACGATCCTACTAGGCCAGGTGTCTTTCTGATCACGCATGGGGAAGGGCTGTAAATGGTTAGTTGAATACAAATTAAATAATAGGGCCAGCTGGTGGCAAGTGCAAGGTAAATGCCGGGAGAAGGGGCTGAAGGATACAGAGACAGTCCCGTAGTGCAGGGAAAAGTGGCTGGGCCAAGGACCGAGATCGGTGAGACCAGTGGACCTGCATGCCCATGTGCCCACTACGAACAGTTTTACTTGCTTTTCCTAGTTCTTCATTCATTCATTTATTCATGCATCCATTCATTAAATCTTCATTCCGGTATAAAAGCGTGTAAAGATTTACTTACATTATATTTGAAATTTCCATTGTGTCTCTTCGTAATGCATTCTGTAAAACGGACCATGCTCTTGACAACGATTTTTCGTATACTGACCTAAAATGAAACTCGGTCTAGTTTCTGAATTTTCTGCCTTATCGTCTCTTACGTTATTGCGCACTCCCTTCAAATGTAGTTCTTTCGGCATGGTCCCTGTCTCAAGGTCAAAAAACAATAGACCCTTATACTTCCAGTGCGACTTGTGGGCCTCATCTGGGCGCTGTACTTCGCATTCTTTATTTGCAACATCACGTAGTATAGGCATCTGTGAGAACTTGAAGTTTAAAATCCGTCTATGTAGTGCGCCTCAATGTGCAAATGCGAACTGGCTTCTCTCCCAAATGCCACGGCCCGCTTGGCTGGCGCGTTCTTAGTGCCCCAATTTTGTCCCCGTTGTCTGCGAGCTTTGCAGCCCAAATTGAGAGATTTAATTTTTGGCAGAAGGTCAGGGAAAGTATAAAGTACCACAGGAGTTGAGTTAAAAGTGAGATTTATTGTTTGTTTGTTTGTTTTATTATTTGCAATACGCAAGCCTCCCCTCCGTTAACAGTGCGCAGCATTTACATTTACATGAGATGAGACATGAGAAAAATATATACATACACATATGTGAGGTGAATAGAGAGAATTCAAAGATGACACCCAGCTTGTTCACCACCCATGATGGTGAAGGTAGGGGTTAGGTTTACAGGTACACTGTACAATAACATTTATTTACAAAAAGACAATCGTATTGCAATTATTTAAACCGGATTTGTACTTCACAATCAGCTGTGCTTCAGGTGGGCATGGCACAGTCGCAATGTTTGGTGGCAATGGATCACTGCTCTGCACAGAAACGTCCAAAATTCCATATCTGTGCTTCTCTAACACAGTAACAATAAGTCCTTTCACAAAGTCGAACTGCATTTCATTATAGACTGGTTTGATCACCCATTGCTTACCTCGTTTTGAAAACACCTTAGTGTAGCGAGGCATCCTTACTTTACCCCTAGTCCTAGATTGTTCACGTCCGACATTGCTGTTATGGGCCAAGACCGCTAGTAGAGTGCGATGTTTCATGCCCCGAAAGCTAAAATGCAAGCGCTTTGGCCTGTACTTTAGGCACATATTGTGGAACACCTCCAAATCTCCTGATATGATATGATATGATAAGGCATTTGTAACGCGCCTATACACAAGTGTTTCAGAATTCTGTCAGTCCTCTCAAATCTCTTGATAGAGTTTTGTCGAAAACAATCTTCTCAATGGCTTTGTCTGTCGGTGAAGATGGAATCAACCACTTCTTCTTCCGTGCCTCCTCTGGGGACAAAGGGCCATGTTCACATTGCTGGAAATGTTCATTTGCTTTCCAGCGGTGAACGTTGGTACAGTGGTGCATCAGTGACCGCCATTTTTCAAGTAGTATTTCCACTGACCCCTCACAAGTTTTTGAGCTCCACCAAAGATGGTTGGTGATAGAATGTGACCACTGCAAAATACTTTCAAAACCTTTTTTTTCCCTGCAGCCGAGATTTTCTTATTGATTGATTTAGCAAGATGCCATACGTCAAATTGATGTTTAATATGTGGGAACTGCTCTCTCATTGTCTTGGCAATTGAAACGTGTCTATCCGTGGCTATGAGGTCGATGTGCATTCCCCTCGATTGTAGATATTCCACTGATTTTATAAAACCTAGTTTCTCCATGGCCACTGAGGATGTACATTGTGTTACCTGCACGACCACCGAACTCACAATTTTCTTTCTATCCATGTCCTGAAAGTGGTAGGTGCAGTACTTGGCAGAAAATTCAGGGCTGTCGCACTGTCCATCGCCGGCTAGCCTGAATCGTTTGCCTTCGGATGTACTTGCTAGAGACAATTGTTCAATTTTCCAAGCATCACTAATGGCAGGAAACAGATAATCACGTTGGTATGTGTAGTACAGCGCTTTAGAAATGAAATGGAGTCCCACAAACTGAAAGAAAGCCTCTAACTTTCTAAAACTGGAGCCACTAAAAAGTAATGCAGCTGCACACAGTAGATTGCCTGCTGGCAGTTTCCCCAGCATCGGTTGTGCAGACCATGAGAACCTATGATTTAATCTACAGGCGGCATTTATTTTGACGTTACTGCCTTTTATTTGACGAGTCACATTAATCAACGGCTTCCCACATACTTTCCCTCTAATGGAATGCACACATTTCAGCATACTTATAATATCCATCAAACAACTGTCGAATACAATGTATTTACTCTCTTTCATTAGACTGTCATCCTGCGTCAACGTTGTTTCGGCCTGTGACGTTGTGGAGATTTCAACACATTGGAAAGTAATATCGCTGATATCAAGTTCTGATGTGTCTATGGATGCTGCGGCTGGTTCATTCTCTGTCATTTCAACATCTATTACTTCAACATTGATGGGAGAACACAACAATGTCGACAGGTCTTTTGGTGGCAAATTTTTGGCGGGTGTAGATTGTGTAAATTGATCTGCAACTACTTCATTTCCGCATGTCCTCCCTTCCTCTTGCGCTGCAACGACTATATTTTCTGTATCCGCATAGACAGCACGGAATGAGGCTCCATCGTCTCCCTGAAACATAGTACTTTCATTACTATGTATCAAAATATTGTTAGCATAAAACACACGTGAGGACGAACACACAGGTACATCTCAATAGCCAAACACGATTTAAACATTGTGTGCATCAATCAAACGATAAGTATTCGACCAGTGATGATCTATTTCGATGGAACTGTCAGTATCCATACCTCTGACTCTGCATGGACTGCCATGAATGGTTGTATTGGAGAGGAGGCATCCCTATCTCCCTGAAATACAGTACTTGTATTAGTATGCTTTTCAATATTGGAAACACAACACACACTTGGGGTCGACGGCACAGGTACATATAAAGAGATAACCACAAATGATGCATTGTCCAAAAGAATCACGGAAAATCCAAATATGATCACATTTCATCGACTTATTTCAACGATTCCTTTACATCTGCATCATCTAAATGAGATGTTGTGATTGTGGTGGAAGCTCCGTCGTCTCCCTGAAACACAGTACTTGGATTATTATGGTTTTCAATATTGGAAACATAACACACACTTGGGGTCGAACGCACAGGTACATATAAAGAGATAACCGCAAATGATGCATTGTCCAAAAGAATCAAGGAAAATCTAAATATGATCACATTTCATCGCATTTTTTCAACGAATTATTTACATCTGCATCATCTAAATTGGATGTTGTGATTGTAGTGGAAGCTTCGTCGTCTCCCTGAAACACAGCACTTGCGTTAATAGGGAAGAAAGTATAGCAAATGGAATCACGTTATATGATCACGCAGGATGTAGCTGCCATTATCAATACCTCGTGCTGCTGAAGAATATCTATGGATGTTACAAATGTTGTGCGCACTTCTGAAAACTGTTGCGCCGATTTGTATACTTGAATGTCAGGCTCTGCATCAAGTGCAGGGGTTGACGCTCCATCAACTGCCTGAAACATAGTACTTGCATTAGTGAGGATTACAATTGTGAAAACATAACACACACCTGGGGTCGACAGCACAGGTACATATCAACGGCTAACCACGAATGAAACATTGTGTAGAACAATCAAACGACAGGAATTCCAGCTCTGATGATGACGCTCGATGGAGCTGTCAGTATCCATACCTCCTGCTGTTGAAAAATATCTAGAAATGGCGGACGCTTCAGCATCTCCCTGAAAGACAGTACTTGCATTAGTATGGATAACACTAATTATAACTGAAAACAAACACCAGTAGACGATAACTAAGGTGTATATCAATTGGAAAGCAGTAACCAAACATTCGGTAAAATAATTACACGATAGAATAAAACTATTACTTGACATGCATAAAACAAGTTTGTAGCGGATTAGCCTAGTAAGATTACCTGATACGCGCTAGAAGTGGTTGATAACTGCGACCACGTCAAGGATGTAGAATGTTCTTGCTTCAGATTCAAGGGATAGTCAAGATGTTGTAAAGGTCAATTAATGATTGATAATGAAATGCCAATATTAAAAATAGCCATGTAAGCCGACAGAATACTTGAAAAATGCTCAATACAGCGCAGTTCCCTGTCCCCATATATATATGCATTGCGTTTGTGGGTTATGAAATCGAAAAAGAATATATTGATAAATGTCATTATTCAAAAAACTATACACTCATATCAATATCGAAATTATTACAAGGGATAGAACACCTACAATATCAATTAATCCATTCGGCTACCTACACACTACCGCAAGGCCTAAAGCTAAAAACGGACACTTGACTCACCGGTGGCGGAATGTGGACGAATAGAGTGGGAATAGCGTTTTCGCGCAATTTCCGTGTCGTTCGCCGTTTATTCTTCTTTGTTACCCAAGAAGTTGTGTACATGTCCAAGGAAAAGTGCCGGCTGCAGATGCGGTATCGATCACCCCTCTTCTCCTGTAAGACTTGTTGGACTCTACTTTCCAGCTCATCCAGTGGATATCCGCAATGTCTGACCCATTCTCTTATTCGATCAACAGTTTTCGGGAATGCATGCATTGTAGTTCCTTCAGATTTCGCATGGGTCTTCGAAGGGCAACCGCTAATCGAACAGGCAGGCATTGTTGATAAATCTGAAAAGTAAATATCAACATTATTATACAATCTTCAAGAATAAAGATTTGATACAAAAGTAAATGAATCTTACAATGATCAATGCAAGGTTTCTTTTGGTCGCAGGAACTATACCAGTTCATTATGTGCAGCTTAGTATTTGCATAAGTTGCAGAAATGTATAATTGATGTGACTGAAATCTGAACATGTGACTCGTCCCTTGGATGTTCTTTCTTGCACGAGAAGGAAACATGCTTACATTATAGACTGGACCCCCGAAGGATGCAATTCAATGACAATAGACAAAGATGAAAATAAATAGATCTATTGATAGCATAGCAATGGAAATTCAAGTCAATAGCAATGAGACCAATGAACATAACACTATTGGGTACTCTACTCGCAAATAGATAGAAATTTAAAAATCTGCGAAATATGACCAGGATACATGGCCTTACCTTGACCAACAAACAGTTGGATTCAGCAAGCAGAGCAGTATGTTGCGGGGGAATAGGTGGATGGCCACAGGTAGCGCACTGATGGGTATGCTCGAAGCAGTCACAGAAGTTCACGGATAGCACGACGACGAGCAGATTACCATAGATCTCAGTGGTTCCCAGGTAGCACGTTCAGGAGTTGACTTGCAAAGCACAAAGATGTTCTCATGAGACATATCGAGTGGTTTTTAAAGTATTAGAAACTGGGGTGTGTTTGTGAATGAATGACGTATGTATGTCGTGGTATTATGGGGGCGGCCTGCTTGAAGGGGAGGCCTGCATGGAGACACGGGGTCTGAGGAGGCCATGTGACTGATGGCCCCTTGGTGTGGGACACCTTTTGAAGTGTACATGTAGTTTGGCACCTTGGCCTTTCACGCCCCTGACAGCCCCCCATGCCAGCGCGCATCCACCGGCGCGAACCGCCTTTGATACAGGGGGGTGGGATGGATGGCCTTGGGGCGTGCAGATAAGGCACAGGAAGACTGCTGAATGGAGACACACTTATGTGTATTGCAGGGGGGCGGCCTGCCTCAGGGGAGGCCTGCCTGGAGACACGGGGTCTGAGGAGACCATGTGAACAATGGCCCCTTGACGTGGGACACCTTTTGAAGTGTACATGTAGTTTGGCACCTTGGCCTTTCGCGCCCGTCACAGCCCCCCATGCCAGCGGGCATCCACCGGCGCGAACCGCCTTTATATCAATATACAGTATATCGCCTTTATATCAATGATAGTATATCGTTGCTTATCAATAACAAATGCCACATACTGGAGATTCTTGTGAGCACAGACCCACACTTCAACCGGTGTATTATAGTGGTCAAGACTGTATAATCCAATGGTAAATGTTAGTATAGATATATGTGTGACTTTTATAGAGACATAACCTACTGAAAGACTTTGAACAAGTGTGTTTTAGTGCATGCATTATCGAGAGTATGTTATGTGAGCTTAGATAGATAGTGACCACCCTGCTTCACAGCAACCAGACCTTCACCCATTCGGAGCACAGATGTCTGACGTCCATCCTTGAATGGAGACACACTTGATTCATTTAAAAAATCGAGACAACCGTTGTTAAAATATATGTGGTGTTTTATTTTGTATCTTATTTTCATGACACAAAAATACAAGACTTTAAAGATTATACAGGTCAGGTTGCAGCACAGCGAGAGAAAATCCCCTGTACTGACCGCTGTCACTCGGGAACGTTTCTCTAATGGCACGAACGGCACCGGCGGGTATCACTCTTCGAAGCCTCCCGTGAAGCCATCATGTAAAGGAATGATAGGCCACCAGCCTGTACCACCTGTGAAAAGGAATGAAACAAACTGTTTTTAAATGACCAAGATAAGTTTAATAAACGTTTGTTGTCAATGACAATTCTTGCAACTATTGGCATTTTACGCGGACAAATGCTATCTAGACAATGCACCCTATTGAACGACTTACATGCGTTACAGTGATATGTAGATGTAAATTTGGATATAGTAGAAGAACATGAAATAGGAGTGGCATGACAAGCAGAGTATACTTACTCGTTACTCGGATTACGAGGACGAACAGTTGCACGAAGTTTGTGCATAAGCACCATCAGTATTCTCAACAAGGCCCGTGTGAGGCAGGCTGCCCTGAAGTCTGGCAGCTCGGTGATGCATTGCGTTCGTGGCTCGCCTTCCGAAATATAGGCCAGGCATCCCGAGTTTTCTCGGCAGCAGCAGTTCTCGTCCTCAGTTGGCATTAGCTCGCACCGATTGCATGTGCACCAGGTGGAGACGCCGTCCATTCGACTAGGCCCAGGCTCTTCATCTGTTGATTCATCCTGCCAACTGCCGTCCGAATCCCCATCGTTTTCGCGTGCTTCCCTTTCCAGTAGTTCCTCCTCGGTATACTCGGGCTCGTACATGTAGGGCATTATTGTAGCCATTGTGTGTTAAACAAACTAAAATAATTTATAGCGGTGGTACTGGTATCTGTTTACACGGGCTACAAGCGGCGAAGGTAGCTGACCAGAGCACTGAAACGAGTCACAGAATACTCAAAGTAACACAGAGAGAGGAATGGAATCGAAAATCGGCTGCTGTGTGTTGTGAAACGGTCTGTTTATACTTATTGAGGAGAGAGGCGTCCTGCCATTTCCATGGCGACACGTCATTAGCTGAAGCGCAACGAATGTTGACACGAGACGTGCTTTGGCGTTGGGAAATGGGTGGTACGAGTCTGCTGATGACAGGCTCAGGGGCGGGGGAATTGATTTAGTGCCGCAAAAGCAGCTCACCCAGGGCAATCGGGGAAAAGATAGGATTATCAGAAAATGGTGGCTCCCTGGTGCTTGTTTTCGCGTGCGTTTAATGGATGAAAACTCGGTTAAGGTCCATAGGAAAGTTTTCTAAAATCGAGCCACTTAGGCTTAAAAAAACATGGCCGACCCATAGGGACAATAAAAAATTTTACTAGACCATGCCTTTAAGTTCTTTTGGAGTGGCATCAGCTTGAATATTTTTTATGGAATCGATTCCTTCATCTATTGTACTGGTATTCGTAGCTTGTTTCGTTATATACATTTCTGAACATAAATCAGTAGCAGTCTGTTTAGCTATCCTGTCAGCAAAAGTATTTCCCCTCCTTACATCATCTGTTACTTTCTGATGTGCGGCGCACTTCATGATTGCTAGTTGAGTAGGAAGCGCAAGTGCTGAGAGTAGCTGAACTATCAAGGTGCCATGTTGGATTTTAGTTCCATGTGAGGTCAAGAAACCTCATTCTGCCCATAGTCTACCTAAATTGTGAACCACCCCAAAGGCATACTGGCTATTTGTAAATATATTTACTCTAAGCCCTGCGGAAAGTTCCCAAGCCCAAGTCAGTGCGATAATCTCTGCAGCCTGCGCAGAGATATGTAAGATTCTCTTGATTTCCACAATCGTGCTTAACATGGTGATGGCATAAGCAGCAGTGGATGTACCATCCGGAAGTTTGAAGCAGGAGCCATCACAAAACAGCTCCCTTAGTGGATCATTCAATGGTGTATCATTTAAGTCAATACTGCCTTTGGTTTCTTGCTCTGTAGTATGGAGGCAGTCATGTGATATTTCGTCACTGCAAGCAATATCTTGCAGAAGAGGCAATAACTCAGCTGGATTCAATACGCAACACCTCTTAATTTGAATATGCGGTGCAAATAGGATCAGTTCGCATCTTGTTAATCATGCAGAAATAAGGTGTTGCGTTTGCATTCTGTTTAAAAGAACGTCTACGCAGTGGGATACCATGATGGTTAAAGAGTGCCCTAAAACCATACCCTCACATTGTTTTACGGACGCGGCAGCAGCAGCGACAGCTCTCAAACATCTCGGCAAAGCGCATGCAACAGAATCAAGTGTGGGGGAAAAATAACCACACAGTCTATTCTTCCCTCCATGTTCCTGCATTAACACAGCCAAAGCATATCCATCACATTCATGGTCATACAACACGAAGGCCTTATCATAGTTTGATGTGCCCAAAACTCGTGCTGGACACATTGCAGTCTTGAGCAGATCAAAAGCTTTCTGGTGTTCCAAGTTCCACGGTAATGGCAAAGAAATGCCCTTCGTTGTCAATGCCAACATTGGTTTTATCACTAGTGAATACTTAGGGATCCACTGTCTACAGTAAGAAGCCATTCCTATTAAGGCTCTGACCTCTTTCTGTGTTTATGGGATAGACATGCTAGAGATGCGTTTTATCCATTCAGGTGTCAATCTTCTTCCCTCCTTTGACAGGAGATAGCCTAAATAGGCGACCTCCTGTCGACAATACTGAAACTTTTTCAATGAAGCTTTATGCTCATTCTCTGTTAGGTGAATAAGCAACAACACAGTACCCTCTTTGCAAGCAATTTCTGAGTCTGCAGCTAAGAGAATATTGTCAACATATTGCAACAATATTGTCATGATGCCCGCTCCCGGGGAGCCGGTTCAAGCCCTGAGTCCCCGAAAGCGGACATCCAGTCCCCAAGGAAGGACCCAGCAACCCCATATAGGGGCCCTTTGGACAGTGTCCTGGCGCCTATGGCGCCAGGCTCATAAAAAACATCAGTCCTGGCGCCATAGGCGCCAGGCTCATTATGGGAGTGCTTGGGTGCACTTACCTGATGCAGCCCATGCTGCAGGATCCCGGCCTCCTTGAGGCCTGAAAGGAACTACTTTACCTGTGGGACTAATTTACCATCCAGGCGTGGTCGGGGAAGGATACATACCTGATTGGAGGAAGGATACATACCTGGAACTTCTTCCAAGGCTATTTAAACCCCACCCGAACAGCCACACGTGCTTTGCGTTGTTCTGCATCTAGCAGCTGGACGCTCACCCTGTCTGCTCCTGCATCCTGACTTCTGCCACACCTGCCAGCATCCTGAATCACCTGCAAAGGAAGAGAAGAAGAGAACAGAAGAAGGAAAAGTCCTTACCTGCTAAAACCGCATCCCGGAGACATCTCGCCGACAATCCTGAAAAGGAAGACTTTTATTTAAAAGCTCATCGCGTCGATCGCTGCAGCACCGCATTCCACTCACCTTTACAGGGCGCCTCCATGTTCAGCAGCGATCATCCAGATTCGCAGTCATGCCCCAGCGCCTAGGGAGAAAAAGACCAGAACAAAAGGTGAGAGAGAGAAGGGAATAAGGAAAGCTAAATCTCCTTGTTAAGACTTACCTGCTGATTCATTCCCTCTCCATTTCGGGTCCGCGCCGCATCCTGGCATTTGCAGACCCTGACCCCTAAGGGGAAAAGAGACATCAGCGTTAATGAGCGAATGAAAAGACATTACCATAAAACGCTCATTAAAGACTTACTGATTTCTACAAGGATTTCACGTCTCATCTCGGGTCGGTGCCTGTTCCCCGGCATTCCGTACCCCGGCCCCTATGGGGAAAAAGACACTAGCATTAGTACATTAATGCATGGACACAAGGGGAACCTCTTATCAAAAACTTCCCTGGAAGCCAAGCAAGTTTGGTTCTCACCAATCCGAAAATCCAGTGAAGTAACTGGATACCAACGCGCCCCTGCATCAGAAGCAGGATGGAGAGCTCGTCCTTCCAGACCCTAAGGTTAGACGCTACGAGGAATCCCAGAAGGGTTTCGAGGAGGGTGAGAGGGGAAAGTGGGAGGCCGATTGCATTACCCAGCAGACAGTTAATCCCCTATTTTCGCCTACAGAAGGATACTTCTGCGAGCCAGACAAGCCAGATTTGGGGGCCCGGTCCAGTCCGTCTTCCGAACCCTGCGCATCACCTTAGAAGAGGTCACAGCAGCGCGAACCAGGCCAGCGCCTTCGTGGGAGTCAGGTGAGCGTTACAAATATCCAAGTGGGAGGCAACTCAAGTGTATCAAGCTGCTCTTTCAAAGCCCTACTGTATGTGGCACACGAGTGAATGTAAATGAGCGTCCCTCTAAGGTGAACGCAAACAAATATCTACTATCCACGTGTACGGAAATACTAAAGAAGGCATTCTTAAGATCCACCACACTGAAATTAGTAGCAGAAGCTGGGATCATTGTTAATATCGTGGTTACATAAGGTACAATTGGAAATTGTGGAGCAACAATCTTATTGATAGCATGCAAATCAACAATAAACTGGAAAGGAATCACATTCTCCCCTTTCTTATACACAGGGAAAATCGGCCCATTGCACAAACTTCCTGCAATTTCCTCAATCACTCCACGATGGACAAAATCAGAAACTATGCTCTTCAGAGCTTGCTCACCATCAGCTGAAATCTTATATTGTGGAATATGTGGCAATTTAGCTCCTGGTTTCAAAACAATGTTAACAGGTTCAATTTGCAAAATGCCGACATCATTGTCGTCAACCCCCCTTAAACATGCCGGAACTTCACTAAATTCAGGCGGAAAAGGTCTAGTCAAAAACTGTGAGGCAGAAAATTGCTGAGGTGAAATCGTCAAACATACTCCATCCGAAGAACAATGAATTATCACATTTAATTCCTTCAACAGATTCAACCCCAACAAATTCTCACCACAATTCGTCGTTAGAAGAAATGGAGAGTAATCCGTGAATGGCCCCAGTGAAATCGGTACTGGCTGATAAACCGGACTAACCACTGGCATGCCAGTAAACCCTACAGACACATATTTTTACCCTGACAGTGGAATGTCTGGAACCTGTGAATGATCAATGGAACACTCTGTGCCCCCGTATCTATCAAAAATAGATGCTTCCTATTCCCCACCTTCATCTCAACGTAGGGCCCTTTCTTATTGACGGGAATAGGTACTGGTTCCAGACCCTGCTTCGGGCTGTCCTCACGAAACAATATATCATCAAAGACAAGATCTACAGAAAGATAGGCAGTTGAAGGATTATCGAAAATATTTCTGCTATCTATACTAGGTTGCTGATTATCTTGCGAGAATGACTTTGGATTTTGAGTGAACTTGCTTCTTCCAGGACCCCCTACCCCAGGGAGGCCTCTGGATCTTCTACCCATGATACCATATGTGTTTTTCAACCTTTGCTGAAGGATCGGGCATTGTGCTCGCCAGTGACCCTCTTGTCTGCAATAAGCACATTGGTTCATGTGTACAGGACCCAACTGTGTATTACTTTGTGGAACAAACTGGCCTCGAAACTGTGTATTCCCACCTCTAGTCCCTCTAACTATCTGTTGCAACAATACTTTGGTTTTCAGGTCTCCCTTTTTCTTTTCAATCCTCTCTTTTTCATTATTGACTATATTTTCTTAATATTGAGCCATATGCAATACTTCGGACTGAGATTTCGCTTGCCAAGAACTTTCAGAAGTCATGATTTTGACTGGATATCAGGCAACAATCCACGCACAAATGTATCCACAAACAACCTTTTTCCTGACTCAGTGCTTAAATCTTGTCCGCTAAAATCTGAAAATATTTGTTCGAACCGATTAAAGAATTCGGTAGCACCTACAGAATTCCCTTGGGTACAAGTAGTGAGTTTGTCCCAAACAATCCTTTTCTCGGGAACCAGAGTTTTTAATTTCGTTACTATTCTGTCTGGCAAAGTTCGAGTTTGGAGGCAGCCATGGTGCTATTAGCACCAAGGCTGCCTCCAAACTCGGGTCCGGGTCCGTGGTGTCGGAATGGGGACTTACCGGGACATTCCAACCTATGTGGACCCATTAAGTCCCCATTTCGAAAACTATTCCCCATTCCCATTTGAGCCCCCATAGGGCTCAATGGGAATGGGGAAGGAGCTAATAATGCAGGCCCTATATTAGCTCCATGGTCCCTTAACGGGTCCCGCTAAGGGTGGCTGGTAAAACCAGCCGGCCCTGGTGGGACCCGCTAAGGGACCTCGTAATAGGGCAGTAAGGGTTAACGACACCGGCATCTTTAGCGGTGCTGTTAAACCCCCTAGCGCCAGGGTCGGAATGACCCCCAGTATCACTTGCGGTGGTCTCTCACCAGCTTTCCTTTCTCTGTCTAACCGTACCAAGTTAACCCATTTGTCAGCCAGCCCTCCTTGATCGTCCAAAGTCCTAATCTGTTTCCATAAATCAGCAGGTAGGATCACAGGAAACAACAAGTCTATATCAACTTAGGTGAAAACTGACGAATGCAAGACAGATTCTATTTCTTTATAAAACCATGTTGGATTTTTCCTAATGTCTGGGATCGACTGTCTGATAAGGTTCACTTCCTGTCTGGAAAACGGGACATGAACAAATTGTGATACATAATGAGCTTCAATTGTAATAGCTGCTGCGCCTGTCGCGGCATTCGCTGGAATCTCAACTTTAGGAAGAAAGGTCGGAGGAACCTCTCTGATAGGCAACTGATTAGTAGGCAACTCCGAACGTTTGTTAAGCAATAAAGCCAGATTGAGCACTAAAATGGCCGAAGCAGTATCGGGCGCAAAGGCTCTCTTATAAATAATCATCAATTCTGCGGGACAACAAATCTCTTTCTTCATGCACTCATCCTGTAGATGTTCTACCATTACCTGTAACACTTTCCTCTGCATTTCCGGAGTATACTGACTAAACATTTCATATACTTCTATGGGAGATATCGACACATCCGAAATCCATCTAAGCGCATCCCTTGTGCAAATTTGTGTCTCTTCACTCGTTGATTTACAAGGAGGAAGGAACCGTTTCTGCACATACACCATCTACTTCATAATTCTGTAACCGTTCTAACTCCCTTCTTAACTCAAAAACCCTCTCGACATGCTCATTTACTTTCTCCGCAGTATCCCTTGAATAAGCTAAAACATTCAAATCCCTCCACCCTTGTGGGATAGCCATGTCCGTAAAATTATTCCACATTACAGCCAAATGTATTCCCATCCCATCAATAAAAACATTCTCTTCGGGAATACTTTATAGATCAAGAAGTGTAGCTGAGACAGCTGATTTTTCACCTTTCTCTATACATTTCTTAGCCCATGCATACAAATCTCTCTTCTTATCTTTAGAAACTGTACTACGAGTGACTACTTTTGATTCAGCACTTGCCCCTTCATCAGCTACAAGCGGAGCAGAACCGCTTGGGAAAGAAAGAGTAGACAAATCCTGTACAACAGGTAGTAGAGACACTACCGCTGGCAACAAAGACGGAGTCGGTAAAGGTGGAGATATAGAAGGAGAAACAACAATAGGAAGTGGAGCAACAGCTGCGGTGGATGAGCAACAGGAAGAACAGGTATTGCTACAGGAGGAGGTGCAAAAGCGGGAAGAGGTAAGACAGCAGGAAGAGGTACACAAGGAGGTGGTGCAGTGGCACCAGGCCTACGTTCATTTAGAAGTTTATAAATTAGTTCATCTGAGACAAGCAAATCTTCAGACGGATATATTTTCTGTACGCCAAGTTAAAAAGCCCTATCCGTGTTTCTAACAGACTCTGTCTGTTTCTGTTGATCATACAATAATGCCTTTTCTGAATTTGACATATGACGACATGCATGCTTCTCTTTATTCTTAAGTTCCTGCATAGCTTCTTTTTTTCAATTCTAAATTACATCAAATGTTGCAAGTCTAGCTTTTTTCTTTAACAATATAGATTGTAAATACTCTATTCGGGCAATCTCAAAACTACCGTTGACTGGCCACTGAAATTCGGACGAATGTCTAGTTTGTATGTGCCAAATATCGTTGAATACTATACTACCAATGCTGTACTTACAGTACATAGTACATGCTGGTGACCCCTCCTGTGGTGCCGGTCAGCCAAATTCCAAAGATTGTCTGTCTCTGTGGAATAAACCCCTGAAGCAGGCAGACAATTTCCCAGGCATGTCAGATCACTGGTGTTACCTGGCGTTGTTTGTGCTTGTGAGTACAAATCTGCAACCAAATATATCAGGATACTTAGGAATCAGGGCATGACTCACCTGATTGCAAAGGACTGAGGAGGTCCGATTGGATTACAAAGGACAAAGGACCCTCATGGTTGGTGATTTCGGCAAAACTGCCCGCCTCGATATATGGACCCTCGTCAAGATGCCTTCTCGGACCGCGTGCTCACCGTCCAGGGATCAGATCGTGCAGTACTGTCGAGGTGTCGCGTCTCATACAAAGGGGTCCCCTTTTTTTCTCATCATCCGATCGTGGTCCGATAGCCGTGTCTTCTCTTCAACGAGGTGGCATCAATCTTGAGGGTCCCTATTCGGGTGCCTTCTGAAAGACCAAAGAAATATTGAGGCTGAGCACCATGAATGAAAAACACCAATCTCGGGCTGAAAAGATACAAGTATCTTTTATTACTGTACAGTTTACAAAGCAAAACAGATAGCTATCTGGCTCTCAACACTACCAGCCAACACAGTGAGGAGAGAGAGTGCTGGACATCTAAACACAGGCATATTTATACAATTTCTACAATATTGTCCAGCCTCTCTTAACGTTAATAATTTGTGGGCTAGAGTTTGTGCCTAGTTCATATGACAGATGTTAAAATATCATACAAAGGATTAAACAGGTTTACATTCCCATAAAAATACAATGATGGTGTAGGTTCTCGGATCCGCTGTAAACCGTATTTCAAGAGTCACTACAAAACAGTTCAGCTAAAGCATACGATCGACGTTTACTCTTCATTGTTTCGGTGTTTATACGAGGATGAGACTTGTGAACGCAGAAAACACTTGAATGGCAGTTCGTATGAAGCACAAGGTTTATTTGCTTAGTTTAAACAGTCAGCTCTAAGTCAACCTAAACATTAACGAAACTCAATGGTTGTTCTGCTCGACTGCTAGTCGGAAACACAGTCCACCATTTTAGAACGTGGAACATGAATTGAAATCAAAATGGTGGATGAGTCTAAAAATGGCGTCAAAGTTAACCCAAAATCTGAACTTTTGCAATGCGGTTTTCTGTGCAATGCGAATGGGTTTAGGGCAATATTCATAATAAGGACGCACTATACGATCACGGTTTAACAGGAGAGGAATGAAAGAAACCACAGCAATTCTTTACAAATCTGCGTAAAATGTGCATCATACAACACTTTTTCCAAACACATAGGGTAAAACAATTCATATTTTATATGTGATCATAAAGCAAATTTATAAACCAGCTCAAGACCTCAAGATATGCCACAGTAGCTAGCGAAAACAATCCTGTGCAGAGAACAATGTGTGCTTTATGCCACTGGAAATACACACATGTATATTACAAAAAAAACAAATATTGCTTTTCATAACTGATGTGGCTTTCAAAAATCAGACCGGATACAATATTTGCAGATGCGATAAAGGCAACTGAAATAATGTGTTAGAAAACATGCCAATAGGAGTTCATGTGCCACTTTAATTACGTAATTCAAGGGCCATGAGAACATGCCTCTCATAATTTGTGTATGGATGATTGTTGCATCAGAATAACTGCACCATAGAATATGATGATCAGAATTCCCTGACTTCTGCTGACTATCCCCATTATGTTGTCCTGTGAGTTACTCAAAACCAGCCTTATAGCTACAGGACATATGCACCATCCATTTGTAATCCCTAAAAACAGAAACATGTGCCCAATAAAAATGGGAACCAATGAACACATAGGAACCAACCCCTGGCTTTCGCCCACAAAGGTACCGGTCCACTGATATTTATTTGAATCAGTGACCAGCAGAGCAGTCGCATAGGAAGGAACTCTAATAATATTTCTGACCACTCTCAAGACGAATTATAAGAGCAAAGAACATCTTTTAATAAGCATTAAGTATCCCTGCTGGCAAAGCTAATTACTTTTTTTTTCTCCCTGAAAAACTAATTTCACTCTAAGTAGGAAGCAAATTCTTGTCAGAGCCTTGCTTGAAACCCTGATGTAGGAAGTAAAATGACAGGGTACATAATACAACCTATAATTATGCCCACCCTTCTTCACCACAGCCTAGAAAATATTTAACAAGAGACCAGCTGAGGTTTCATGTAGAGCCCTGTTGAAGTACATCACATATTTATGCCATTTGGATTAATAGCATCAGAGGTACAATGGCCTGAGAGCCTTCTTCTGTAACTAGGGATCCCTGTGTAATTCATTGTTATTAGTTAAACAAAATGCAGGGGGATGCTACAGTCAATAAACACAGAACACATGTTTATATTGAAATACCCTCAGCAGCTGAGCATAGAAAGAAACAGAATGTGTAGTACTCTAGACTTGTTCCTAAAGTGTCCTTTCCTTCAGCAAAAAACATATTTTCTACACTGCAATGTACTGCCGAAACAACTGACTTGGTTTTTGAAAGTTACTGATTTGTTCTTCACCCGCAAGGAGTGTTCTCCTGTGCCCTTTCACCCGTACCCCTCTGCGGCTCCTGTGCTCTCCTCCAATAGTAGTTGATAGGGCACTATAAAACATGAGACATTGTAGCAGTGAAATATTTGCTTGGGATATTTGCATACCCATAGTGCTTTCCAAGCAAAACATATTTAGTACCTCACCATGATATCATATGAATTTTAAGAACATTTCATGAATCTGCAGGTACACAATTATTTTGCAATGCACACATGATCGTTTGCAACTTATTCCACCCTTATATTGTTGGGTAGGATTATACAACTGAAAAGTGAAATCGTTTTTTGTATAGCAGTGAGTTGCAATATAATTTAAGGTGTATGCCCAATGCAACTCTGAAATCTTAGAAATCTTAGAAAGGATGCAGATTGTGCGAAAAGCATTCTACTGTCTGAATATCCATTGCCCTAATACTATAGACAAGTAATACCTGGCATAGCCCATACCCATTATCCCTTGCAGGCCAAGTAAATTATATTGCAGTGTTTCTCTCCACTTATACGGTAATGTTAGCAGTGTTAAACTAGGAGACTCTGAGCATAATATTAGAATGCATATTGTGTTAACTTGCAAGGGACCCCTTCAAAGCGCTTGCGTGACATATGTAAAGAATAGGAAGCATGGGATGAGGTTACACATCCAAGTAACCTGTTTACCTACAGTCAGTTTCTGATATTTGAGATAATTGGGTTACTTAGTGTGGTTAATGCGCTTATTATTAATATTATTAGTCTATTTATTGAGAGCAGACCTGGCTTCTGGAATCAATGGAGTGATTTACTATCGTAGGGGCAAGAACTCAGTGAGGGAAGCAGAGAAAAGATGAGTGGGAGCTAACAGGGGAGGGCAGAGGCGGCCAATTTGCATCAAGGGATCTACAAGCAACTAGGGGAGGAGACACTGTGAGGAAGGTCAGAGTGGAGGGTACGGTGGGTATGGGGTGTGTGTAGACCTATGTGTTATGTAGGAGCCATTCCTTGACAAAGAAGGTCTTGAGCTCTTTCCTGAACTGCAGCAGCAATGGGGTAAGTCTGATATTGATGGAAGAAGGTTCCTGAGTCTTGGAGCATAGACAGAGAAGGCTGTTCTTCTCATTCTTTCCTTCCTGCACCATCAGAGTTCAAGCCTTCACATTTCCTTACTTCTGGTGGATTGCAGGCCTCTGGAGATGCTTAGTTTCTAAGTGAGGTAGCTTGGGGACTTCAGGGTGACAGTCTTGTAAATGATGCAACAGGATTTGAAGATGATACAGGCTTCCGGAGGGAGCCAATGCAGTTATTGGAGGGTCAGGGTTGAATTTCCAGAGTCCTTTCATGAGTCATGCTGCAGCATGTAGGACACATCTCAGGGGTGCCAGAGTAGTCTGGCCTTCCAAGAGGAACTTTTTATAAGGCACCATGAATAACAGAAGTTCTGTTGCTTGAACGTTATTCAAATTACAACAAACATAAAATAAGTCGATGTAGGTTCATGTCTGGTAACCTTTTCGCAAAGCCAAGAAAGGAAGAGTCAAGGTTGTCTGGTAAATATCTAAATATGTGTGGTAGAGTAAAAGCTTAGGAGTCATGGGTGGGAAGGGATCAGTAGTTTGTTAATGTGTGCAAGCATATCTTAGTTAGAATTTTCTGTTCATGGAGCCACTTTTTTCATGTGGCTGTATTCTATTTTTAGGGTTTTTAGGTTTTTAAGGTCACACTTGCATAGTATGGTAATGTAAATGAGCTACACCAGAATATCATGACTAGTTAGTTATTTTAAGGGAAAGAAAATGTCAGGTAAATGCTGTGGCTTGTGCCTTATTAAATATTTTTGCATAAGTGAGAATTGCCTGTGTGCGTTGCTATAAATATTACGACCGGCACCCAGAAGGAAGCTGGGCAAGCGCACATGTGCACAGCTTACAGGGAACATTGATCAGCACCCTGAAAACCTTGGCCCCACGCCCCAGAGAAAACTATTTGTTTGTAGTCTACAGAATGTTGGGGGCGGATGGGCGGGAGGGCTGCAGCATCCAAAAATCGCATCCAGGGCACTGGTAGGCCTGGGGCCGGCACTGCCTAAAGGGTCTTGCCAATAGATGCGTGGGAGGTGCGTCGGGTGCTGGGTGCATGCAGCCCACCTCCTTCTGAATTAATTATTCATGGGTGCACGCCTCACTAAAGTATGCATCAGTTGCAATCACTCATGTAGTTGATGGCTGGTATTAGCTGTACATTAACGTCAGACACCCAAGCACATTTACAGTGATGGGCCTTGAAGAGTGCACCAATGTAAATGTGTTTGCTCCCTTCGAAGGTCTGAAGGAAAATAAAATGTAGTGCTTATGTTGTAAGTTTCTAATCCTTGCAGGGAAATAGTGCTGTGAAAGCAGGGGAAAAGGGCCCTGACAGGTACGCGTTCCACCCTGGCTGTGCACAGGTTAAGTACCCCTCTCTCCCTGTTGGTGCTCTTTGTCCTCTGTTTGCTTTCCTTCCTTCCCTGACTACTGGTGCCTTTTTTCTCCTTTCTGTACTCAATTTCTTTCCCAACCCCTTGCCTCCCTCCCCTCCATTGCATTCATTGGCCTGGCTGCGAGGTGACTGACCACAAGCAGGCCCAGAGGGTGTCCTCTGGAGAATCCCTCAGCCACTACCCTTTCCCACCTTGGCCATGCACCGACTAAGTACCTCTCTCTCTCCCTGGCCCTCTTTGTCCTCCGTTTACTTTCCTTCTTTCCCCTGTTCTGGTGCCTGTTTTTCTCCTTTCCCGCCCCTACCCTCCCTGTGCCCACCCACTGCTGCTGCTATGTTATGTTATGTCAATTGTTTTTGTAGAGCGCACGCTCGCCGAATCATCTTGGTGCTGAGGAGAAACCCAAAGGACTTGAACACTATACTGAACACAGGGAGAGTGATTAAACCAGGTAGATGTTTAATAACCGACGAAAGATCAAGAGACTCTGGGCCTCATTACGACCCAGGCGGTAAGGGGTTTACGGCAGCGTAAACAGCGCCGACCCTTACCGCCTGAGTACGAGGTCCCTTAGCGCCATGGCGGATTTAACACCTGCTTTTAGCAGGTGTTAAAATCCATGGCGCTACGGGACCATGGAGTTAATTACGCCACCGTAATTTACGGTGGCGTAATTAACGCCTCCCCCACTCCCATTATGCCCTATGGGGCAAAAATGGGAATGGGGAAGGGTAAATGGGGATTGGGGACTTACCGCCCCGCCAAGGTCGGAATGGGGCGGTAAGTCCGCCAACCACCATGGCGTAAATGTAGTTTACGCCATGGTGGTAAAGTCACGGCCCAGGCGGTAACTTACCGCCTGGGTCGTAATGAGGCCCTCTGTCTAGTCTAACCCGTATCGTGGTGTTCCGATGCAGATACATTAAGATGGCTATAAGATGTTCAGAATACCATGATCTATTCCCAGCGGTCTAATTTCTCCCAGAGAAGGATCCTGTCGACCATATCATAGGCCACAGACAGATCTTGTGACACCATATAGATTGAAGTGGCGTGCTTTGACCATGCTGTTTTCTGAATGGAGGATATAAGACCTTTTCAGTCCATCCCTATTCCTCCTCTAAAGCCAGTATGGTTAGGTTTTAATATTTCCATATGTTCTATCCAGGTTTCCAGATCTTTTAATACTAGAACAGCAAAAGTCTTACTGTCCACATCAATCAGTGCTATTGGCCTATAATTAGTCAGTGCTGTTCGGTTACCCTTCTTGTAAATGGGGATGATAAACGTGTTCTTCCATGTTAAGGGAGCTTTTCCACTTCTTATTATGCTAAAAAACTTTGTGGATAAAAGCGACAACTAAAATTCTTCGAAACGCATTGAGGAAAATTGAACAAAGAAATGATTTTTCATAGAAAACAGCATGAGGATCTTATGATTACAGAGAAACAAGAACATATCAGGTCGCCATTTTTCGCAGTCTTCCACTTTTCGTCATCTTGTATTTTAGAGAAGCAAAGTTTGTTAAAACTACTTCTTGTAAAACTCACTAATGTGATTCAAACAAGTAATAAAAAAAAATAATAATAATTATGGTATTTCCTTTCCTTCTTGCCCTGCTTCTTGTACCTGTTTTTCTCCTTTCATTGTTTCACTGCTGTGCCACCCCCTCCCATCCCTCTGCCTGCCCTCCGCTGCATGGGTTTGCCTGGCTGCTGGGTTGTCAAACGGGAAATTATATTGTGCCTCCTATTTCAATGAATAAATGTATATTGGCCTATGCCAAGCTGCTTGTAAGCCACTTGCGAAGAAATCCTTGTTGCAAGGTCCTGACCTTAGAATCAATGTAAGCCACCATTTTAGGTCAATCCGCCATTGTAGGTACTCTCTGCAAAGTCACCCTGTGAGTTAAAATGGTGGACGATGTCATTCCGAAATACAACATGGCCGTCTTGACCACTGCATACACTGATATGTAACTTGCCTGCAGGCCACTTGTTCGGGTCGTCAACTGAGACCTTGGGCCTCATTACGACTCAGGCGGTAAGGGTTTTACGGCGGCGTAAACAGCGCCGACCCTTACAGCCTGAGTACGAGGTCCCTTAGCGCCATGGCGGATTTAACACTTGCTTTTAGCAGGTGTTAAAATCCATGGCGCTAAGGGACCATGGAGTTACTTACGCCACCGTAATTTACGGTGGCGTAATTAACGCCTTCCCCACTCCCATTATGCCCTATGGGGTAAAAATGGGAATGGGGAAGGGTAAATGGGGATTGGGGACTTACCGCCCCGCCAACCTCGGAATGGGGCGGTAAGTCCGCCAACCACCATGGCGTAAACATGGTTTACGCCATGGTGGTAAAGTCACGGCCCAGGCGGTAACTTACCGCCTGGGTCGTAATGAGGCCCCTTGTCCTTTGCTGACCTGTGTGTAAAGGATTACTTGTGGCAATGAAACTAATCCACGAGTATATGTTAAGAACAATGTATCCAAATGCTGAACTAAGAACACTTGTTTAACTATATTGTATTAATGTTTGAGAAGACTCTATGAGGAATCCTAAAATACACTGGCCCTCATTAGGACCCTGGCGCTAAGTGTTTAACGGCGCCGTAAAAGGCAGCGGTGCCGTTAAACACTTAGCGCCTTACTACGAGGTCCCTTTGCGGGACCCGACCTGAACGGCTGGTCTAGACTAGCCGTTAAAGTAGGGACCCCCAAAGGGACCTTGGTGCCAAGTACGGTAGCGCAATTTGCGGTACCGTACTTAGCGCCTTCCCCAGTCCCATTGAGCCCTATGGGGCAAAAATGGGAATGGGGAAGGGCCAATGTTCAATGGGGAATTACCACCCCGCCAACCTTGGAATGGGGTGGTAATTCCCCATTGAACATTGACGGACTCGTTACGATACCGGCACCAACCATGGTGCTAATAGCGCCATGGTTTAGCGCCAGTATCGTAATGAGGGCCACTGTCACCGTGTAGACTTGTTGGCGAATGCATTGAAGGCAAATCCTAAGCATATAGATGTGTGAACTCGGCATGAACCCTAGATCAGTAATATATAAGAGGAATATGAACCCGTAGTAGGGTTGGACATCATGTTCGCAAATGGTATAAAAGTGCGACTGATTCTAATGTACAGTACAGTACATGGCTGAGCACACCGAACCATGCTGGAGTTTGCTGTGTTGTACTGAGGGCCGATAACTATCTAATTTGTTTTGTCCTTTGAAACTGTTCAGTATAAATTAAAGATCTTCGTATGTTCCTTTGTAACCTGTGTTCGGTGTATTTCCTTTTGGGGTACTTAGCCTCAATATTTTCACTTTGTTTTCACAGTTGGCCCCCGAATAGGGACCCTCAAGATTGATGCCGGATTGTCGAAGGTTGACACACGCTATCGGACCGGGATCGGACAGTGAAGGGAGCCCCTTCTGAACGAGATGCGACACCTCAGCAGCGCTGCACAACCCGGTCCCTGGACGATTAGTTTGTGGTCCGAGGTAGCATCTTGATGATGGTCCACTTATCGAGGCGGGCAGTTTTGCCGAAATCACCAAACACAAGGTAGTATTTGTTAGAAAAAGATTCTTTGTAATCCGATCGGACCTCCATAGGATTGATCAGGTGAGTCGTGACGCGATTCTTAAATATTGCTGATAATTTGATTTTGCCGTATTGTATCTGCAGACACAATTATTGACCAGGTAACAACAATATTTTGATATGCCTGGGAAATTGTCTATCTGCTTCAGGGCGTTATTCCACAGTGATAGACAATCTTCGGAATGTATTCGTCCGGCACCACAGGAGGGGTCGCCGGCGTGTACTATGTACTGTAAGCATGGCATTGGAAGTATAGTGTTTAATGATATTTGGCATAGACAAACCAGACATGCCTCCGAACTTCAGTGGCCAATCAATGGTAGTTTTGAAATCCCTCGTATTGAGTATTTAAAGTCAATTCTATTAAAGAAAAAGGCTGGATCTGCAGCATTCAATGTTTTGCAGAATTGGAAAAAAGAAGCATTACAGCAACTTAAGAGTAGGGAAAAACATGTGCGCCGTCATAAAACGAACGACGAAAAAGCATTGTTGTATGACCAAGACAAAGAGTCTGAGTCAGCTAGGAATATGGATAGGGCTTTCTCACTTGGCATTCAGAAAATCTATCCATGTTTCTGATGAACTTATTGACAAATTGTTAAATGAGCGAAGGCCTGGTGCCACTGCGCCACCTCCGTATGTTCCTCTTCCTGCTGTTGTGCTTCTTCCTGCTGTTATTCCTGCTATTCCTGCTCTGCCTGTTGTTACTGCTCCTCCGGTTGTACCTCTTCCTCCAGTTGTTGTTCTTCCACCTGTTCCTCCACCTCTTCCTATTGCACCAGTAACAGTATCTCCATTGAATTTGTCTGCCCCCCTCTTCCAAGTGGTCACGGGTTGTCACTCGTAATACTGTATCTCCAGAAAAGAAACATGAATTGATTGCATGGGCTAGGCATTGTATGGAGAGAGATGATCAAGCTAATGTTTTTGCCACACTTTCTAATATGGATAATTTTCCTGAGAAAAATGTTTTCATTGAAGGTTTAGGGATTCATTCATGTGTGATGTGGGGCAAATTAAATAATGCAGATCTCCCAAAAGGATTGCGAGATCTGAACACTTTAGCGTTTTCAAGAGACACTGTGGAGAAAGTAAATGAGCACGTTGACAGGATATTTGAGTACAGAAAGTAGTTGGAAAGGTTACAGAATGAGGATGACGAGGGGGAAAGTATGTATGTACAGAAACGGTTCCTTCCTTGTCGGAAATCGATATCTGAGGAAGTACGAATTTGTACAAAAGACGTGCTTAGATGGATCTCAGATATGTTGATAACTCCAGTTGAGGTATATGACACATACAGTCAGTATACGCCAGAAATGCAGAGGAAAGTGATACAGGTAATGATAAATTACCTACAGGATGATTGTGTGAAGAGAAAGATTAGTTGTCCCCTAGAGTTATTGAGTGTTTATAAGAGAACTTTTTCACTTGACACGTCTTCGGCTGCTTTAGCGCTCGACTTAGCTCTGTTGCTTAGTAAGCGTTCGGAGTTGCCTACTTCTCATTTGCCTATGAGAGAGGTTCCTCCGACATTTGTCCTGAAGGTTGAGATTGCGGCCGATGCTGCGGCGGGTATAGTTGCTGTGAACGTTCCTGCACATTATGTATCACAGTTCGTCCATGTCCAGTTCTCAAGACAGGAAGTGAACACTATTAGACAATCCCTTTCTGACATTAGGAAAAATCTGACAGGATTCTACAAAGAAATAGAGTCTGTCTTGCAGTCCTCAGTATTCACCCTGTGTGACATTGATTTGTTATTTCCTCTACTCCTGCCCGTGGATTTGAGGAAAGTGATACAGGTAATGATAAATTACCTACAGGATGATTGTGTGAAGAGAAAGATTAGTTGTCCCATAGAGTTATTGAGTATTTATAAGAGAGCTTTTTCACTTGACACGTCTTCGGCTGCTTTAGCGCTCGACTTAGCTCTGTTGCTTAGTAAGCGTTCGGAGTTGCCTACTTCTCAGTTGCCTATGAGAGAGGTTCCTCCGACATTTGTCCTGAAGGTTGAGATTGCGGCCGATGCTGCGGCGGGTATAGTTGCTGTGAACGTTCCTGCACATTATGTATCACAGTTCGTTCATGTCCCGTTCTCAAGACAGGTGGTGAACACTATTAGACAATCCATTTCTGACATTAGGAAAAATCTGACAGGATTCTATAAAGAAATAGAGTCTGTCTTGCAGTCCTCAGTATTCACCCTGTGTGACATTGATTTGTTATTTCCTCTACTCCTGCCCGTGGATTTGTGGAAACAAGTTAGGACTATAGACGACGTACCAGGGTTGGGAGATACATGGGCTAACATAACTAGACTTGATGGGGAAAGGCCAGCTGGTGAGAGACGCCCCAGGTGATATTAACTTTGCCTTATAGAATCATTGCAAAATTGAAAACTATAATTCCCGAAAAGAGGATTATCGCGGACAAGTTTACGGCCTGTGTCCAAGGGAAGTCTGAGGGTGCTACCGAGTTCTTTAATCAGTTTGAACAGGTATTCTCGGATTTCAGCGGACAAGACTTAGGCACAGAGTCTCAGAAAAGATTATTTGTGGGCAAATTTGTGCGTGGATTGCTGCCAGACATCCAGTCACAAATTATGTCTTCTGAGTGCGTTTGGCAGGCCCAATCAGAAGTACTGCACATGGCTCAGTACTACGAGAATCGTGTCAATAATGAAAAAGATAGAGTTGAGAAGCGAAAAGGTTATTTAAAGACTAAGGTATTATTACAGCAAATTGTTAGAGGCCCCAGGGGGGTAGTTCGCAGATTAGAGGTCAGTATGTTCCACAAGGGAATGTGCCCTTGGGTCCTGTGAACATTAACCAGTGTGTCTATTGTCGACAAGAGGGTCATTAGCGTGCACAATGCCCCATCCTTCGACAGAGGTCGAATAACACATTTGGAAATATGGGTAGACGATCCAGAGGTCGCCCGAGTGTAGGGGGCCCTGGTAGAGGTCAGTTTGCACAGGATCCTCAGCAACCTTTTTTGCAGGATAATCAGACTCCGAGTGTGGATACTAGAAGCATATTTGATCATCCTTCTGCTGCTTACCTCTCTGAAGAGCTTCCTTTTGATGACATTCTGTTTCGTTAGGATTGCCCGAAGCAGGGTTTGGAACCTACACCTATTCCCGTTAATCAGAAAGTCTCTACTTTGAAATGGTAGTGGGAAATAGAAAACATCTGTTTTTGATAGACACTGGAGCACAGAAATGTTCCATTGAGCATTCTCGGGTTCCAAACATTCCACTGTCAGGGCAAACCAATGTTTCTGTAGGGTTTTCAGGCACACCAGTTGTTTGTCCAGTTTCTTCGCCGATACCTATTTCTTTGGGTCCCTTTGCGGACAACTGTCCTTTTCTGTTGACTTCAAATTGTGGAGAGAATTTGCTGGGGTTGCATCTGTTGAAAGAATTAAATGCGGTAATTAATTGTTCTTCTGACGGAGTGCGTTTGACGATCTCACCACAGCAACTTTCTGTCTCTCAATTCCTAACCAGACCTTTGCCGTCAGAATTCATTGATGTACCAGAATTCTTATGGGCAATTGACGACAATGATGTCGGTGTTTTACAGATTGAGCCTGTTAAAATAGTCTTGAAACATGGAATTAAGCTGCCACGCATTCCACAGTATAAGATTTCAGTTGAGGGCGAGCAAGCTTTGAAATGCATTGTTTCTGATTTTGTGCATCGCGGGATGATTGAGGAAATTTCAGGTAGTTTGTGCAATAGTCCGATTTTACCCGTGTACAAAAAAAGGCGATAATGCAATTCCATTCCGTTTCATAATTGATTTACGTGCCATTAGTAAAGTTATGTAGTAAATGTGACGACAATATTAACCATGATTCCAGATACAGCTACTTACTTAGTGTTGTGGATCTGAAGAATGCTTTCTTTAGTATTCCTATACACAAGGACAGTAGATACTTGTTTGCGTTCACCTTAGGGGGACGCTCGTTCACATTTACTCGTGCGCCTCAAGGTTACACAGAGATTCCTAGCATCTACAGTAGGGCTTTGAAAGAACAGCTTGATACTCTTGAATTGCCCTCTACTTCTACATTGCTTCAGTATGTTGATGACTTGCTTTTAGCTGCAGACTCTGAGAGTGCCTGTAAGGAGGGCACTGTGTTGTTGCTTATTCATCTAGCTAAACATGGTCACAAAGCTTTGCTTAAAAAGTTTCAATATTGTTGTCAGGAGGTCGCCTATTTAGGCTATTTCCTGTCAAAGGAGGGAAGAAGATTGACACCTGAAAGAATAAAACACATTTCTGGCATGCCTGTCCCAAATGCACAGAAGGAAGTTAGAGCTTTGATAGGTATGGATTCTTACTGTAGGTTGTGGATCCCAAACTTCTCACTAGTGATTAAAGCCATGTTGCCTTTGACAAAGAAGGGCATTTCTTCGCCATTGCCGTGGAACACGGAACACCAGCAATCATTTGACCTGCTCAAGACTGCATTGTGCTCGGCACCGGTTTTGGGCACATCAAACTATGAAAAGGCTTTTGTGTTGTTCATGCATGAATGTGATGGATGTGCTTTGGCTGAATGAACGCAGGAACATGGAGGGACGAGTAGGCGGTGCGGTTACTTTTCTTCCGCCCTTGATCCTTTAGCATGTGCTTTGCCAAGATGTTTGCGAGCTGTCGCTGCTGCTGCTGCGTCTGTAAAACAGAGTGAGGGAATGGTCTTAGGCCATGATCTAACCCTGATTGTGCCTCACTCTGAAGATGTTCTACTGAACAGATCTCAAACGCAACACCTCACTTCCACACGGTTGACGAGATATGAATTGATCTTGTTTGCTCCTCACATCCAAATTAAGAGGTGTTGTGTTCTTAATCCGGCTGAACTCTTACCTTTCCCGCAAGGTACTGCTTGCGGCGACGAAGAGTCACATGACTGTCTGTATACTACCGAACAAGAGACAAAGGGTAGAATTGATCTGAAAGATACTCCTTTGAACAATCCACAAGGAGAGCTGTTTTGTGATGGCTTCTGCTTCAAACTTCCGGATGGTACATCCACAGCTGCTTATGGAATCACCACATTGAGCACGGTCGTGGAAACCAAGAGAATCACGCATAATTCTGCGCAGGCCGCAGAGATTATAGCATTGACCTGAGCTTGTGAACTTTCCGAAGGGCTTACACTAAACATATATACTGATAGTCCGTATGTCTTTGAGGTGGTTCACAACTTTGGGAGACTTTGGTCAGAGAGAGGGTTCTTAACTTCACATGGCACAAAGATCCAACATGGCTCCCTAATAGTACAACTGCTCTTAGCGCTTGCGCTCCCTACTCAGTTAGCTGTTGTGAAATGTGCAGCACATCGAAAGATTATAGATGATATGGGAAAATGGAATGCTTTCGCTGATCAGATAGCTAGACAAACTGCCACCGATCTCTTTTCGGAGATGTATGTTTCAAGGGAGACTGTAAATGCCTATGCAATGGACGAGGGTGTTGGGTCTGTACGGGATATCCAAGCCGATGCCACGTTAGAAGAATCCAAGAGGTGGGCTGAAGGCTTGGGGAAACTCGATGATGATGGGTGTTGGGTGGACATAGTTGAAAGGAAATGGCTACTCCCTGACGCTTATGTGATGATGATGGTCGTTATGGCCCATGGCCCTACACATATATGTGCCCAGAAAGTGATGAAAATGTTAGAGAAAGTTTGGGCAAATGACAAAATTTCAAAAATTGCCCAGCGCTATGTTCAGGACTGCATGATTTGCCTACAACACAATGTGGGAAGGGGGACATCAACTCCAAGGGGAAGTTTTGGGCCACCTTCTGTCCCCTTCGAAGTCATTCACTTCGATTTTATTGAAATGGAACGGTGCAACAATATGAAGTATGTGTTAGTTGTCATCTGTGCTTTTAGTAAATGGGTCTAGGCTTTTCCTGTCAAAGATGCTACAGCCATATATACTGCGAAAACCATGTTAAACTAATATTTTCCTTGGTTCGGGCTAGCAAGAGTCATCTGGTCGGACAATGGTCCACATTTTGTCGCCGCTGTAATTCTGCAGATGTGTGCGGCATTACAGATCGACAAACGGTTCCATTCGGCCAGACACGCTCAGAGCGCCGGACTAGTAGAAAGACACAATGGTATCATCAAGAACAAGCTCACTAAGACGTGTGCCGGCACTAAATTAAAATGGCCGGACGCCTTACCGATTGTGTTACTAGCCATGCATACAACCCCTCAAACTAAGACTGGGCTCTCTCCATTTGAGGTGGTAATGGGGAGACCTGCCAATATCTGGAATCTTCCTAAATGTAGATCCTTGAAAAATGTTGAAAATGTACTTCTTTCAGATTATTGCAGCCAGTTGACTAAAAACCTGTATTTGATTTATCACCAGGTGCAAGAGGCTTTACCTGTGCGATACTCGGGCCCGGGCCACAGCATTCGGCCTGGGGATTGGGTGCTTGCCAAGGCATTTGAGCGTTCTTCCTGCCTTGCACGCCCATTCCAGGTCCTGCTGGTCACACACACGGCCGTGCGTGTCGCAGGCAGGAAGCATTGGATCCATGCGTCGCATCTCAAGAAACTTCCTCACCCAGTGCCACATGATACAGAAGAAACAGAACCCCTCGCTAACGCTGCAGTCAAGGATCCCAAAGCAGTAAATAGTGCTGAGAGTGCATCAGAGAATCTTTCTCAGCCCGTGAGGCTTGAGAAACCCGTCATTCTGTCTCCACACTCTCCAAAAGTTTCGCTTCCGGAAACCTTCGTTTTGAATTCTGCATCTTCACTTGCTCTTGATACGTTGCTTCCAACGGGAAGTGATGACACATTGTTTCCGGATCAATCAGTACCAGGAAAAGCAAGGTACAATCTGCGTCCACGGAAATAGACTTACGGCACGGTTTTGCTGTGCATCATATAGACTTACAGCACGTTTCGGCTGTGCATTTGGAGAAGGAAAAGAATCATCAAGGGCTTGCTTTTTGCCCAAATAATTGTTTGAGAAAAAAGGGGATTCTATTGGCTAGGGTTGTGGAAGGACTAAGAAGTCGCACGGCCGGGAGGTCGCCAGCAACGAACATTGGGGGTTTCTGTTTGAAGACTACAATGCCTGCCACCGCTACCGCTCGTATGGGACTTGTAAATGATCATGTGTCTAGCCGTGATAATGAACAAAGCACTTGGGCCCCGAAAACGTATTGCTGTGTTTTTATAATAATGTTTGGTTTTATAATAGTCACTGTCTTAGGCCTATGGTACCTCGAGGAAACTCATCCTTTAGAGTCCTTGTTACTGACTGAAAATGTACTCACTGTTTCTACTCCCTTCGTACATTTGCATACTCTGTCCCCTAGGGACTCCCAGCATAGACAAAGGTACCATAACAATACTCTGTTACTTATCATGAATGCTACGCATGCCATTTTTAATAGGTCCAATTGTTGGGTCTGCTTGCATTTACCGCAACATGGGGATAAGGGGCTAGGTTGGTATATTCATCCTTTACCTTTGACAACTGCTTGCTATGCTTCTCTTAGAGCACTGTTCTTTGGCTGATGGAATGATAGCATCTCGGGGAACTTTGATGGCACTATTTTGAATAGTTTTGAGATACGTGTTCTGACTCCCCAGGGATGCTCGCTTTTCGCAAATAGGAGTAAGCTCCACGTTGCTTCTATTAGGCCTTCTGATAGATTGTCTTGTCCCTTTCAATCTTTGATTTCCTTTAAGATGGCTCCGATAGGCAATAAGGATGCCATGCCTCCTTCTTACACTGTTAACCATAGCCCCGATTCAGTTTCTTTCTGCATACAGAAGAATGGTACTCAGTCAATGGGAGATTTTAAAGGTTGTGCCAATGTTGCAAATTTGACTGCGGAAGACAGACCTTTGTATGTAGGCGAACCTGTCCACTTTTTTGAGGTAATGTAGCATTTCCATGGTTACCCGGGGATTGGCAGGGAACCTGTTATTTAGGGATCCCGTTACCTGGGTTGTTCATAGCTAGTACAGTAGAGGTTTCAAAGGCTCGTCCACGGCGGGACGAGAATGGTGACACTCCAGCACAGGTATTGGGAGATGTAGCAAAATCATTTGTGCCATTTTGGGGGCAGATAGCGAATTCCGAAGATATCAGAAGACTAGCGAGAGTACTGGAGAGAACCATCAACCGGTCCACGGACATACTTTATAATATGACATTAGAACAGAAAGCGATAAGATTAGTAGCGCTCCAGAATCGGATGGCATTAGATGTCATTCTGGCTGAACGTGATGGAGCGTGTAAATTATTGGGGTCCGCTTGCTGGGTTTTTGTGCCAGATTCCTCCCCAACTATCTTCAAGGCAATACAGAATCTGCACGTCCTTATTTCAGAAGTGCATGTTCCAGAGGGAAACTAGGATATTAGCGCTTGGTTCTGGGATTTCTTGCAGTCTTTGGGTTGGAAGGTACTTTCGGTCTTACTGATCATTTTGGGAATTCTGTTGTTCCTTTGTTGTTGTATCCAGTGTTTACCTAGTATATGTTCGATGCTAGGGGGATGTTGCGCACAAGCGATAGGTACAATAGGACATAAAGTGTATGCCCCAGATAAAACCTCCAAGGAATATGTGTTAAAAAAAAATTTAGCGAATGATCTAATGGCAATACATATTTTTGACAGAGATTCAGGTTGCATGGACGATGATGCATGAAGTTGTTTGCAAGGAGATCAGGAGTAGTTTAGCACTTGGCATAGGCCAAAAGGAGGGTTTGTCAAACAGGAAATTATATTGTGCCTCCTATTTCAATGAATAAATGTATATTGGCCTACGCCAAGCTGCTTGTAAGCCACTTGCGAAGAAATCCGTGTTGCAAGGTCCTGACCTTAGAATCAATGTAAGCCACCATTTTAGGTAAATCCGCCATTTTAGGTTCTCTCTGCAAAGTCACCCTGTGAGTTAAAATGGTGGACAATGTCATTCCGAAATACAACATGGCCATCTTGACCTCTGCGTACAACTAATATGTAACTTGCCTGCAGGCCACTTGTTGGGGTTGTGAACTGAGACCTTGTCCTTCGCTGACCTGTGTGTAAAGGATTACTCGTGCCAATGAAATTAATCCGCGAGCATATGTTTAGAACAATGTATCCAAATACTGAACTAAGAACACTTGTTTAACTACATTGTATTAATGTTTGAGAAGACTCTATGAGGAATCCTAAAATACACTGTTACTGTGCAGACTTAAGAGTGTAAATCCTAAGCATATAGATGTGTGAACTCGGCATGAACCCTAGATCAGTAATATATAAGAGGAATATGAACCCGCAGTAGGGTTGGACATCATGTTCGCAAATGGTATAAAAGTGCGACTGATTCTAATGTACAGTACAGTACATGGCTGAGCACACCGAACCATGCTGGAGTTTGCTGTGTTGTACTGAGGGCCGATAACTATCTAATTTGTTTTGTCCTTTGAAACTGTTCAGTATAAATTAAAGATCTTCGTATGTTCCTTTGTAACCTGTGTTCGGTGTATTTCCTTTTGGGGTACTTAGCCTCAATATTTTCACTTTGTTTTCACAGTTGGCCCCCGAATAGGGACCCTCAAGATTGATGCCGGATTGTCGAAGGTTGACACACGCTATCGGACCGGGATCGGACAGTGAAGGGGGCCCCTTCTGAACGAGATGCGACACCTCAGCAGCGCTGCACAACTCGGTCCCTGGACGATTAGTTTGTGGTCCGAGGTAGCATCTTGATGATGGTCCACTTATCGAGGCGGGCAGTTTTGCCGAAATCACCAAACACAAGGTAGTATTTGTTAGAAAAAGATTCTTTGTAATCCGATCGGACCTCCTTAGGATTGATCAGGTGAGTCGTGACGCGATTCTTAAATATTGCTGATAATTTGATTTTGGCGTATTGTATCTGCAGACACAATTATTGACCAGGTAACAACAATATTTTGATATGCCTGGGAAATTGTCTATCTGCTTCAGGGCGTTATTCCACAGTGATAGACAATCTTCGGAATGTATTCGTCCGGCACCACAGGAGGGGTCGCCGGCGTGTACTATGTACTGTAAGCATGGCATTGGAAGTATAGTGTTTAATGATATTTGGCATAGACAAACCAGACATGCCTCCGAACTTCAGTGGCCAATCAATGGTAGTTTTGAAATCCCTCGTATTGAGTATTTAAAGTCAATTCTATTAAAGAAAAAGGCTGGACCTGCAGCATTCAATGTTTTGCAGAATTGGAAAAAAGAAGCATTACAGCAACTTAAGAGTAGGGAAAAACATGTGCGCCGTCATAAAACGAACGACGAAAAAGCATTGTTGTATGACCAAGACAAAGAGTCTGAGTCAGCTAGGAATATGGATAGGGCTTTCTCACTTGGCATTCAGAAAATCTATCCATGTTTCTGATGAACTTATTGACAAATTGTTAAATGAGCGAAGGCCTGGTGCCACTGCGCCACCTCCCTATGTTCCTCTTCCTGCTGTTGTGCCTCTTCCTGCTGTTATTCCTGCTATTCCTGCTCTGTCTGTTGTTACTGCTCCTCCGGTTGTACCTCTTCCTCCAGTTGATGTTCTTCCACCTGTTCCTCCACCTCTTCCTATTGCACCAGTAACAGTATCTCCATTGAATTTGTCTGCCCCCCTCTTCCAAGTGGTCACGGGTTGTCACTCGTAATACTGTATCTCCAGAAAAGAAACATGAATTGATTGCATGGGCTAGGCATTGTATGGAGAGAGATGATCAAGCTAATGTTTTTGCCACACTTTCTAATATGGATAATTTTCCTGAGAAAAATGTTTTCATTGAAGGTTTAGGGATTCATTCATGTGTGATGTGGGGCAAATTAAATAATGCAGATCTCCCAAAAGGATTGCGAGATCTGAACACTTTAGCGTTTTCAAGAGACACTGTGGAGAAAGTAAATGAGCACGTTGACAGGATATTTGAGTACAGAAAGTAGTTGGAAAGGTTACAGAATGAGGATGACGAGGGGGAAAGTATGTATGTACAGAAACGGTTCCTTCCTTGTCGGAAATCGATATCTGAGGAAGTACGAATTTGTACAAAAGACGTGCTTAGATGGATCTCAGATATGTTGATAACTCCAGTTGAGGTATATGACACATACAGTCAGTATACGCCAGAAATGCAGAGGAAAGTGATACAGGTAATGATAAATTACCTACAGGATGATTGTGTGAAGAGAAAGATTAGTTGTCCCCTAGAGTTATTGAGTGTTTATAAGAGAGCTTTTTCACTTGACACGTCTTCGGCTGCTTTAGCGCTCGACTTAGCTCTGTTGCTTAGTAAGCGTTCGGAGTTGCCTACTTCTCATTTGCCTATGAGAGAGGTTCCTCCGACATTTGTCCTGAAGGTTGAGATTGCGGCCGATGCTGCGGCGGGTATAGTTGCTGTGAACGTTCCTGCACATTATGTATCACAGTTCGTCCATGTCCAGTTCTCAAGACAGGAAGTGAACACTATTAGACAATCCATTTCTGACATTAGGAAAAATCTGACAGGATTCTACAAAGAAATAGAGTCTGTCTTGCAGTCCTCAGTATTCACCCTGTGTGACATTGATTTGTTATTTCCTCTACTCCTGCCCGTGGATTTGAGGAAAGTGATACAGGTAATGATAAATTACCTACAGGATGATTGTGTGAAGAGAAAGATTAGTTGTCCCATAGAGTTATTGAGTATTTATAAGAGAGCTTTTTCACTTGACACGTCTTCGGCTGCTTTAGCGCTCGACTTAGCTCTGTTGCTTAGTAAGCGTTCGGAGTTGCCTACTTCTCAGTTGCCTATGAGAGAGGTTCCTCCGACATTTGTCCTGAAGGTTGAGATTGCGGCCGATGCTGCGGCGGGTATAGTTGCTGTGAACGTTCCTGCACATTATGTATCACAGTTCGTTCATGTCCCGTTCTCAAGACAGGTGGTGAACACTATTAGACAATCCATTTCTGACATTAGGAAAAATCTGACAGGATTCTATAAAGAAATAGAGTCTGTCTTGCAGTCCTCAGTATTCACCCTGTGTGACATTGATTTGTTATTTCCTCTACTCCTGCCCGTGGATTTGTGGAAACAAGTTAGGACTATAGACGACGTACCAGGGTTGGGCGATACATGGGCTAACATAACTAGACTTGATGGGGAAAGGCCAGCTGGTGAGAGACGCCCCAGGTGATATTAACTTTGCCTTATAGAATCATTGCAAAATTGAAAACTATAATTCCCGAAAAGAGGATTATCGCGGACAAGTTTACGGCCTGTGTCCAAGGGAAGTCTGAGGGTGCTACCGAGTTCTTTAATCAGTTCGAACAGGTATTCTCGGATTTCAGCGGACAAGACTTAGGCACAGAGTCTCAGAAAAGATTATTTGTGGGCAAATTTGTGCGTGGATTGCTGCCAGACATCCAGTCACAAATTATGTCTTCTGAGTGCGTTTGGCAGGCCCAATCAGAAGTACTGCACATGGCTCAGTACTACGAGAATCGTGTCAATAATGAAAAAGATAGAGTTGAGAAGCGAAAAGGTTATTTAAAGACTAAGGTATTATTACAGCAAATTGTTAGAGGCCCCAGGGGGGTAGTTCGCAGATTAGAGGTCAGTATGTTCCACAAGGGAATGTGCCCTTGGGTCCTGTGAACATTAACCAGTGTGTCTATTGTCGACAAGAGGGTCATTAGCGTGCACAATGCCCCATCCTTCGACAGAGGTCGAATAACACATTTGGAAATATGGGTAGACGATCCAGAGGTCGCCCGAGTATAGGGGGCCCTGGTAGAGGTCAGTTTGCACAGGATCCTCAGCAACCTTTTTTGCAGGATAATCAGACTCCGAGTGTGGATACTAGAAGCATATTTGATCATCCTTCTGCTGCTTACCTCTCTGAAGAGCTTCCTTTTGATGACATTCTGTTTCGTTAGGATTGCCCGAAGCAGGGTTTGGAACCTACACCTATTCCCGTTAATCAGAAAGTCTCTACTTTGAAATGGTAGTGGGAAATAGAAAACATCTGTTTTTGATAGACACTGGAGCACAGAAATGTTCCATTGAGCATTCTCGGGTTCCAAACATTCCACTGTCAGGGCACACCAATGTTTCTGTAGGGTTTTCAGGCACACCAGTTGTTTGTCCAGTTTCTTCGCCGATACCTATTTCTTTGGGTCCCTTTGCGGACAACTGTCCTTTTCTGTTGACTTCAAATTGTGGAGAGAATTTGCTGGGGTTGCATCTGTTGAAAGAATTAAATGCGGTAATTAATTGTTCTTCTGACGGAGTGCGTTTGACGATCTCACCACAGCAACTTTCTGTCTCTCAATTCCTAACCAGACCTTTGCCGTCAGAATTCATTGATGTACCAGAATTCTTATGGGCAATTGACGACAATGATGTCGGTGTTTTACAGATTGAGCCTGTTAAAATAGTCTTGAAACATGGAATTAAGCTGCCACGCATTCCACAGTATAAGATTTCAGTTGAGGGCGAGCAAGCTTTGAAATGCATTGTTTCTGATTTTGTGCATCGCGGGATGATTGAGGAAATTTCAGGTAGTTTGTGCAATAGTCCGATTTTACCCGTGTACAAAAAAAGGCGATAATGCAATTCCATTCCGTTTCATAATTGATTTACGTGCCATTAGTAAAGTTATGTAGTAAATGTGACGACAATATTAACCATGATTCCAGATACAGCTACTTACTTAGTGTTGTGGATCTGAAGAATGCTTTCTTTAGTATTCCTATACACAAGGACAGTAGATACTTGTTTGCGTTCACCTTAGGGGGACGCTCGTTCACATTTACTCGTGCGCCTCAAGGTTACACAGAGATTCCTAGCATCTACAGTAGGGCTTTGAAAGAACAGCTTGATACTCTTGAATTGCCCTCTACTTCTACATTGCTTCAGTATGTTGATGACTTGCTTTTAGCTGCAGACTCTGAGAGTGCCTGTAAGGAGGGCACTGTGTTGTTGCTTATTCATCTAGCTAAACATGGTCACAAAGCTTTGCTTAAAAAGTTTCAATATTGTTGTCAGGAGGTCGCCTATTTAGGCTATTTCCTGTCAAAGGAGGGAAGAAGATTGACACCTGAAAGAATAAAACACATTTCTGGCATGCCTGTCCCAAATGCACAGAAGGAAGTTAGAGCTTTGATAGGTATGGATTCTTACTGTAGGTTGTGGATCCCAAACTTCTCACTAGTGATTAAAGCCATGTTGCCTTTGACAAAGAAGGGCATTTCTTCGCCATTGCCGTGGAACACGGAACACCAGCAATCATTTGACCTGCTCAAGACTGCATTGTGCTCGGCACCGGTTTTGGGCACATCAAACTATGAAAAGGCTTTTGTGTTGTTCATGCATGAATGTGATGGATGTGCTTTGGCTGTATGAACGCAGGAACATGGAGGGACGAGTAGGCGGTGCGGTTACTTTTCTTCCGCCCTTGATCCTTTAGCATGTGCTTTGCCAAGATGTTTGCGAGCTGTCGCTGCTGCTGCTGCGTCTGTAAAACAGAGTGAAGGAATGGTCTTAGGCCATGATCTAACCCTGATTGTGCCTCACTCTGAAGATGTTCTACTGAACAGATCTCAAACGCAACACCTCACTTCCACACGGTTGACGAGATATGAATTGATCTTGTTTGCTCCTCACATCCAAATTAAGAGGTGTTGTGTTCTTAATCCGGCTGAACTCTTACCTTTCCCGCAAGGTACTGCTTGCGGCGACGAAGAGTCACATGACTGTCTGTATACTACCGAACAAGAGACAAAGGGTAGAATTGATCTGAAAGATACTCCTTTGAACAATCCACAAGGAGAGCTGTTTTGTGATGGCTTCTGCTTCAAACTTCCGGATGGTACATCCACAGCTGCTTATGGAATCACCACATTGAGCACGGTCGTGGAAACCAAGAGAATCACGCATAATTCTGCGCAGGCCGCAGAGATTATAGCATTGACCTGAGCTTGTGAACTTTCCGAAGGGCTTACAGTAAACATATATACTGATAGTCCGTATGTCTTTGAGGTGGTTCACAACTTTGGGAGACTTTGGTCAGAGAGAGGGTTCTTAACTTCACATGGCACAAAGATCCAACATGGCTCCCTAATAGTACAACTGCTCTTAGCGCTTGCGCTCTCTACTCAGTTAGCTGTTGTGAAATGTGCAGCACATCGAAAGATTATAGATGATATGGGAAAATGGAATGCTTTCGCTGATCAGATAGCTAGACAAACTGCCACCGATCTCTTTTCGGAGATGTATGTTTCAAGGGAGACTGTAAATGCCTATGCAATGGACGAGGGTGTTGGGTCTGTACGGGATATCCAAGCCGATGCCACGTTAGAAGAATCCAAGAGGTGGGCTGAAGGCTTGGGGAAACTCGATGATGATGGGTGTTGGGTGGACATAGTTGAAAGGAAATGGCTACTCCCTGACGCTTATGTGATGATGATGGTCGTTATGGCCCATGGCCCTACACATATATGTGCCCAGAAAGTGATGAAAATGTTAGAGAAAGTTTGGGCAAATGACAAAATTTCAAAAATTGCCCAGCGCTATGTTCAGGACTGCATGATTTGCCTACAACACAATGTGGGAAGGGGGACATCAACTCCAAGGGGAAGTTTTGGGCCACCTTCTGTCCCCTTCGAAGTCATTCACTTCGATTTTATTGAAATGGAACGGTGCAACAATATGAAGTATGTGTTAGTTGTCATCTGTGCTTTTAGTAAATGGGTCTAGGCTTTTCCTGTCAAAGATGCTACAGCCATATATACTGCGAAAACCATGTTAAACTAATATTTTCCTTGGTTCGGGCTAGCAAGAGTCATCTGGTCGGACAATGGTCCACATTTTGTCGCCGCTGTAATTCTGCAGATGTGTGAGGCATTACAGATCGACAAACGGTTCCATTCGGCCAGACACGCTCAGAGCGCCGGACTAGTAGAAAGACACAATGGTATCATCAAGAACAAGCTCACTAAGACGTGTGCCGGCACTAAATTAAAATGGCCGGACGCCTTACCGATTGTGTTACTAGCCATGCATACAACCCCTCAAACTAAGACTGGGCTCTCTCCATTTGAGGTGGTAATGGGGAGACCTGCCAATATCTGGAATCTTCCTAAATGTAGATCCTTGAAAAATGTTGAAAATGTACTTCTTTCAGATTATTGCAGCCAGTTGACTAAAAACCTGTATTTGATTTATCACCAGGTGCAAGAGGCTTTACCTGTGCGATACTCGGGCCCGGGCCACAGCATTCGGCCTGGGGATTGGGTGCTTACCAAGGCATTTGAGCGTTCTTCCTGCCTTGCACGCCCATTCCAGGTCCTGCTGGTCACACACACGGCGGTGCGTGTCGCAGGCAGGAAGCATTGGATCCATGCGTCGCATCTCAAGAAACTTCCTCACCCAGTGCCACATGATACAGAAGAAACAGAACCCCTCGCTAACGCTGCAGTCAACGATCCCAAAGCAGTAAATAGTGCTGAGAGTGCATCAGAGAATCTTTCTCAGCCCGTGAGGCTTGAGAAACCCGTCATTCTGTCTCCACACTCTCCAAAAGTTTCGCTTCCGGAAACCTTCGTTTTGAATTCTGCATCTTCACTTGCTCTTGATACGTTGCTTCCAACGGGAAGTGACGACACATTGTTTCCGGATCAATCAGTACCAGGAAAAGCAAGGTACAATCTGCGTCCACGGAAATAGACTTACGGCACGGTTTTGCTGTGCATCATATAGACTTACAGCACGTTTCGGCTGTGCATTTGGAGAAGGAAAAGAATCATCAAGGGCTTGCTTTTTGCCCAAATAATTGTTTGAGAAAAAAGGGGATTCTATTGGCTAGGGTTGTGGAAGGACTAAGAAGTCGCACGGCCGGGAGGTCGCCAGCAACGAACATTGGGGGTTTCTGTTTGAAGACTACAATGCCTGCCACCGCTACCGCTCGTATGGGACTTGTAAATGATCATGTGACTAGCCGTGATAATGAACAAAGCACTTGGGCCCCGAAAACGTATTGCTGTGTTTTTATAATAATGTTTGGTTTTATAATAGTCACTGTCTTAGGCCTATGGTACCTCGAGGAAACTCATCCTTTAGAGTCCTTGTTACTGACTGAAAATGTACTCACTGTTTCTACTCCCTTCGTACATTTGCATACTCTGTCCCCTAGGGACTCCCAGCATAGACAAAGGTACCATAACAATACTCTGTTACTTATCATGAATGCTACGCATGCCATTTTTAATAGGTCCAATTGTTGGGTCTGCTCGCATTTACCGCAACATGGGGATAAGGGGCTAGGTTGGTATATTCATCCTTTACCTTTGACAACTGCTTGCTATGCTTCTCTTAGAGCACTGTTCTTTGGCTGATGGAATGATAGCATCTCGGGGAACTTTGATGGCACTATTTTGAATAGTTTTGAGATACGTGTTCTGACTCCCCAGGGATGCTCGCTTTTCGCAAATAGGAGTAAGCTCCACGTTGCTTCTATTAGGCCTTCTGATAGATTGTCTTGTCCCTTTCAATCTTTGATTTCCTTTAAGATGGCTCCGATAGGCAATAAGGATGCCATGCCTCCTTCTTACACTGTTAACCATAGCCCCGATTCAGTTTCTTTCTGCATACAGAAGAATGGTACTCAGTCAATGGGAGATTTTAAAGGTTGTGCCAATGTTGCAAATTTGACTGCGGAAGACAGACCTTTGTATGTAGGCGAACCTGTCCACTTTTTTGAGGTAATGTAGCATTTCCATGGTTACCCGGGGATTGGCAGGGAACCTGTTATTTAGGGATCCCGTTACCTGGGTTGTTCATAGCTAGTACAGTAGAGGTTTCAAAGGCTCGTCCACGGCGGGACGAGAATGGTGACACTCCAGCACAGGTATTGGGAGATGTAGCAAAATCATTTGTGCCATTTTGGGGGCAGATAGCGAATTCCGAAGATATCAGAAGACTAGCGAGAGTACTGGAGAGAACCATCAACCGGTCCACGGACATACTTTATAATATGACATTAGAACAGAAAGCGATAAGATTAGTAGCGCTCCAGAATCGGATGGCATTAGATGTCATTCTGGCTGAACGTGATGGAGCGTGTAAATTATTGGGGTCCGCTTGCTGGGTTTTTGTGCCAGATTCCTCCCCAACTATCTTCAAGGCAATACAGAATCTGCACGTCCTTATTTCAGAAGTGCATGTTCCAGAGGGAAACTAGGATATTAGCGCTTGGTTCTGGGATTTCTTGCAGTCTTTGGGTTGGAAGGTACTTTCGGTCTTACTGATCATTTTGGGAATTCTGTTGTTCCTTTGTTGTTGTATCCAGTGTTTACCTAGTATATGTTCGATGCTAGGGGGATGTTGCGCACAAGCGATAGGTACAATAGGACATAAAGTGTATGCCCCAGATAAAACCTCCAAGGAATATGTGTTAAAAAAAAATTTAGCGAATGATCTAATGGCAATACATATTTTTGACAGAGATTCAGGTTGCATGGACGATGATGCATGAAGTTGTTTGCAAGGAGATCAGGAGTAGTTTAGCACTTGGCATAGGCCAAAAGGAGGGTTTGTCAAACAGGAAATTATATTGTGCCTCCTATTTCAATGAATAAATGTATATTGGCCTACGCCAAGCTGCTTGTAAGCCACTTGCGAAGAAATCCGTGTTGCAAGGTCCTGACCTTAGAATCAATGTAAGCCACCATTTTAGGTAAATCCGCCATTTTAGGTTCTCTCTGCAAAGTCACCCTGTGAGTTAAAATGGTGGACAATGTCATTCCGAAATACAACATGGCCGTCTTGACCTCTGCGTACAACTAATATGTAACTTGCCTGCAGGCCACTTGTTGGGGTTGTGAACTGAGACCTTGTCCTTCGCTGACCTGTGTGTAAAGGATTACTCGTGCCAATGAAATTAATCCGCGAGCATATGTTTAGAACAATGTATCCAAATACTGAACTAAGAACACTTGTTTAACTACATTGTATTAATGTTTGAGAAGACTCTATGAGGAATCCTAAAATACACTGTTACTGTGCAGACTTGTTGGCGAATGCATTAAAGGCAAACCCTAAGCATATAGATGTGTGAACTCGTCATGAACCCTAGATCAGTAATGTATTAGAGGAATATTAACCCGCAGTAGGGTTGGACATCATGTTCGCAAATGGTATAAAAGTGCGACTAATTCTAATGTACAGTCCCACTCACTCAGCACACCGAACCATGCTGGAGTTCGCTGTGTTGTACTGAGGGCCGATAGCTATCTGATTTGTTTTGTCCTTTGAAACTGTTCAGTATAAATTAAAGATCTTCATATGTTGCTTTGTAATCTGTGTTCGGTGTATTTCCTTTTGGGGTACTCAGCCTCAATATTTTTACTTTGTTTTCACAGGGTCACGTGACCAGAAGCAGGCTGAGAGGGTGGCCTTGGCAGACCCCCTCTGGCATGGCCTTTTCCACTCTGGCCATGCTGCGGGTAAATACCCCTCTATCCCCCTCAACCTCTTTATCCTCAATTTACTTTTCTTTTTTCCCTTGCTTCTGGTCCCTGTTTTTCTCCTTTCTTTGCCCAATATTTTCCCTGACGTGCTTTCCTGCCCCCTCTCATTTCTCTGCCCACCCTCTTCTACATGGATCGGCCTTGCTGCTGGGTCACATGACCAGAAGCCCGTTCTCCAGGAATCCACCCTGGGCAACCATGCCTGGGAAGCCTTCGGCGACAGGCCAGAGGCAAAGGGCAGGACCTCTTGGGGCAGCTCCTATGCCTGTTTTCCCCTGTTCACCCATGGGCACCTAACAAGCCATACTACTGCGACAATCAGGTAAGGTGGCACGGGCAGTGAGCGCAGGCATTACTGTGCTCCAGAAAATCCTACCACTATTATACAACTACTTTTCTGAACTGCGCGGCCTTCATAGTTAGCCACAGTACTACGCTCTATAGTTAGTCATTTTGATGAACTGTGCGGCCGCCATAGTTAGCCACAGTCTATTTCCTAGAATTAGCCATTGTGTTTGAACTGTACTCGGCCTTATAGCTAGTCATTGCACTGCATTCTATAGTTAGCCACTATGTTGATTCAGAGAGATTTGTGAAGATTAGTTATGCATCACATTTAGACAGTTCTGTGAAATTAGCCATGTGTCACATTTAGACAGTTCTACGAAGATTAGTCATGCGTCACATTCAGATAGATTTGTGAAGATTAGCCATGCGTAACATTTAGACAGATTTGTGTAGTTTATCCAAGCGTCACATTTAGACACATTTCTGATGATTAGCCATGCATAACAATTAGACAGATATTGTGAAGATTGGCCATGCAAAACACCAGATAGAATTGTGAAGATTAGCTGTGCGTCGCATTCAGATAGACTGGTGAAGATTAGCCATGCGTCATATTAGCTGCTTATCCTGCTGCACCCAGAAGCACACTTTGTGTCTGATATTTCTTGTGGCACAGAGATTGGCTAGTGGGATTAGCCAATGTCTTTGCATTTAGAGGAAGGTGTGGGAGTGGCTAGTGTGTTGAGCAGGTAGTGGGATCGACCAGTGTATTGCACTGGAAAATTGGAGGGTACCATTGGGTTGCAGCTAGATGAGCTCTGCGGACACACTTGGAAGAATGGTGAGAGCAGCCAATGTACTGACCACCCAGCTCCTGATCCCCTCCAGCATACCTCCCAAGTACTATACAGGCCAATTGGGCTATCCAAACCACACACAAACACACACTAACATGAACAACATTTTCAAACAACAAACAATCCCAGGCACTGGACATTACTCCTATGGATAAAACGAGCCAGTAAACACAAGCATAACTACCAGCCAAACTACACATGTAACCTGCAAAACACACACCCAAACCCAACCAACACCCTCATACAACAAACAACCCTTATACTGGACCTTCCCCTTTCAGATACAAGCCAGTGCGCACAATCAAATTACTGGCCAAACTACACAGGAATCTCACAAACACATACCCAACATAACAAACACTCACAGACAACAAACAACCCAGACATTGGACCGCACCCTTACGGATACAACAAACCAGTGCATGCAAATCAACCCTTCTGCAAATCAACACACACAGATGCCGGTTTTCTCCTGGTTCTGGACCTATACTGCCATTCTACCCTCACTAACCCACACCGTCCTCATTCTTGCAGAGACACATGAGCACCAGGAGACCGTCCCTCAGGTGGTAATGTGCATCGTATAAGTCAATATAACACAGCACATAGGAATCGCACTGCACTTTGAAGCATGCATGTCACACCCATCTCCATTCCCAGCCCCTAGCGGTATAGCCCAGATTCTCAAAAAATGATCTTTGAGAGTGTGAGCTGCACAGATTGCTTCTTTTCTCTGCATCTGTGAATTACATTGCACATGCAGAGGCAAGGCAATGTTTTGAGAATCAGGCTGAAACAGTTAAACTGAAGCTGTGTGATAATTGGAATGAAGGTGCAAACACAACAAAGAAACTGCCCAGTGAGAGACTCATCTATTGTAGTCATCCCCTACTTCCAAAAAGGCCTTTAAAATGATTGATGACACCTTGGAAGAAGATGTGGGTCGCCTGTCAGAGCTATACTGTTTGTAAATGCTGCAGCGCTAAGGTCCCCCCAATCTTGGGCTCTTCACTATGGATCAATGTTTCTCTGCTGAACCCACTGAATCGGGATTGTAGACCCAGCACTTTAAGATGTAGCAATACTTTGAGATTAATGGGGATGCAGAAGATACTCAAACATCAATAATCAAACTAATTTAGGAAGTTGGCAAAGGTTTAACTGTTTTACTGTCAATTGTCTAAAACAGGGAGTACAACAGACATCAACAGATGTCTCACAACATCATCTTGAAGCATTTCATAAAAAAACATGAGTTACATAGCAAAACCTTGTAATTGCTGATGTCAATCTATGTGGCAAACTACAAAAACTTATTTGAGAAAGTGATAGGATTAGGGGAACCTCTAGGTGTATGTTCCATACTAGTTTAAGAGAGTGGTAGGGTCTCTAACGTCAGGTGGGGCAATAGAGCCCACCCCTCAAACAGGTCATTATGCACATTATCGAATACACAATGTCTCATTAGCTACACAAACTATAGGGCCCTTTACCTCGTGGCCCTCTATAATTGGTTGGCACCCTTACATTTGTCAGTACTTTTCAACATATGCCAGAAGCACGCAGCTTGCATTCCAGGTGCTGGTGGGCAGGTCTTGACCATAGCTTCCCACCAATTAGACCATTATCCATCATCATCCTGCTGTCTGCCAGTCAATTAGCCCTTTGAAGATTGGACTTGAGTTTGTTCTTCACGTCTGAGACTAGAAAGGGAGTATAGCCTACTCTGTCTCCCTGCGTAGGTGTGGTTCATCATGATTATCCATTTTCAGCCATCCATGTGACTGAAGACCATGATTTCGAGCTCTAGTGCATTTAAAATACTGTTATTTAATGAACCTCTGACATCTTCCTTGTTTTCGTGCATGTTTTCTGAACAGGAGTTTGTTCTTTCACACGTTTGTAGCTGCTGTCTGATCACTCCGGCCAAGAGTGGCCTTGGCTTCTTGGGGCTGGTTCAACCTCGCCCTTCTTTTGGTTCACCTCTGTAATTCAATTGCTTTTCAGCTGCGACACACTGGAAAAGCTTTCTTTTTTCTGGTCCAGCTCTGCTAAAATGCATAGTGGAATCGTCTATAGTTCATTCACTCATATATATATATATATATATGAGTGAATGAACTATAGACGATTCCACTATGCATTTTAGCAGAGCTATAGGTATATATATATATATATATATATATATATATATATATATATATATATATATATATATGTTAGGCACATGCCGCAATCTATTCACTATATAGCTAGACTCATGAATACTTTGTCTGCTTGTGTTTCTTTGCATCTGTACTCGTGTAAAATAACTTGATATCTTCATTAGATCCATTAATATAAACATCTTTAATTCTATCCCGAAATGTTACTTATCACTGAAATGTTCTTAATACCTATATAATGTCTATGTTCTCCTGTCTCTGCACCTCTTCTGGGTACGTCAGACTTGCTTTGTGTGATGTCACCAATCTGCTCTTTCACTCCTTTGTCCCGCTTCTTCTGGTATTTCATTCAAATGGCCATCATACTGTCGTGTATGCAGGTATGGCTTCATCAATGTGAATCTTGCTTCCATATTTCTCCTTGGTATCGGTATGTTTACTGGTACTGCTTGTGTCTCACCCTCAGGTTGCCAACATATAGGCAACATGGGTGAGATGCTTGAGGTGGGGGTACTTGACTCCTTCTCTACTATCCCTCCTCTTGGCGATACATCGACCACTCTCTCATCATCTTTCACGTAAGGCATCCTTTTCTGAAGAAATGCTTTTTCAGGACCCATCTCTTTATTATCCTTTCAGGCATCTAGCTGATTTCACATGCTCATCTTTGTTCCAGGTCATAAGCATGCATTGTCCACTTGGAATGCAATAGATCCATCTCCCCACATACTTCTTGTGGTTCTTTGGCTAGAGGAATTTCGTTCCCTCAGGCGCATAGATGCCCGTTTTCATGTAGTCTCTGATTTCTTCATCTGTTAGCTCTTTGGTTTTCCATCCTGATTCAACATCAATCATGCTCTTCATTCCTATAGATTTCTTTGCAGTCTGCTTGCATTGTGAGATTATTATCTTGATTACACAGAATCCAAGCAATATCATCACTATCAAGGCTCCAAATAATTTGAACATGTATGCCATCCATTGTGGAACCCACAGAAAGAGTGATCCAAACCAACTGTCATCAGCAATGTCTTCAACTTCGTCTACCATCTGGACATGTAGCTTAGTCAGTATCTTTATGGTCTCTGTCAGGGTACCATTCTCATCATCATGAGAAGGTATAATGTGCAACATGATTCTCCAATTTTGGCACAAACACCTCCATCCATAGCTGTGATCATGTCTAAGACGTATCTATTCTGAAGAATCATCAGTCGTATGGCTCTCAGCTCTTCCTTGATAGCATTACATCCCTTTATGGTAGTGTTGATCGTCTGCAACAATTCCCATCTGGTTATCTACAACCACTTAGTATTTGCTGCTGTCTGGATTCTTGGCATGAAGATCATCGTGAATATTGATGAAGTCGGACTGAACAATCTGTGCTCATATGGAATAGAATCAAAAGATTCTATTGATTTCCCTGGAGAAATATTTATCTCTCTTTATTTGACTTATCAGCTTTACGGATCTCTTTTTCCTCTGGTGAGCATCTGCTTCTGGAAAGCTACCAATGTTTAAGTCTCCTTTAGGAATCACCAATGCTGGAACATAAACATTTACTAAGGAAAATCGTCCTCCCCAATCATTGGGCAGCTTCATATAAGCTCTGGATCCACAAGCCAGTAGTGATCCATAATCATTGTTGTTTCAATATGTATTCCTATTATGTCAAAGATTCAACCACAATTCTTTTCTTGTGCCATTGTTTCTGAAACACAATTTTCCACTTTCCAAAGGCACTATCTGCAAAGGCCCTCCTTTATCTTCTGTCAGTAGTTTAGCAAGTTTTTCCCATAGAGGTTTGCATCCATTCTATGGAATGTCAATGGTTGACTGGTAGAAACCAATGACTACCCACGCTCTGCAGATGACCACTCCTTCTTCCCATCCATCTGGTGAAAGCACTGATCCACAAATCTGCATCTGGCCTATATTCTTCCATCTTCAAACTTCTTCTGTAGATTTTCCTGGACTCTCAAATGTTCTGTTTACTTCCCATCTGATTCCGGCTCCTTTTACTCCAGGCTGTTAGTATCCGATCATGTGATTGTTGGTATGCATTCTTAGCCTTTCTTTGTGTCCTGGACATAATTGTCTTCCTCTGGATTTGCCAATTAAGTTGCCCATTTGAGATAAGCTGACCGGCCCATGAACTGACCTCTTGTCAGGCAGAGCACAATGTGTGATAGACAATGTGCTGTCTGGACGTCTGTTTCAATGCCTATGAAAATCTTAGACTTCCCCATACTATAAGGCAGGAGTGCACATACAGAGCATTCCTCCTTTGAGGTTCTCCTTCCCATTTCTTTCATATGCTGATATCATATGTTATTTCCTAAAGGTGCTGTACTATCCAGGTAATCATTCAACTCTTGATCATCCTCCCATATGCCTCTCTTAAGTCTCTTTCTTTCCTCATGAGCCTCTTTAATTATTTCATGAAGTATGTCAGCATAATATTATATCACTGGAGGAATCACAGGAACATTTGTCAGTGAACTTGGTGTTTTTACATGTGCTACTTGTGTAGGAGAAAGTTCCAGAAGCTTCACCCTATTAACATAAAAGGAAGGCATAAGAGTGTCATGTAACTTCCATATGTGACCTTCCCCCAAAAGGAAGCCTAGATTTTTCTATCACAGGACTAGGGGCCTTTAAGTGTACCTCGGGAGTAGGAACAATTAGATAAGGTCTAGGCTGCCTTGTAGTTGCCACATCTGTACCCTCCTTCTGCATAGGAAGATACACAGGGACCCTTGCTTTACTTATGTCACGTAATATGCAGTACGTACTGTAAGAGAGAGAAGAATCACAATGAATACGATGCATGTATAAATAACATACAAATAGGCCCATTCGATGCAGCATCGTGGTGACCTCTGAGCGTTGGCAACCTTATTATTGCTATCGATGTTGCCCATTCTCAATCTTTTTTAAGGAAGGAAAAAATCTAACTGTTTTCGGGCAACATCATGACATACTCTGGCAGTATCTGGATCTGCTCCACAAGTTCTTCAAGCAGCTGGCCAATTGCAGGATGATAAACAGGATTCCTGATGTACACAAAGGAGTTGTCCTTTCGCCAGACAAAGTGTGGATGCGTTTCTAGTAAGAAGTAAAAGTTCAAGATCAGTAAGTTCTGGACTTATTCCCTCAAAAGCCTCATTCAGGATTGTTCTTTACAGTCTCTCAGAAAACAATAGTACTTGCTCTCCTACATCTCGTAGCAATTCATTAAGTGCCACTGTATTCCTCAGATCTCTCAGGAAGGTGCAAACATCTGTTTGCCTTCCAAAAAAGATGAGGAAATTCTTCAATCTGGAAGTAGAAGACCATTTCAACTAGTCTATTAGCATTATCCTCAGACAGGGGCATGTGTACTTTCCAAACTGTCCTCAGGAAGTTGGATAATTTCCTCTATTATTGCTGTGAGCAATCTCCTTACCATTGGACCATTCTTAGGATCTTGCAGGAACAGATGAACACAAGTGCAGGGTATGCACGAAGAATGAAGAGAAAAACAGTAAGTATGGTCCTGTGAACGTGGCCATCAGGCATTACTATGGGTGCCTTCAAAGAGAAACTCAGTGAGAAAGGAATCGGGGAACTGTTCCCTTTTCCATCTTTCCTTCCCAATCAAGACATTAGCATGTCTCAGTCCAATGTTAGCAAGCTCCTGTGGCTTAAGAACAGATAACTTTCCTTTCACTCCTTGTTTAGCAATTTCAAAGAGTGTCTCAACAGAACCACATTCCAATGAACTCTTTATCTGTCTACTGGACATTCTCTGCATCCTTCTTGCTCGCCATTGATCTAGTTTGCATGTGCTGAGGTTCTTCCCTGCTGCTTGCTTCTGCTGGGGTGGGGATAAAGGGGTTTCTCCATCATAGATCTTTACGTCTCTGAGAAATATCCACGCATGTCTTCCTTGGACCTTCACGTGTGACAGTGTTACGTCTTCTATGATAAACGGACCGTTAAAACTTGGCTCATGCCACTTCCTTGTGAAGTTTCTAATTAGGATCTCATCTCCGGGGCAAAGTTTGGGAAGACATAATTCTTCTAGTCTGGCTGTTATATGGTCTCTATCTGTATTCTGAGCCCCACACTCCTTATGCTTGAGCTGATCTGAAATGACAGAGATACTTGTAGTCATACACTTCAAGTAGGCATGCAGCTCCTTTCCTAACAATTCTGCTGTCGTCTGGGCATCACTTCTAGTTCTTGATGGAGAAGTGCGGGGTGTCCTCATTTGCCTCCCTGTCACTATTTCATGGAGCGTAAGATTATGGTCAGAGCCTAGTTGATTCCTCAACGCATATAATGCAAGGGGCAGGCAATGTAACCATACTTTCTTCAATGTAAGCTTCAATTTGGCTATCCTTTCTTTAAGCAGGCCATTGAGTCTCTCACAGATCTTGTTCACTTGCAGGTGATAATCCAACGAGAACATGTGCTTTATACCAAGCAGCAAGCTTCTTTGCTCGAAGACTTTGTTGACAAAATGGGGGCCATTATCTGATCTCAATACATCACATACTCCCCATCTAAAAAATACTTCTCGTACTAAAAATTTCACTGCACAGGTGGAATCTGGATGTGTGCACGAACCATCCACAATCCACCTTTAAATGGGACAAACTACCACTATCATGTATCTTTATCCATTACAGATCTGCAGCATATTGACATAGTCAATGTGTAAATGCTGAAAAGGACCATTAGGGCTCGGGGTGACCCCTCAAACTGTATGCAGTGTGTGCCCAGCAGTAAACTTTTGACATATGATGCAGTTCACTACATAATATGCAACGTGTTCTAACAGGTTCGGTATGAGTTAGTCTACCCCAATAGCTGCTGCGAGGCTTTCTCTAGTGAAATGCGCAGATTAGTGTAGCTGTTTCAATGCCACCCTTGATAAGGCTACAGGCATCACCGGTTTACCAGTGTTCTCCTATCGTCACAATGCTTCAGAACGAATTAAAGAACACCCCCTCCGAGTACACAGGTCTTTCTCATCTTGTGGTGCTTCCCCTTGAATCTCCATTAATTGAGTTTTAGACAAATTATTAAAACTGTCATTCACACTCATCATTACCACCATTCTTTCATATACATCAGGCATGTCAAAATTAATTATAACTTCTGAACATGCAATTCATTTTGCTTCTTGGTCTGCGGCTTGATTTCCGCATAAAATAAAGTCTGCTCTCTTAAAGTGAGCTGGGCATTTGATGACCCTGATGGCTACTGGGAGTTGTAGTGCTCTAATAAGCCTATCCAAAAAGGCAGCATGCTGCACTGTAGTGGCATTCACTAAGAGGTAGCCCCTCCTATTCCAACGTGCTAACCCTGCATGTACTGTTGACGTCATATAGGCGGGGTCACTGCCCACGATTACTTTCTGGTCTGCGTTATTCTTGAGCATGACAATCAGTGCCACTAATTATGCAGCCTGTGCTGAAAAGTGAGATGTAGTCGTGCACTTATTAATACTTCAAACTCTCCATTGACACTGTGCTTTACCACAGAGGAAACTGTATATCTCTGTCCATCATTTTGATCGATTCTTGAAGAACCCTCAATAAAGAGAATTTCCCCAGCTGTTAAGGCATTTTCTTTCAACCTCGGGATCTGATCATAAAATTCCTCGTAGTTCGATCAATCATGTGCATGTTCATTTTCTTTGCATGTGCTTTATTGTGTGTGGCTTCACTGTTTTCAAAATAGCCTCAGCCCTTTCAGGTGTGACTTTCTTTCCTTCATGCAAAGTTAATTGGCCTATGTACAGCACCTCTTCCTGGCAGTAGTGCAATTTCTCCTTGTCTACTTTATATCCTTTCTCTGCTAGGATAATCATTAGCTGAACTGATTCATGTCTGTACTCTTCCTCTGAGGTACTGCACACTAAAATGTCATTCATGTATTGCAACACAACACTTGCCAAACTGATGTTGCTTAAGACCATCTGCAGAACTCTGTTGAAAATCGATGGTGACTCACAATACCCCAGGGGTAATCTTGTATTATTTAACTTAGTCTGTCTGAGCATAAATTACATCAGATCTTGAGAATCTTTATGCAATGGGATTGAGAAAAATAAATGTTTCAAGTCAATCACAGTAAAATATCGTGCCTCTACCGGGATACTACATAAAACCGTCGCTGGATTAGGAACTACATGGAACTTGGCCTCTACAATCTGATTAATTGGGCGCATGTCTTGAATTAAACGCCACGACCCCCCGATAGATTTTTTGATAGGGTACACTGGAGTATTGCACGGTCACTGTGATGCCTTCATCGTCAACTCCATCAAGCATGGCTATTTCTCCCTGCACTATTGCTGCTTGTAACTCTAAGGGAAAAACTAGTCCCCCCGCTTCATCCATAGGTATCCTCGGTTGAATAAAAACTCATCAGGTACTCTTTCAGTCTTACCCACTAGCCCAGGTAGCCATGTTAACAAAATGTGTACTCCACAGTGAAAGACCTCTGGTTCTAACGGTACTCCTTGTATGGCCATTTGTCCTGTAAATGCCAAGATAAATGTACTCACGTTTAAATAATGAATTCCTGGCTTTGAGCACACTATGCCTTCATAAGTAAACAAAATTGTGATATTTAACTTCATCATTAAATCAAAACCTAGTATATTAACTGCTGTCTGCCTTGTATACAATAATGGCACAGTTATATCACATTCTCCTATAGAGGCTGGCAATTTCTCAGTGAAAGGAACTCTGCTTGTAGCTCCTGTGAGCCTTCATGGCATTCCCAGATAAAGTAAATTTCCCCTCTCGTATACATGAGCGTGTTGCCCCTGTGTCTACTAAGAAAGAAAAAGATTTGCCTCCTTTAGTGACGTCAACCGTTGGTTGTTCTTGAGGATTGGGAGTCACTGATAGCACTGAACACATCAAGTCACCCAGTGAGATGTCCTATTGCGGGTACATGCTTATTCCCGGACCTGTGAACAAATTCCCTTCCTCAACAGTGACACCTTCTACCCAAGGAGTCATTATCTTTCCTGTGCTTGTGCCCTGCTGCATTTTGCATGGGTGAGTGCTGTGACTACCCTTGCGGCGGATTCATTAGTGTCGCCTGTGTTTATAAATCTTGTAGCATTCTCAGCGCTTGTACTTGCTGCAATGTCTGATTTTGGGCAAACCCCTCTCTACTTTGTTGACTATATGCAGGCGGGTGACTGGGCCCTCCTCCTGAGAACTGCCCATTCTGCATGTACCCTTGGCTTCCACACATGCATGCTATGTGCCCTGTCTCACATATAGGAGGAAGTCTCCTAATTTGCCCTCCCTCATTCTGCATATATGGAAACCCACCTTGATTATTCTGAAAAAGTTCTTGGTTGTTTATGAAGCCTCTTTCTATGAAACCTCCCCTTCCCCGTGGTATAAGCTCATTATTACCTTGATCAAAATGTCTTTGATTATTCATCTGTGGCATGCCTGTTGCAAACCTGGCCCTTCACCACTAGTCAACATCGCCCTTTATATGGCGTAGTTGGCAATTTCTTCTGCACTCATTTTGCTTCCTCACCTTTCCTAACATCATCTTTAATTTGGTTTTTCTCCTGTAATAATCTGCAATAATAAGCAATGGTCAGCTGTATTTCTGACCCTGGTTTCGTCTCCATACACTCCAGTTTCTTGAGCTGCTTCTGCACTGGTTCAGGCAGCCCTTGACATAATATATTGTAAAATACAGGTATAGATTTGCCCCATTTGAATGTAAACAAGAGCATCCCCTCCTTCCTGCATCTTTCATGCCATTATAGCTCCCATATCTGGCGTATCTGGATATTGCACTCGCAGTGCATCCCAGACAACCATTCTACAGTTATTTAACAGTGCTCCATCATGAGCACTGTTTTGTGCAGTGACACTCGAGTATCCTGTTCTCGTCAAAATGTCATCTGCTCTCTCCCCAAGAATAGCGGCTAGAAGACATTTAATGTCTCCTACAGCTAATGTATATCCTCCTGTCATTTTCTCTAGTTTATGTATCCATTTCCCAGTGCCAGAATTGAAACTAGGGAGTTTACACCTTAAATTATCCTTACCATCTGTGGCCATGGTATGTACTGCAGTCTGGCTCCTCCCTTTTCTAGCAAAGGAAACTGCGAAATCCAAAATTTCATCCCCCATCATCTGTCTGTCCATAGCAGGGGCAATGATTCTGCACCCCCTTCTCCCTGTAAGTGACCATAACCTGTTCACATAAGGTGGCGAGTCCCCCTCTCACCATGGGATCGCCCTTTAGGTCGATCTAGCTGCGTCAGAGATTCTGACGCCAGAGATTTGGGTGGGTCTAGATCTGACCATCTTACTTCTTTGTACATCAGAGAACATCCTTCAGGACCATACGCATTGTCTCCCTCCTCCCCATGGAAGATTTCTCTGTCCTCATCAGACATTTCTTGTCCCCAACTTGTATGGCTTCCCTCTTTTTCATCTCTATTCCAAGTCAGCCTGTTCAGAGATAAAGCCTTATGTTCGAAGTCATATAAGCTTCCCTCCTTATCGTACAACTGCATACTTTCGAGTCGATCATTTTTACCCTTTCCTTTTGGTTCTTTCTTGGTCCTCATATTATGATAGACCTTACCAATTGCTTCACCAATGCTTCTAGTGTCAAACTCAACCTCTAGATTTACTCTAGATGGAGCTGGCATTGGCTCATGTGTCTGGAAGAATTATTGTATGTCTTCCCGTTCTAATACTGGATTAAGCTCCAATAATTCTTTTTCTATGCAATTGAGATTGCATGCCCTCTGTTTTCTCTTTCATTCTATTTCTCCGTCAAGTTCTCTTCGCTTCCTTGCTTACTCTCTCACTCTTTCTTCTTCCTGTCTTTTCATCCCTCTTTTCTCGCTTGCCCTAAGTATTTCCTCATCTCTTCGTCTTTGTATTTTTTCATCTCTAAATTTCTGCTCTTCCTCTTCTCTTTCTTTCTAGCTTGTCTCATTCTTCAATTGCCCTCTGCCTATTATCATACTTTCTTTGCTCCTCTGCCTTGTCCTGCTTTTTTAGCTGCTCATCTTCATATAGATGTTCCCGTCTCTGTCTATCCTTTCTTCTAGCCCCATCTCTTTTCAATTGTTCCTCATTTCCTGTCTTGTTTATCTTGCTCTTCTTGATCTTCTTTTTGCCTTACTTCCTCAATGCTCTTTCCATCAAGTTTGAGCAGAATCTGACCACCCATCCATTTGTTTTTTATCAACGCTACCTCATCAGCCTTATCTTTCTCGCATTTCCATCTCTTTATTTCCTGTCCTATATCTAAGGATGTACTTGGTTGATCGCTTCTCTCCTTGTCTTGTAAGACTTTAGAGATCACATCTCTTTCTGGAGTCTTCTCTTGACTCTCGTCGCTGCTATGAGCAGGCGACTCATATGCTGGATTTCTGTACTCCATTGCTGCCTTAAACTCTCTTAATGGGTACAGTCCGTCATCCTTCGTACTATCGCCATTTATTTTAGGTGCGGCTGGGGGAGCAAAGGCTCCCCACCCCCCTCTTTGCACTGGTTAAGTATCCATCTTCCAGAGCTCTAAGCTCACTAATCTCTTTTCAATTTTTTTTTCTGTATATGCTGCATGTAAATATGTCATCATGTGCTGCAAAACTGCTTTTGCTAGTGATCCCCCTTGTGGCCATGGCATGAACATCTTATCTGCCGTGCCCTTAACCCATTCTGCACTGTACTACTTAAGCTTGTGTGCGTGTTTTGGAAACTGCCTGAATAGATGTATAGGAAGAGTAATATCCTCCATTCTGACTCATCACACTTGACTGTCAATACTCACCGTTATGTTTTTTACTTTAAAAATAAGTTTCAGAAAAATAACACAATATGAGCGTGCACCAATCGTCGCCGCTCCAAGCCTTCTATATCACTTTTTACTTCAATCTATTTATTCACTAAACATCATCAGTTCATTTAAACAAATAAATAATTAAACTTCAAATCTTTATACCTTCTTTTTCATTTCTTAAATTATTTGTCACTTCTTTGCCATATATATTTTACATAACACATAAAATATAGAGACAAAAATGACAGACTTGGCCGGCTTACGTATATCTCAGTCTACGCTCCTCGTGACTATCCCTTCTTTCACGCTCTTCATGATTTATCCTTGCCCCTAAAAATACTGCTACGGAGTTTGAGTAATTCCCTTTAGGCAGTCTTTAAACGTGTCCGTAGTCTACATGAACCACTATTTGGACTTTTGACACGACTCCTTCTAACGTCCTTTAAGTTAAGACGCAGGATTCTGGGCTTAATCTAACTGTGATGTTCCTCATCTCACAGTTTCTTATTTGCTTGACGATCCTCGTCTCAAGTCAATTACTTACTAACTCGACGCTCATCGTCTCGAGCTGTTTACCCATTTAAACTCGATGTTCATGGTCTTGAGCTGATTATCTCAACCGCCCTCTGTTACTTATTTCCCCTTATCACTCTCTCCACTCAATGCCCATTCACAATTTGCCACCAAACTCACTTTTACTCAGCATTTGCATTTTTTCGACTTCCAGATCTCAGGACGGTCACCTCCTCAACCAGCCACTTCAGCCTTGCGCCCGCTTAGCTTCCTGTAGGAGTCGGGAGGGGATTCCGTGCAAACCAAGGGACCCATCTCACCTACGCTGGCAAGCCTTTCTTTAGACTAATTTCCGCTATCTACAGGGAGCTTCATATCCTTTCAGCTAAATGGCACAGGACGTCCGATATTGCCGGGACCTCAAAGCTTAATAAGTTGAAGGTGCTTTAACCAGCCTCTCTCTGCTACCACGTGAACCGGGATTGATGACCCAGCCTTTTAAGATGAGGTAGCAATATTTTGAGATGAATGGGATGCAGAAGATACACGAACATCAATAATTAAACTAATTCAGGAAGTTGGCAAAGTTTTAACTGTTTTAATGTCAATTGTCTAAAACAGGGACTACAGTGGACATCAACGGACGTCTCACAGCATGATTTCAGAGCATTTAATAAAAAACATGAGTTATATAGCAAAACCTCGTCATTGCTGATGTCAATCTACGTGTCAACCTACAAAAACCTATTGGAGAAAGTGATAGGATTAAGGGAACATCTGGGCATATGTTCCATACTAGTCTAAGAGAGTAATAGGGTCGCTAATGTCAGGTGGGGCAACTAAGCCCACCCCTCAAACAGGTCAATATGAACATCATCAAATACATGATGTCCCATTGGTTACACAAACTGTAGGGCCCTTTAATATGTGGCCCTCTATAATTGATTGGCACCCTTAAATTTGTCAGTACTTTTCCACATACACCAGCAGCACGCTGGCTGGCATTGCAGGTGCTGGTGGGCTGGTGTTGACCATAGATTCCTACAAGTTGGACCATTATCCATCATCACCCTGCTGTCTGCGAGTCAATTAGCCTTTTGAAGCGTGTCCTTGAGTTTGTTCTTCACATCTAAGAATGGAAAGGGAGTATAGTATACTCTGTCTACCTGCGTAGCTGTGGTTCATCATGATTATCCATTTTCACCCATCTACGTGACTGCAGACCATGATTTCGAGCTCTAATGCATTTAAAATACTGTAATTTAATGAACCTCCGACGTCTTCCTTGTTTTCGTACATGTCTTCAAAACAGGAGTTTGTTCTTTCACATGTTTGTAGCTACTGTCTGATCACTCCGGCCCAGAGTGACCTTAGCTTCTTGGGGCTGGTACAGCCTCGCCCTTCTTTGGTTCACCTACGTAATTCAATTGCTTTTCAGCTGCGACACACTGGAAAAGCCTTCCTTTTTCAGGTCCAGGCTTGCTAAAATGCATAGTGGAATCATCTATAGTTCATTTACTCCTAAAAAACATACTTATAGAATGCATATACTCAAAATAATCCAAGCAACAAGACTCTAGTGTAGTTTAAGAATCCATAACCATGTGTATGATATGTCATAAAAATGAAATATTCAAATAGTGAAATACTTTCCTTAACTGTAGAAGTGATCGGGCAAGTTTTATGTTGATGGGGAGGAGGTTCCAGATTCTTGGAGCGTGGGCAGAGAAGGTCTGTCTTTTGGTTCTTTCCTCCCTGCACTGTCATAATTCAAGTCTGCACATTTCCTTACTTCTGGTGGATCACTGGAGATGCCGGGTTTCTCAGTGGGGTAGCTGGGAGACTTCAGGATGACAGCCTTGTAGATGATGCAACAGAATTAGAAGATGATACAGGCTTGCAGTGGGAGCCAGTACAGTTCAATGAGGTTCGGGGCGATGTGGTCGAATTTGCAAAGTCCTTTAATGAGTCTTCCTAGAGCATGCAGGACACATTTCAGGGGTGCTGAGTAGTCACCGGAAGGTCTTCAAGAAGGGCATTGCCACCATCCAGGTGCGAGAGGATCAAGGCCTGGACAGCAGATCTGAACTTGTTTTCTGGGATGGGGAGCATGATATTCCACAGGAGAGCAAGATTGTATTAGGCCCTTTGTGTTTTCATTGCTATGTGCTGTTTGAACATGAAGTGTCTGTCAATGTTGAACCCAAAGGACTTGGCACAATGGGGCCAGCTGGGGTGTGAATCCCTCAAGGCTCATAGCAGTGATCCAGGTCTGGATGTCAGGGTGTACAGTGTTGTTGATCAGAAGTAGGAATTCATTCTTGGAGGGGTGGAGCTTCAGGTAAGCACTGCACATTGAGGACTGGATCAATGTGAGACAGGCCTTAAGCCTGTGGATGTCTTCGATGGAGGATATCTTGAGGTAGATCTACGTGCCATATGCATGTTGGTGAATGTGGATGTTGTGTGGAGAGAGGAGGGTTCTGAGTGGCTCCATGTAAAGATTTAAGATCACGTGGGACAGGATGGATCCTTGTGGGACTACACAGGTGATGGGTAGAGTTGGTGATCTGGAAAAATCTATTTGTACAAACTGTTAGCTGTTCCAATGTAGAATTTGAACCAGCTGAGGATAATTGCAATGATCCTTGTGCAGTGATGTAGATTGTTGGTGACTGTCTGGTGGTCTACGGTGTCAAATGTTGCTGAGAGGTCAAGGAGAACTAGTAGGCAAGGATGGCCATCATCGAGGATGTTAAGAGCATCGTCCATCACCTATATAGTAGTCATTTCAGTGCTGCATCTGGGTCTGAAACTAAAGGTAGGAATGAAGGAGGTTATTGGCTTTGATGTGTTGGAGGACTTTTGTGGCTACTGCTTTCTTAAGGATCTTACCTAGAAAGGGAACATGGGTAATGGGGCGGTAGTTGTTGAGACTGTCCGGGTCCAGAGTTGGTTTCTTAAGAAGTGGGAGGATAGGGCTCCCCCATACATTACATGCAGAACACATGCATCAATGGCTAACATGCAGTCAGCAAGCAAATTACATAAACAATTGTCAGCTAAGACAAAGATACCACAAACACAGGTCCTCTTGTCTGTACCATCTCGATATTGCAATGGAAATGTAATATAATGTAAAACCTCACATTAGCAAAACTCAAATGTTACGAAACATTACAGCGACAGCATTCAGAGTGTCAAAATTCAAAGGCAGCAGAAATCAAAATGGCAAAAACCTCACAGTGGCAAAGCTCAAAGTGGTGGAGCCTCACAGCAAAATTAAAAATGGCAAAATTCATAAGCAGCAGAATAAAAAAAAACACACACACATCACAGTAGCAGAATTCAAATCCGGTGAAGCCTCACAGTTGCAAAACTCAAAGCAGCAGCACTTACTGGCATATAAACATCATGGTAGCAACATTCAAATGGCAAAATTCAAAGGCAGTAGAACTCTAATGGTGCAAACCTCATAGTAGCAAAACTCAAAGCGGTAAAACCTCACAGTAGGAAAAAAAGTAAAAGCAGCAAAATTCAAAGCAGCATAACTGAAAATGGCACAAACCTCCCAGTAGGAAAAGTTAAAAGTGGAAAAGTCTAAGCTGCAGAGGTTGAAAGTGGTGAGACCACACCTTAGCGGGACTCAAAAGAGCCGAGTTAAATGTGGAGGCAAATGATGGATTCAAGCCTTTGTGAGTATGTTTCATCTTCCCTTACCTTAACTTCAGTGGTGCCCTGGGTCAGCGGGGATGGGTGCCAGGCAAACAGAAGAATTGCCCTTCTGCCCTGCCCTTCGCTGGCTGCCCAGGCAAGGCTGCCCTGGAGAACTTGGTAAATGTTCTTGTTTCTGGTTTCTTATGACACTTACAACTGCCAATCCGTGGTGAGGAGGGTGGGTGAGAGGAGAGCTGGTTGGTGGGAATCAGCAGAGGGGTGCTTGGCAAGGATTGCGTATTTGGAAAACCAGTCGCATGCATTTGGAAAATTATTTGTATGGGACACAAAAGGGGGTCTAATGCTTACTTCTGCAGGGCCCTTACCTCCTTGGTCTCTGCAGCACTTCTGCTGCTGCTCCTGTGACTGGGGCCTCAGTGTCTGTTGTTTCAGGGCTTATGAGCCTCCTAACAGCCAATCTGAAGTGGGGAGAGTGGGAGAGGGGAGTTACTATGAGGGCTGGTGGGTGGGAATCAATTGAAGGAAGTTTGGCACAGAATGCGCATTTGTAAAAATGTTTTAACCTTTTTCCTGCAGAATGAAGAGCACAGGGGCACACAAGGGGGCCGAGTGCCTGCTTCTATCATAATTATATATATAAAAAAATTATATATAAAAAAAGTTTCTAAAAACATCTTTTAGGCATCTGAAAGCACTACAAGATAACCTTAAAGATATTTTATACCAACAATTAGAAAGTGCCTAGGGTTCGATCTGTCCCAGAGGCACAACACGTCAACTATGGCATGCTATCTTCCTGATTATAAAGGCATTGTGGAAAAGGTTTGCTAATGCAGTGCATATTTCTTTGGTGTTACATGCTTTTTGGAAGGTCATGGCTTCCTCAGTATCTGTGATCCTCTGCTTCCTAAGCTGCGGCCAAATCCATGTTTTCCTTTGGTTAATATACGCGGGGCAGAATAAAATGGATAACAGTTTCCAAAACATTACTGCAGAATGAACAAAACATGGATACTACGTGCCCATTTTGAGGTAAAAACTGCAAAGGCCATACTGCCTAAATGAAATCTTTTTTTTCACAAAACAACAACATCACATAGAAAAGTATGGCAAAAAACCATGTCGAATATACATACATTTGTTATTAAAAAAGGACAAAATGCAGCGGGAGAAAAAAAGAAAAAAGAAGAAATGTTCACTAACTCTTTAAAAGATAAAAAGAGGGAATAGTAAAAACAAAACGCAGAGGAAGTTCCCATCGTCTGACTCTCATAGTAGCTAACCCGGCCATGAGATGTAAAACATATAACATCCAGTGAAATGTAGGTCTCATAGCTACCCTGTCAAATTTAAGTCTTTCATTAACTTTACAACTTCTAACGTTCGAAAAATGTCATTCCCAGAGGCTACTCTTTTCCAAAAACAATCTTTTTCTAGAAACCAAATATTATGTACAAATCTTTGTAGCCTTTGGATCCTTAGGTCCAAGTCCCTGGACACACAAACAGCAGGTGTCTTGTTTTTTGGACCTACTACATTTTTGACAAATATTGCAAGAAATCTCTGCCCCATCTCTTATATTTTGTATTTCCAGAGTTGGCAGCAGATTTCATCGAAATCTCATTTGCTGACCAGGTCTGGAAACTTCAATAAGTAAGTTGGTATAAAAGCCCTCGGTTTGTCCATCATAGTCATGGAGGCAGAGATTTTGGCTGTTCTCATTGTCTCAATAGTCCTGATCTAGTCCATCCTTTTCAAGGTTTCCTTAACCTTTAAAGGATTTTAAATTTGTACTTCTACTGTACTATCCGACTGTAGTAAAATGCTAGTGAATTTTTCTTTCAAGCTGTTCAAAAATGTGTTAGAGGACCCCTGCAATAAGACTGCCACATCTTCATAAAGGGAAAGCGGTGGGGGAGCCAGAATCGATCTATACACAGAGATCCACTTCCACTCCAGATATGCTCTTAATGAGGTAAGGCCCAGTTCCTAGCGTACACATGCAATAGGCACGCAATTGGGGAGACCCAGGACTCGTCTCCATATTTTCCCCTCAATTCTGTCCCAGTCAATAACAAATGATAGGGGAATTGTATCAAAGCCATACAATAATGTAGGAATTATTTTACCGATGTCGAATCTAGTGACTGGGACAATGGAGAATTTGCAAAATCTATTTAATTTCTTTTCATTTGCGATCCCAGGTTCAAGATTTTAACCTCCAAACTCGATGTTATCAACCCTTTTGTAGGAAACACTCTAACAAAGGAACCCAGATATGTTACCTCCTTTACAATAGGGATTTTTTTGGTTGTTCATACGCCAGACGAACGATTTTGCGATCTTTTAAAGATGTTTGAAAATGACAATTTTCAATTTTTCTGGATTTATTTTTAGGTCATTCAACTCTGCATATTCTTGGAGTGCATCGAGAAGCTGTCGCAGTCCAATCTGCGTGTAATCTAATAATACAATGTCATTGGCGTATGCCAACCAGTTGATTTTAGTAGTTCCTATTTTTGGACTCGCCAAGGCTGAATTTTGTAACCATTTAGCCACATCAGATAGATATAAATTGAACGGAAAGGGGGCCACTAGGCATCCCTGTTGAACTGCTCTTTTTATTTGTATGGATTTTGAAAGTTTATCAGAACTGCACAATCTGACTTGAAGTTCTGATTTATTATGAAGTTCTATCAGGATGGCCAGGAGGTTACCTGGGAACCCCCATTGTGTTAACTTTCCCCAAAGTCGGTCCCTGTTAATGGTGTCAAAGGCTTGGGACAGATCCACCCATGCCCCAAATAGGGGAGTTCCACCCTTGGAGAAAGAGTCACCACTAACACTGCTCAGGAACAAGCCATTCAGTGAAGTAGAAAGGCCTCTCCTAAAGCCTATCTGGTGTTTAGGAAAAATTCCCTGTGTATTGGCCCATGATTCCAAATCCTGCAACACTAGACTGGCAAACATCTTACCATCCGCATCCAAGAGGGAAATCGGACAATAGTTTGAAGCGGCCAATCGATCTCCCTTCTTGTATATCGGAATGATAATCAATCTTCTGTAGGAATTTGGTATTTGTTTTGTGCTGATTATTCTACCGAAGAGGACTATTAGAACCTAGACCCATTTTTTGGGATTTGATTTAAGAATCTTGTTACTTAGACCATTAGGTCTGGGGTATCTGGAAGAGGACGATTTATTTATTAAGGTGGCAATGTCCTCTTGTGCAATATTCAGGGACCATTCTGTTTCTATAGTAATTTTAGGATTAAGCTAACACACCTCACCGTGGGTTATCCAGGAAAGTGGTCCACCCAGACTTGATCCTGGATGACCCCATCCTGTTCTGTGTTAATGGGCCCATCTATTGACCCAATAATAGACCAGAAATTCTGAGAATTCCTTAAACAAACAGCCCTCGACATCCGTTCTCCCTCTGCTTGCAGCATAAGAGATTTATGGGATCTGAACCATTTCCTGTATTTTTTATTCACCAGACTAGCCTCCCTCTTATAACCCTGAGTGACCTTATTTCCCCTTTTTAGTTGTTTTATGAGTCTCCTCCTATCTCTTTTTTTCTCCCAGATTTGGGCGTCAAACTGATGTTTATGTTTAACAGCTAGGGCGGATATTGATTCTGCTGAATTAAGCTACCATAGAAATTCAACAAAGTGACTGGGTTAACATAGTTCTGATAATTCCTCTTCCGTCATTGAAATAGTAATATTTCCCAGTTTATTGACCAAAGCTCACCCTCCTTCTTTAAATTTTACATTAATCACTAGTTCTAAGATTACATGGTCACTTGGGGCCCCATTGTTGATGGAAAAGTGGGCACGCCTATAAAAAAGGTTCTTGGAGAGAAAAAGATAATCAATTGTTGAAAAACTCGCATCCCTCTTCTAGGAGGCGGCTGGAGGAATATCCCCCTGATGTTACCATTAAGCATGGATAAGTCCCATCCCTGCAAAAAGTTACACCACATGTCACCATTAGTCATGGGAACTTTACACCTTGTGCAAACTGGGGAGCCCCCTTTTATACATTGCAAAATTAAATCTCCCATAACCAAAAGTTTGTCAGAGGGATACTGGGAAGTGAGGAGAAGGAGCAGATCTGTTAGAGTTTGATGATAATCCAACAAGGGAAACTTCAGTAGGTTGCAATAAATGTTCACTATAATCCATTTCAAATTACAACCCTCCGACCCTTGATTCCAGTCTGACCACCAAAATACCTGTAACCCTATCGGACAACAAGACTGAATGTGTAAGTACCTAATTTCTGCAAGCAATACATAGTCCCCTCGCTGGGCGTCCCACCCTTTCCCCTGTTGCCAGTTGATGATATACAGAAAAGCCATCTAGCTCAAATAAGTTCTTCAGCCATGTCTCCTGGAACACTATCAGAGTGAATTTCCCAAAAATAAGGGTCCTATTCTTTTCACCACAAAACAATGTATGCCCCCTAGTGTTCCAGTCCAGCACTTTAATAGTCTCCCTGACTAGAGTGATTGTTCAGAGAAGCTGAGTTTAAGAATAATTTGGGAAACAATCTGGGGGACCAAGGATCACACATTTGGGGTGGGCACTAACTTTTGCGCGACATTCTGCCCATTTTGTGGAGCCTTATAATTGGGTATCTGTACATTACATATTTTTGGCCTACCTTGTAAGTCCAAAGAAACCAAATAGCCCTTCTTTGACCACTCTAGTCCGGATCTCTAGATGGCGTCCATCCCCAATCTTAATTTTAAGCCCAACTCCACTCTGTCTGTTGATGGGAGTATGGAAATCTGACAAACTCAATGTCAGCCGAGGTAAAGAATTGTAAATTTGGAATTCTTTTCATTACTGATAAAATCATGCTTCGATTCAATGGAAATATGGTTCATTTTGCCAGAATCGGCCTCAAAATGAAGACCCTAGCATCCCCTCTCTGAGTGGGGCACTGCGGTTTATTCACTTTTGGCTGATCTAAGCTAACTCTAGAATATGAGCAATTGGGTTGTACTGAGGCATCTGTGGTCTCTGGGTTTTGTTGGTTTTCTGTAAGTTCTGCTTCCACATTTAAGTCCTTCTCCCGGATCATAATCCGAATCACCTCTGGTGGCACAGGTACAGGTTTATCGTTATTGGGCCTTGATGGCAAATGAGAGCTAATCAAAGTATCCCCAATATGCGTCTTTTGGTCTTGTCGAGCTCCCACAGGGATAACCCCCACCGCTTTCATATTTTCTGCACGTTGTTTGCCTCTCAAAAAGATCAGAGCGATCTTCAGTGGTTCTAGATTGATCTTGGTTTGAATCCCCACTTTAACTTCATAGTTCTCCGGGCTGATAGCCTCTTTCCCAGCCATTTTAACATTTTCTGATAAATGTTTCTCGTTCTTCCCCAATATCAGTGGGGGTGTTGCATTCCTCTTGTTGATCTTCTCCATTTCTTCCAAAGCAGCCCCTTTTAAATTTGGAATGAACTTGTTTGTATCAGGAGTCCTATTCTTATTTTTGCATTTCAGGATATTTATCCTCTTTAATTCTCTCGAAACAGCTTGCTGCACCTTCTTTGCCTCCAGGAGATGTCTCTTACTCTTTTTTTTAGTTTTTCCATTCAGCTTCTTTTGTTTCCCCACACATTTCCTCTCTTTCTGAGTTGACCTCTCTGGAGCAGAATTAACCTTAGGGGTAAGATTGTCTAGTTCTTCCTCCAACTGAGCTAGCTGGACAAATTCTTCTAGGGTAGAAGCTGAAAGTGGGGTATCCATAGGAACGTCTGGGTAATCAGGCAACAGAGATGGTGATCATTGTGGGAATTTTCCAAGCTGTGCCCCATTTGCATCTTCCCCAAATTTGAATTCAGAATGACCTTTGTTCCCTCCCATTGTTGTAAGAGACGGTCCATCTGTTCAGATTGCTTCTTTGATGTTGAACGAAAATCTACCACAATCCCACCTACAGACTCGTTAACTGCCGACTTCATGGCCACCAACAAGGTTTTGGTAATCTCCAGATCCTTTGTAATTTCCAAAAGTAGGCCAGAGTGTTGTTGCACCTCTGTTTTCAGGTTTTCGAAAACTTTAACAAAATTCAAAGCTATAAGTGTTGGTGCTGTGTTCTCTTGAGTCCAATCGGCCTCTAGCATATTGGACTTGGGGACGGATCTCAATTCCCTCTGTTTGCTCTGTAGTTTCAACCAGGGGGATTTATTTGTCGCATAGCGGCCCTCTTGCTGAAAAAACTTGGATTTTGTGTTTTTCAACGTTGAGGCCATTAAAGTGCAGTCCAAATTAGATGTCAACACTCCTCTCATCATCTGATGTGAGGGTGTTGATGCTGCTGAAATCCTTGCCTCTGCATTATCTGAGACCCCAGTTCCGGACCCTATTGATACTTGGTTATCTTCCACAAACACTCTTTTTGTAGGATAAAACCTTCTCCCTCCCACTGAATAGGGCTTAAATATTGATCTTTCAACGGAAATGGGATTTTTGTCCCACCCGGCGGGATCTTCAATTTCTGGCCCTCTGAAATGTTCTCCTTAGGCGGTGTGAAAACAAAGTGAAAATATCGAGGCTGAGTACCCCAAAAGGAAATACACCAAACAAGGGTTACAAAGGAACATACAAAGATCTTTTATTTTATACTGAACAGTTTCAAAGGACAAAAGTAACGGATAGCTATCGGACCTTAGTACAACACAACGAACTCCAGCGTGGTTCGGTGTGCTCAGTGAGTGGGACTGTACATTAGAATAGTCCCACTTTTATACTATTTGCGAACATGATGTCCAACCCTACTGCGGGTTAATATTCCTCTAATACATTACTGATCTAGGGTTCATGGCGAATGAACACATTCACACATCTATATGCATAGGGTTTGCCTTTAATACATTCGCCAACAAGTCTACACGGTAACAGTGTATTTTAGAATTTCTCATAAAGATTTTCTCAAACATTAATACAATGTAGTTAAACAAGTGTTCTCAGTTCAGTATTTGGACACATTGTTCTTAACATATAATCGTGGATTAGTTTCATTGGCACGAGTAATCCTTTACACACAGGTCAGCGAAGGACAAGGTCTCAGTTCACGACCCGAACAAGGGACCTGCAGGCAAGTTACATATTAATTGCACACAGAGGTCAAGACGGCCATGTTGTATTTCGGAATGACATTGTCCACCATTTTAACTCACAGGGTGACTTTACAGAGAGAACCTAAAATAGCGGATTGACCTAAAATGGCGGCTTACATTGATTCTAAGGTCAGGACCTTGTAACACGGATTTCTTCGCAAGTGGCTTTTAAGCAGCTTGGCGTAGGCCAATATACATTTCTTCACTACAAATAGGAGGCACAATATAATTTCCTGTTTGACAAACCCTCCTTTTGGCCTATGCCAAGTGCTAAACTACTTCTGATCTCCTTGCAAACAACTCCATGCATCATCGTCCATGCACCCTGAATCGCTGTCAGAAATATCTATTGCCATCAGATCATTCGCTAAAATTTCTTTTAACACATATTCCTTGGAAGTTTTATCTGGGCATACACTTTATGTCCTATTGTGCCTATCGCTTGTGCGTAACATCCCACTAGCATCGAACATATATTAGGTAGATACTAGATACAACAACAAAGGAACAACAGAATTCCCAAAATAATCAGTAAGACCGAAAGTACCTTCCAACCCCAAGATCGCAAGAAGTCCCAGAACCAAGCGCTAAGATCCCAGTTTCCCTCGGGAACATGCACTTCTGAACTAAGGACGTGCATATTCTGTATTGCATTGAAGATAGTTGGGGAGGAATCTGGCACGAAAACAGAGCAAGCGGACCCCACTACTTTACACATTCCACCACGTTCAGCCAGAATGACATCTAATGCCATCAGGTTCAGGAGCGCTACTAGTCTTATCGCTTTCTGTTCTAATGTCATATTATAGAGTGTGTCTGTGGTCCGGTTGATGGTTCTCTCCAGTACTCTCGCTAGTCTTCTGATATCTTTGGAATTCGCTATCTGCCCCCAAATGGCACAAATGATTTTGCTACATCTCCCAAGACCTGTGCTGGAGTGTCACCGTTCTCGTCCTGCCGTGGACAAGCCTTTGAAACCTCTACAGTACTAGCTATGAACACCCCAGGTAACAGGATCCCTAAATAACAGGTTCCCTGCCAATCCCTGGGCAACCATGGAAATGCTACATTACAGCAAACAAAGTAGACAGGTTCGCCTACACACAAAGGTCTGTCTTCCCCAGTCAAATTGGCAACGTTGGCACAACCTTTAAAGTCTCCCATTGACTGAGTACCATTCCTCTGTATGCCGAAAGAAACTGAATCGGGGCTATGGTTAACAGTGTAAGAAGGAGGCATGGCATCCTTATTGCCTATCAGAGACATTTTGAAGGAAATCAGCTTGGATGTCCCGGGAGGATAGATCAGGGGCAACATGCTCGCCTTGGAAACAAGACGACAAGGAGCAACACAGGTTCGATCCCCGGGTCAGCGCTTAGAAACCTCTGGGTATTAAGCGCATTATAAATAACCTATCATATCATATCATAATCAAAGATTGAAAGGGACGAGGCAGTCTATCAGAAGGCCTAATAGAAGCAACGTTGAGCATACTCCTATTTGCGAAAAGCGAGCATCCCAGGGGAGTCAGAACACGTTTCTCAAAATTATTCAAATTAGTACCATCAAAGTTCCCCGAGATGCTATCGTTCCATCGGCCAAAGGACAGTGCTCTAAGAGAAGCATAACAAGCAGTTGTCAAAGGTAACGGATGAACATACCAACCTAACCCCTTATCCCCATGTTGCCGTAAATGTGAACAGACCCAACAGTTTGACCTATTAAAAATGGCATGCGTAGCATTCATGATAAGTAACAGAGTATTGTTATGGTACCTGTGTCTATGCTGGGAGTCCCTAGGGGACAGAGTATGCAAATGTATGAAGGGAGTAGGAACAGGGGCTACATTTTCAGTCGGTTGCAAACACTCTAAAGGATGAGTTTCCTCGAGGTACCATAGGCCTAACACAGTGGCCCTCATTACGACCCTGGCGGAGGTCCATGGTGCAATTTGCACCATGGACCATGGCGCCGAGCTGCCAACTCCGCCATGGGGGTTGGCGGACTTACCGCCCCATTCCGACCTTGGCGGGGCGGTTAGTCCCCAATCCCCATTTACCCTTCCCCATTCCCATTTTTGCCCCATAGGGTATAATGGAAGTGGGGAAGGCGTTAATTACGCCACCGTAGATTACGGTGGCGTAATTAACAAGAGGTCCCGTAGCGCCATGAATTTTTCCGCCCGGAAAATCCGGGCGGAAAAATCACCATGGCGCTACGGAAAGTCTTAATCTGGCGGAGAGGTACGCCATGCATTACGCTGGCGTATACCCCTCTCCGCCAGGGTCGTAATGAGGGCCAGTGACTATTATAAAAACAAATATTATTATAAAAACACAGCAATACGTTTTCGGGGCCGAACTGCTTTGTTCATTATCCCGGCTGGTCACACGATCATTTACAAGTCCCATGCGAGCGGTAGCGATGGCAGGCATTGTAGTCTTCAAACGACAAACCCCAGTGTTATTTGCTGGCGACCTCCCGGCCGCGCGACTTCTTAGTCCTTCCACAACCCTAGCCTACAGAATCCCCTTTCTCAAATTTGGGCAAAAACTAGCCCTCGATGATCCTTTCCTTCTCCGAATGCAGAGCCGAACCGTGCCGTAAGTCTATCAGATGCACAGCAAAACCGTGCCGTAAGTCTATCTTCTTGGATGCAGATTGTACCTTGCTTTTCCCGGTACTGATTGATCTGGAAACAATGTGTCGTCACTTTCCGTTGGGAGCAACTTATCAGGAGCAAGTGAGGATGCTGAATTTGAAACAACAATTTCTGGAAGAGAAACTTTTGGAGAGTGTGGAGGCAGAATGGCAGGTTCCCCAAGCCTCACAGGCTCAGAAGGATTCTCCGATGCACTCTTACTTACTGCTTTGGGATCGTTGGTTGCAGCGTTAGGGAGGGGTTCTGTTTCTTCTGTATCGTGTGGCACTGGGTGAGGAAGCCTCTTGACATGCGTCACGTGGATCCAATTTTTTCTGCCTGAGACATACACTGCTGTTTGTGTGACCAACAGGACCTGGAATGGGCCCCGCCAACTAGGTGCAAGGCAGGAAGAATGCTCAAATGCCTTGATGAGCACCCAGTCCCCAGGCCGCATGCTGTGGCCCGGGCCCTCGTATCGCACAGGTAAAGCCTCTCGCACCTGGTGATAAATCAAATACAGGTTTTTAGTCAACTGGCTGCAATAATCTGAAAGAAGTAAATTTTCAACATTTTTCAAGGATCTACATTTAGGAAGATTCCAGATATTGGCAGGTCTCCCCATTACCACCTCAAATGGAGAGAGCCCAGTCTTAGTTTGAGGGGTTGTATGCATGGCTAATAACATAATCGGTAAGGCGTCTGGCCATTTTAATTTAGTGCCGGCACACGTCCTAGCGAGCTTGTTTTTGATGATAACATTGTGTCTTTCTACTTGTCCGGCGCTCTGAGCGTGTCTGGCCGAATGGAACCATTTGTCGATCTGTAATGCCGCACATATCTGCAGAATTACAGCAGCAACAAAATGTGGACCATTGTCCGACCAGATGACTCTTGGTAGCCCGAACCGAGGAAAATACTCCTTTAACATGGTTTTTGCAGTAGTCATGGCTGTAGCATCTTTGACAGGGAAAGCCTCGACCCATTTACTAAAATCACAGATCACAACTAACACATACTTCATATTGTTGCACCGTTCCATTTCAATAAAATCGAAGTGAATGACTTTGAAGGGGACAGAAGGTGGCCCAAAACTTCCCCTTGGAGTTGATGTCCCCTTTACCACATTGTGTTGTAGGCAAATCATGCAGTCCTGAACATAGCGCTGGGCAATTTTTGAAATTTTGTCATTTGCCCAAACTTTCTCTAACATTTTCGTAACTTTCTGGGCACATATATGCGTAGGGCCATGGGCCATAGTGACCATCATCATCACATAAGCGTCAGGGAGTAGCCATTTTCCTTCAACTATGTCAACCCAACACCCATCATCATCGAGTTTCCCCAAGCCTTCAGCCCACCTCTTGGATTCTTCTAACGTGGCATCAGCTTGGATATCCCCTATAGACCCAACCCCCTCATCCATTGCATAGGCATTTACAGTCTTCCTTGAAACATACATCTCCGTAAAGAGATCGGTGACAGTTTCTCTAGCTATCTGATCAGCGAAAGCATTCCCTTTTCCTATATCATCTGCAATCTTTCGATGTGCTGCACATTTTACGACAGCTAACTGAGTAGGGAGCGCAAGCGCTGAGAGCAGTTGTACTATTAGTGAGCCATGTTGGATCTTTGTGCCATGAGAAGACAAGAACCCTCTCTCTGACCAAAGTCTCCCAAAGTTGTGAACCACCCCAAAGGCATACTGACTATCAGTATATATGTTTACTGTAAGCCCTTCGGAAAGTTCACAAGCTCGAGTCAGTGCTATAATCTCAGCGGCCTGCGCGGAGTTATGCGTAATTCTCTTGGTTTCCACAACCGTGCTTAATGTGGTGATTGCATAAGCAGCTGTGGATGTACCATCCGGAAGTTTGAAGCATGAACCATCACAAAACAGCTCTCCTTGCGGATTGTTCAAAGGAGTGTCTTTTAAATCAATTCTACCCTTTGTCTCTTGTTCGGTAGTATACAGTCATGTGACTCTTCCTCGCCGCAAGCAGTACCCTGCGGGAAAGGTAGGAGTTCAGCCGGATTAAGAACACAACACCTCTTAATTTGGATGTGAGGAGCAAACAAGATCAATTCATATCTCGTCAGCCGTGTGGAAGAGAGGTGTTGTGTTTGGGTTCTGTTCAGTAGAACATCTACAGAGTGAGGCACCATCAGGGTTAGATCATGGCCTAGGACCATTCCCTCTCTTTGTTTTACAGATGCAGCAGCAGCAGCGACAGCTCGCAAACATCTTGGCAAAGCGCATGCTACAGGATCAAGGGCGGCAGAAAAGTAACCGCACGGCCTATTCTTCCCTCCATGTTCCCTCGTTAATACAGCCAAAGCACATCCATCACATTCATGCACAAACAACACAAAGGCCTTTTCATAGTTTGGTGTGCCCAAAACTGGTGCCGAGCATAATGAAGTCGTGAACAAATCAAATGATTGCTGGTGCTCTGTGTTCCACGGCAATGGCGAAGAAATGCCCTTCTTTGTCAAAGCCAACATCGGTTTAATCACTTGTGAGAGGTTTGGGATCCACAACCTACAGTAAGAAGCCGTACCTATCAAGGCTCTAACTTCCTTCTGTGTATTTGGGACAGACATGCCAGAAATGTGTTTTATTCTTTCAGGTGTCAATCTTCTTCCCTCTTTTGACAGGAGATAGCCTAAATAGGCGACCTCCTGGCAACAATATTGAAACTTTTTAAGCGAAGCTTAGTGACCATGTTTAGCTAGATGTATAAACAACAACACATTGCCCTCCTTACAGGCGCTCTCAGAGTCAGCAGCTAAAAGCAAATCATCAACATACTGAAGCAATGTACAAGTAGAAGGCAATTCAAGGGTATCAAGCTGTTCTTTCAAAGCCCTACTGTAGATGCTAGGACTCTCTGTGTAACTTTGAGGTGCACGAGTAAATTTGAACAAGCATCCCTCTAAGGTGAATGCAAACAAGTATCTACTGTCCTTGTGTATAGGAATACTAAAGAAAGCATTCTTCAGATCCACAACACTAAAGTAAGTAGCTGTAGCTGGAATCATAGTTAATATTGTTGTCACATCAGGCACAATTGGAAATTGCGGAGCGACGCCTTTATTAATGGCATGTAAATCAATAATGAAATGGAATGGAATTGCATTATTGCCTTTTTTGTACATGGGCAAAATCGGACTATTGCACAAAATACCTGAAATTTCCTCAATCACCCCACGATGCACAAAATCGGAAACAATGCATTTCACAGCCAGCTCGCCCTCAACTGAAATCTTATACTGTGGAATGCGTGGAAGCTCAATTCCATGTTTCAAGACTATCTTGACAGGCTCAATCTGTAGAACACCGACATCATTGTCGTCAATTGCCCATAAGCACTCTGGTACATCAATGAATTCTGCCGGCAAAGGTCTAGTCAAGAATTGAGAGACAGAAAGTTGCTGTGGTGAAATCGTCAAACGCACTCCGTCAGAAGAACAATACATTACTGCATTTAATTCTTTCAACAGATTCAACCCCAGCAAATTCTCTCCACAATTCGAAGTCAACAGAAATGGACAGTGGTCTGCAAAGGGACCCAAAGAAATAGGTACCGGCGAAGAAACTGGACAAACAACTGGTGTGGCAGAAAACCCTACAGAAACATTGGTTTGCCCTGACAGTGGAATGTTTGGAACCCGAGAATGATCAATGGAACACTTCTGTGCTCCAGTATCTATCAAAAACTGATGTTTCCTATTTCCCACTACCATTTTAACGTAGGGACCTTTCTGATTGACGGGAATAGGTATAGGTTCCAAACCCTGCTTCGGACAATCCTAGCGAAACAAAATATCATCAAAGGGAAGCTCTTCAGATAGATATGCAGAAGAAGGATGATCAAATATGTTTCTAGCATCCACACTCGAAGTCTGATTACCCTGTGAAAAAGGTTGCTGAGGATCCTGTGTAAACTGACCTCTACCAGGGCCCCCTACACCCGGGCGACCTTTGGATCGTCTACCCATATTTCCGAATGTGTTATTCGACCTCTGTCGAAGGACGGGGCATTGTGCACGCCAATGACCCTCTTGCCGACAATAGGCACACTGCTTAATGTTCACAGGACCCAAGGGACTCATTCGCTTGTGGAACATACTGACCTCTAATCTGTGAACTACCCCCTCTGGGGCCTCTAACAGTTTGCTGTAATGATACTTTAGTCTTTAAATCACCTTTTCGCTTCTCAACTCTATCTTTTCATTGTTGACACGATTCTCGTAGTACTGAGCCATGTGCATTACTTCTGATTGGGACTTCGCCTGCCAATTGCTCTCAGAAGACATCGTTTGTGACTGGATGTCAGGCAGCAATCCACGCACAAATTTGTCCACAAATAATCTTTTCCCAGACTCTGTGCCTAAGTCGCTGAAATCCGAGAATACCTGTTCGAACCGATTAAAGAACTCGGTAGCACCCTCAGACTTCCCTTGGACACAGGTTGTAAGCTTGTCCCAGATAATCCTCTTTTCGGGAATTATAGTCTTCAATTTTGCAATGATTCGATCAGGCAAAGTTAATATCACCTGGGGCGGTCTCTCACCATCTGGCCTTTCTCCATCGAGTCTAGTTATGTTAACCCATGTATCTCCCAACTCTGGTACGTCGTCTATAGTCCTAACTTGTTTCCACAAATCTACGGGCAGGAGTACAGGAAATAACAAATCAATATCACCTAGGGTGAATACTGGGGACTGCAAGACAGACTCTATTTCTCTATAGAATCCTGTCGGATTTTTCCTAATATCAGGAATAGATTGTCTAATAGTATTCACTTACTTTCTTGAGAACGGGACATGAACAAACTGTGATACATAATGTGAAGGAATTCTCACAGCAACTGCATTTGTTGCAGGATCAGCCACAATCTCAACCTTCGGGACAAATGTCGGAGAAACCTCTCTCATAGGCAACTGAGAAATAGGCAACTCCGAACGCTTACTAAGCAAGAGAGCTAGTCGAGCGCTAAAGCAGTCGAAGAAGTGTCAAGTGAAAAAGCTTTCTTATAAATACTCAATAACTCTGTAGGACAACTAATCTTTCTCTTCACACAATCATCCTGTAGGTACTCTATCATTACTTGTATCACGCATTTCTGGCGTATACTGACTGTATGTGTCATATACCTCAACTGGAGTTATCGACATATCTGAAATCCATCTAAGCGTGTCTTTCGTACAAATCCGTTCTTCCTCAGATATCGATTTTCGACAAGGAAGGAACTGTTTCTGTACATACATACTTTCCCCCTCGTCATCCTCATTCTGTAACCTTTTCAACTCCTTTCGATACTCAACTAACCTCCCGACATGCTCATTTACTTTCTCCACAGTGTCTCTTGAAAACGCTAAAGTGTTTAGATCCCTTAACCCTTGCGGGAGATCTGTATTATTTAATTTGCCTCACATTACACATAAATGAATCCCTAAACCTTCAATAAAAACATTTTTCTCAGGAAAATTATCCATATTAGAAAGTGTGGCAAAAACGTTAGTTTGATCATCTCTCTCTATACAATGCTTAGCCCAGGCAATCAATTCATGTTTCTTTTCTGGAGATACAGTATTACGAGTGACAACCCTTGACCCCGCACCCTGATCGACTATAAGCGGTACAAGACCACTTGGAAGAGGGGGAGCAGGCAAATTCAATGGAGGTACTATTACTGGTGCAATAGGAAGAGGTGGAGGAACAGTTGGAAGAACAACAACTGGAGGAAGAGGAACATTAGGAGGAGCAGGAACAACAGGTAGAGCAGGAATAACATGAATAACAGCAGGAATAGGCACAACAGCAGGAAGAGGAACATACGGAGGTGGCGCAGTGGCACCAGGCCTTCGTTCATTTAACAATTTGTCAATGAATTCATCAGAAACATGGAAATCTTTAGAAGGATAGATTTTCTGAATGCCAAGTGAGAAAGCCCTATCCATATTCCTAGCTGACTCAGATGTTTATATTGGTCATACAACAATGCTTTTTCGGCGTTCATCTTATGACGGCGCGCATGTTTTTCCCTACTCTTAAGTTGCTGTAACGCTTCTTTTTTCCAATTCTGCAAAACTTCGAATGCTGCAGGTCTAGCCTTTTTCTTTAATAGAATCGACTCTAAATACTCAATACGAGGGATTTCAAAACTACCATTGATTGGCCACTGAAGTTCTGAGGCATGTCTGATTTGTCTGTGCCAAATATCATTAAACACTATACTTTCAATGCCATGCTTACAGTACATAGTACACGCCGGCGACCCCTCATGTGGTGCTGGATGGCTAAATTCCAAAGATTGTCTATCCCTGCGGAATAACGCCCTGAAGCAGGTAGACAGTTTCCCAGGCATATCAAATTATTGGTGTACCCTGGTCAATAATTGTGTCTGCAGATACAATACGCCAAAATCAAATCATCAGGATATTTAAGAATCGGGTCACGACTCACCTGATCAATCCTAAGGAGATCTGATCGGATTACAAAGAATCTTACCTAACTAATCTTACTTTGTGTTTGGTGATTTTGGCAAATCTGCCCACCTCGATAAGTGGACCCTCGTCAAGATGCCGTCTTGGACCACATGCTAATCGTCCAGGGATCGGGTCGTGCAGCGCTGCCGAGGTGTCTCGTCTCATTCCGAAGGGGCCCCCTTCACCGTCCGATCCCAGTCCGATAGCTCAGTGAGTGGGACTGTACATTAGAATAGTCCCACATTTATACTTTTTGCGAACATGATGTCCAACCCTACGGCGTGTTAATATTCCTCTAATACATTACAGATCTAGGGTTCATGCCGAGTTCACACCTCTATATGCATAGGGTTTGCATTTAATACATTCGCCAACAAGTCTACACGGTAATAGTGTATTTTAAGATTTCTCATAAAGGTCTTCTCAAACATTAATACAATGTAGTTAAACAAGTGTTCTCAGTTCAGTATTTGGATACATTGGGCCTCATTACACGGTAGGCGGTAAACCATGGCGCAATTAGTGCCGTGGATCATGTCGGTAATTTACCGGTACTGCCTTGGAGGAAAGGGGAATTCCTCCTTCCTCCATTGCCCTTCCCCATTCCCATTTTTACCCCATAGGGCATGATGGGAATGGGGAAGGTGCTAATTACGGTACCGCAAATTGCGGTACCGTAATTAGCTCCCTGTTCCTTTTGCGGGTTGGATTTTTAACGCCTGCAAAAAGCAGCCGTTAAATTCCCCAAACCGCAAAGAGACCTCGTAGTAAGGCGGTAAGGATTTACCGGTACCGGTAAAATACCGGTACCGGTAAACCCTTACCGCCCACTGTGTAATGAGGCCCATTGTTCTTAACATATGCTTGTGGGTTAGTTTCATTGGCACAGGTATTCCTTTACACACAGGTCAGCGTAGGACAAGGTCTCAGTTCACGACCCCAACAAGTGACCTGCAGGCAAGTTACATATTAATTGCACACAGAGGTCAAGACGGCCATGATGTATTTCGGAATGACATCGTCCACCATTTTAACTCACAGGGCGACTTTACAGAGAGAACCTAAAATGGCGGATTGACCTAAAATGGCGGCTTACATTGATTCTAAGGTCAGGACCTTGTAACACAGATTTCTTCGCAAGTGGCTTATAAGCAGCTTGGCGTAGGGCAATATACATTTATTCACTACAAACAGGAGGCACAATATAATTTCCCGTTTGACAGCGGTACTGCAGAGGGTGTAAGAGCCTGGCATAATTAACTCTTGAAAATTGTTAAATGTTATTTTCCTGTTGTATATGAACACGTAATCACAGTCTGTGTTGATTCAGCCCTGCAACTCTAAAACCTTTGTGACAACTGCACAACTGTTGCTTCCTTAGACTTTGCTGGACTTCATGCGCGCTTCGCGCATGTGCAGTCCTTTTATGTCTGACACACGGGTCAGGCACACGAAACGCAGAGCCGAGCAAACAATGCTCCGAGGCTGCCAGCCTTAAGGAATGAATGAAAGTATCCTCCAAATTTGAAAGCACACGGAATGTATGCACAGTAGCAGCAGGTAAAGTCTGTCACACACTGAAGTAGCCTTGAAGCTCCTCCCTGCACAACTGTTGCTTCCTTAGACTTTGCTGGACTGTGTTGACTTTTTGATCCAAGATAATTCATTTTCAAAACTCTGGCAGTTTTCTATGTTCAGGTACACAAATGTTTTACCACCAAGATTCCTACAGTTGGTAAAATTAAATAGGGGCACATCTTTAAAAAGCCACTTTAACTATATTTGTGTTGTTTTATTTATAGAGCCACAAGCACTCCAAGAGTGACCTAAGCCAAGTTCCACCAACATATATTAAATAGAGTTTGGCCATTTTCAATTGCTACCCTCAAGGTCATTGGTAACAGACTCTAATACTTATTTATTCAGAGCTAGCTCATCATTTGAATTCATACATTCCAAAAATAGTATTGGTTTCAAATAGGCCTCATATATGGTCGGACGAATAACATCTTACAAAATATGTTAGAATGATGGGGGCTGAGGCGGGGGTCAGATGTTAAATAGCTCCATAATTCTGAACCATACTCTGCTGCTAGGCATTCTGCCACCATGTACACTTCCACTGCAGAAATAGGGGCATTACCCCCGAATGCATCCATTAATATGATGGTCTGTATAGTGTAGGATCCCCAATGATCAGGGCATCGTAATTGTAATTTGTTATTTATAACGCACGTAATACCCAGAAGTTTCTAAGCGTGGACCCAGGGATTGAACCCGTGTTGCTTCATGTTGTCTTGCTTCCAGGGTGAGCACATTGCCCCTGAGCTATCCTCCCAATATATTTGTTGAATCAAAGTTGCCAGTGCATTTCTGTAGATTAAAAATAAGAAGGGTACCAATTTGCACCCTTGGGGCACCCCCTTATTGGTGGGAAAAACACTGGAACATTCATCTTTATGCCTAACTCTTGGAGTGGTCTAAAGTGACTGTAGTGCATTTCATAGATTTGTTGGTGACCCAAGGTGCACAGAAATCTGGCAGAGTTTAGCTCTTTCAACAGGGTCAAATGCTGTTCTTAAATCAACTAAGAAAATAAAAAGACATTATTTTTGTTTTTAATTTTCACTGATGTACTTATTAACGTAGTACGTAAAAAAGCCTGTTCAACTGTATCTCTCCCCTTACAAAAAGCACCCTGATATTCAAATCAAATTTTACACTCATCAGCCCAATTATCAAGGCGGGCCAAAAGTACCCTTCCATACATTTTAGAGACTGAGGCAAGTAAAGAGATTGGGCAATAGTTCACATGGGAAAGAGGACCCCCTTCTTGAATATCAGTATGTTTTCAGCTGAGTGGCAAGACGAGGGGAATAACTATACTGAATTTAACACGTTCAGAAAGGATGCTAAAGAAAGAGCTCAAATGAATATATCACATTCTATTGAGTCCCTCATTATTGAAACGGCCCTCACCAACCACGGGCACAAGGCTATGATGGGGTTTCCATGTGTCCACTCCAGTGCTATTCCTCTGGGATCACAGACCAGTCACAGTCTCTATTGGCCACCTCTGTCTTACGCCTCGGCTTTTTACATAGACTTCAATAATAACCTGGCACTTAAGAGGTTAATGCTGATTTCAGCCTGATCTAGCGGGTCACCATCAGGTTCATTAACTTAGATCTCCATATGAGCCTCCCCAATGCCGAGCTTTGGCGCACATTGGACAGGACAGACACTTGACTGCTGGTCTGGCAGGCAATCAAGAGTTCCCTTGGAGATCTTTGGTCCCGCCGAAGGTTCCTGAATGCAGGGCATGCAACATTGCAGGGTATGCTTCTTCCATCCAGAAACCATACCAACTATGTTTGGCATCTAAAACTCTCTCATTTTTTGGATACTGAATACTATTGTAAAATAAACGATTTGCAGACATATCAACACATTGGGGGTCATTCCGAGTCCGGCGTTAAGGGAAAAACGAGGCCGGTAAAGGAATAACGACTTCCTTTACCGTTACGGGCCATTCTGACCCGCCACACCATTATTTACGCCACCGTAAACTACGATTGCGTAAATAGCGGACCAGTGTCGCGCACCCGACACATCATCGCGGAAATAACGGGAAGGCGTAAACCATCTCCGATTCCAAGCAAAGCGAACACGGAAATAACGACCTCCACAAGGGCGCAAAGTACCTTACCGCCATGGCGTTAATACCGGCATCGCGGGGAAGGTGTTAACAACCCTGATCAGTGTTTGGAAGAGGAACAGGTGCACCCAATCAGCACAGGTGGAGGCAATAGAGTCTGGCACAGCACAAAAGGAGCACACCCAAACACCACACCCCCACCCACACCAAGATGATACCATTTGTAGCAACGTTCCTGGAGCTGGAGGCCCTGCTTCCAAGGCAGCAACTACGACAACAGCAACAACAGCAACCACAGCAACCACCACAGAGGATACACAGTAGGAGAAGGAGGGTGAGACAGGGCCAGCATGCCCTACCGGTGCAGCCACCATTACCACGCCGGCAGCCCCCAATGCCCCGCATCAGAGCCACCCCCTTCAACCTCACACCAGAGCAGATCCACACCCTGTACCGGCTTGACTGGGACACCATAACCACCATAGTGGCCCTGATACATACCGACATAGTGAGCCTCATAGAAATCAGCACTGCCATCCCCCCTCTACTAAAAGTAGTGTCCGTGCTCCACTTCCTTGCCACAGGCACCTACCAGCATACAGTGGGGCACATGCATGGCATTTCACAGCCAATATTTTCCCGGATACTCAACCAAGTGCTGGATGCCCTCCTCAAGCACAGAAGGGACTACATATGCCTCCCCCGGACTCCACAGGAGATATATGATACCAAAGCTGCCTTCCATGCACTTGCAGGCATGCCAAATTGCATAGGTGCCCTCGACTGCACCCACGTAGAATTGGTGGTTCCTCATGCCATGGAGGTGCCGTATCGCAACCGCAAGCAATACCACTCCATCAACGTCCAGATGGTGTGCAATGCCAGTAAAGCCATCACACAATGCAATGCTCGGTACCCCGGATCAACTCATGACTCCTTGGTCCTGTGGAACTCAACACTACCACGCTACATGGGCCGACATGCCGGACAACGTACCTGGCTGCTTGGTGAGTAACCATAATGGGCCATGGCAGTGCATTGGGGCTCTGAGTAGGTTGTCAGCATACCCCACTGCGAAAGGGGGTGGAGGAGATGCATACTCCACCCGGGAGGGAAAGTGGGGGGGGATGCATACTCCACCCGGGAGGGAAAGAGGGGGGTGCATACTCCACCTGGGAGGGAAAGGGGGGGGATGCATACTCCACCCGGGAGGGAAATGGGGGGGGATGCATACTCCACCCGGGAGGGGAAGGGGGGGGAATGACAACGCTATTGTATGTTGTGCACCTCACAGAACACTGGGCCCCATGACAAGTGGCACGCCACATTACCACCTAACCACACAGTAGTGAATACGAGCCAACACCTAATGGTACCTGACAAACAGTTACCCTGGCCAAAGACCACAACACATGCACCACACATCGGTGGACCTTACACACCGTAAGGCCATCGTGCACCATGCAGTGCAATAGCACCATGTCGCTGACTCCTGCATCTCAACACAAAGGACAGTCATCCATGGGAGTGCATAGAGGTTAGTCTGACAGGGATCCTACTGCGTGTGACTGGTTCGGCACCTCCATAGGATAGCTGCCAATCACCATGATAGGGATCAGTGCTGAATGAAGGGTATGCTACCAACTACTACCAACACACCCTTACAGCAGGTCTCATGCAAGTCATCAATTAATGCAGTCCAACACTGCTGCATGCATAAACGATGCACATGCAACAAGACATGAGTGCGCACCATGACCCATCAGGGAGAAGCTACACCCTCCATCATTCCATTGGCCAGCACACATGGCCGGACCAGTAATGGGTTGACTGTATCCAGGGACATGTGTGCATGGCCAGTCATCACCCGCTGCAATGTAAGACTAGCACAGTTCTCCACCATGAATGTACTAACACTTACCTTCATTCCACTCTCATGCAGGTGATGCTGGCTACCCTTTGAAACCGTGGCTCATGACCCCGGTCCGCAACCCCCAAAACAGGCACGAGGAGGACTATAATAGATCTCATACCCGTACACGGGTGGTCATAGAGCAGGCCTTCGGCCTTCTGAAGGCACGATTCCGTTGCCTCAGCCGGTCAGGTGGGGCCCTCATCTACAGCCACGAGAAGGTGCCTAAGATCACCATGGCATGTGTAATGCTGCACAACATGTGCATCCGTCGGAATGTGCCACTGCCCCCTGATGTGGGACTGCTACCACCAGATGAGGAGGAGGTGGAGGAAGGAATGGCAGAACAGCAACATGGTGCCGATGCACGGGAGGGACGTTCCGTGCGACAAGCATTGATCGAGCAATATTTCTGAATCACAAGTCAGCTGAGGGGGTGAGGATGACAGGGCATTGGGCGCTGGGTGTGGGGATACATGTACTACATGCACTGTGAGACATTAAAAGGCACATGCACAATAATGAATGTCCACTCTGTATTGTAGGATAGACCAAACTGTGTATTGTATGATGATGTCCAAACGTGTACAACAGATCCTTCACCCTCAACCCCCTCACCCTCCCCCCCAACTCCCACACACACCCTCACCCCCCTCCCCCTCCCCCCCAACTCCCACACACACCCTCAACCCCTTCACCCTCCCCCCAACTCCCACACACACCCTCACCCCCCCTCCCCCCCAACTCCCACACACACCCTCAAACCCCTCACCCTCCCCCCACAACATCCCCACAATGTTCCCATCAGTGCAGCATTGGCCACATGTGTGTGGCTGCACAGTCAATGGGCACTGCCAGAGCCTGGGGCATCCCTTCCATTCCGGCGCATCGTGCGCAGTGACCTACGGACCGGGCTGGTCTGCGTGGAGGAGCTCTGGGAGAGTGGCTCCTCCTGCTGGGGCTGTGGTCTGGGGGGTGCTGCCTCCAGGGCATCAGCAATCGTGCCAAGCATCTCACAGATGCGGTTTGTGCTGGTACTGATGATCTCGCCCAGGGCCTGAAGGTCATTATGTAGCACCGACCCTGATTCCCGGTTGTCCCGGAGAAACTCCTCTATCATGCCCGTGAGGTGCTGGCAGCGCACTGTTTCTGCAGCCGATGTGGGCGATGTGGTTGGCAGGCTCCTTGTTGTTGTGCCTGCAGGACTTTCAGGACTTCCTGCAGGGGAAGTGGGCTCATGACAGACAGGTGTATCCCCTTCACCTGTGAGCCCTGGGCTGTCACTCGACCCAGGGTTGCTATGGGCAACCTGGCTGTACGAGGGAGTGTCTGGGCTCTGTACATAGTCATTGGGCTCCTCCACATTGTCGATGGTGTTTGGTGATGTGCTGCCTGGCACATCGAGGATGCACATGGCAGCATTCTCCGATGACGCACTCGATTCCTCATGGTGCAGCGTGGGGCATGTGTCCCGCAGAACTGCAGGCATGTCCAGGGCCGCGGATGGGGGTTGTGTACCCTCCATGGGGGTTGCTGGGACAGGTGGTGTGGCATGTGCCTTCTTCCTGCTTGCAGGTGTGTGCTGTCCCCTGCCTGTGCCCCGGGAGGTACTTGTCCGGGGGCCTTCCTGGTCCTCACTTTCATGACCGGTGCCTGTAGGGGGCAAGAGAGAGACAGCATGAGCAATGATCTGGGGGTCAGAATTACTTCCAGACAATGGTATTACGATGGGATAGCAGCGTTGTGGTGACATTTGGGTGCTGAGTGGGACTGTTATCTTTGCTTGGATGGGAAAAGCATACTGTCGGCAGGGTCACTCATGTTGGCGGAGTACTGTGGTGACTGACATTGACCAGCTTTTTTGTGTGGCATGCCCAATATGGGTGTCAGCCTTGCACCTGACATCATCCTGGGTCCCAGTTGTTACGGCATCATTGGAGGGGGGGAGGCTTTACCCAAACATGATGTGACTGCTTGACCAGCCCTTGGTGATGACTTGCATTAGGGATGCATGTACTGTTTACACTCATGGCACTCACCTGCGTCAGCTGATGAAGGATCACCGCAATCCATATCGCCAACGCCTTCGATGGCTTCTGTGCCCATCATCTCTGCACATGTTTCCTCCCAGGGCATCATTTTTATGGGTGAGGCTGGGCCTCCTCCTGTCTCTAGGGCCAGATTGCGGTTTGCTGAGAGGATGGCCCGCACCCTCAGACGGATGTCATCCCAGCGTTTGCGGCAATGCGTCGTGCTGCGGGGGGTGTTTCCGACAGCGCTCACCCTCTGCGAGACCAGCTCTCATATCTCCTTCTTCCTGTGGATGGTTGGCCTGCGCATGTCGCTGCTGAAAACAATCTCAGCATGTTCATGCAGAGTATCAATGAGTACCTGGAGCTCATCCTGGGAGAATTTCTCCTTCCTGATGCGCGCAGCACCCTTTTTTAATGCTTTTGGCATGATGCTGGTCTCTGGAGTCTATTTTGCCTATCACAATATGCCCACGAGTCCTGTATGGGGAGGATTGCAATGGATTGTCATTTAAAGATGGCCGCCATGATGCTTCCCGTTCCTGTTCGATGACGTAATTTCCGTTTGCGGTTTTTACCGGTGCCCGTAATTTACGGTCATCGTTAATTACGGGCACCGCTATTTACGCACTAGGTGGAGGGCGATGGTGTTAGTTACGTCTCGGTTGTTGTCGGTAAGGGGTTTGACGCGCCCTTTACCGGTATGGCGCTAGGGGGTTTACCGGCATGGCGGAAAGCGAGGTCGGAATATGGTGCTAATTACGCCCTGCTACCAACGCGGATACAGTATTTCCGCCATGCCGGTAAACTCAGTAATTTAACGCGAACCTTGGAATGAGGCCCAGTATCAAGTAGTGACTAAAATTGTTTTGATCAAAGCTTGCAACGGTGTGTCAAACCATGACTACATAGGCCCTGATTACAACTCAGGCGTTAAGGGTTAACGCCACCGTTAACCCTTAACGCCTGATTCTGATTTTACTGCCTGCTTTTAGCAGGCGTTAAAATCCATGGCGCTAACCCGCCATGGTGCTAATTACGGCGGCGTAATTAGCGCCTTCCCCACTCCCATTATGCCCTATGGGGAAGGGAAAATGGGAAATGGGGATTTACCGCCCCACTCACCTTGGAATGGGGCGGTAAATCCGCCAACCACCATGGTGTAAACGTAGTTTACACCTTGGTGGTAAAGTTGGTGCACTTAGCACCAAGGATGTAATGACCTAGTCTAGCGTAGAACGGTGGGCCGAGAACATGATGCAAGGCGTGCCCTCAAAGGGAAGCGCTCATTATCCATACCAGGCACAGTAATACCCCAGACTGTAATGTATGGGCACCTGGGAATATCACGAAAAAAGTCTGAATGACTGTCTCATCTGATGAATGAAGGGTCTGGCATGGTTTCAGAGCAAGGTCAATGGGCAGGGACGCCATATGCTGCCCTCGTGTTATATGCTCCCACCCCCAGGTAGAGGACATGAGTCAGCTATCTGTAAGTATTCATGGCAGCTGGCCTGAAAGCCAACATTAATATCTATGCCAAGAATAAGATGCAATATCCATGCCAAGGCTACAGTGTAGGGACGTGCGCCAAGCTTCTCCCGCCGCACCGCCTTTCCGTTTGCTGATAATAAACAGGCTGGGGGATTGAGGACATGCTAGTTCTTCCCCTCATAATCCTATTTCACTGGGTAGCTGGGAAAGTCACTGTTAACAGGACTAAATATCCTTAGATCTTTAAGAATCCTTCTCACTTAGAGCTTTTGGCGGGACAACATTAATTGACTGACCACCCGGATATTATCTGAGTAAGCTGGCCTGAGAGACTCCTGTATATTACAAATCGTAGCCCAGTAATTCAGCCGACATGTTTATAGGCCACCAGCCTGTAAACAGGCCACTAAGCAGAGATGACAATGAGCACGAGCAAGAGTTGCGTTATTTCCCCTACGTCTACTAAAACATAAGGTAATGCATCGCTTTGCACAAACAGCCATCAGGGCTGCAGTGAATCAACAGGGGGACTTCAAAGCAGCCTTTGCCTGCCTTATATCACGAGCCAACAGATTAACCTCATAAATGTTGCCACCTCCCATCCAGCAAACAGATTAAAACCTAACACATCCTGATGGCTCCTGGACATCCCTTTGGGCCCTGCACGCTTCGCAGGGGGGCGGGAGCCTGAGAGATGCCTGCTTATCCAGCTTCCTCTCACTTGGCTTTGGCAGGAAACGTGGCTGGGCTTCATCACAGACCAACAACTTGTCAATTGGGATGAGCTTGTGATGGATCCGCTCCAGCGGGACTAATGTCGTCTAATCGCTGCGCCGCCACCCCCTCGTGTGCTGAACGCAGGCACGCAGCAAACCTTGGATGACAACCAATAGCACTCTGAGTGGCAGTTTCGCCGCTTCAAAGGAGCATTAAATATTCAGAAAGCATTGCGCATCCTCTCTGTCTTTTACACAGAACCAATGGTCGAAGAGGGCGGGAAGGAGTTCCTCTAATTTTTTTTTAAAGTTTCACTGTTCCAGAATGGTTTCGTTTTAAAATAAAAGTTCAGGAAGCAGTTGAAACTTGCACTGCACTGAACGTTCCCTTAAAGAGCAGACGCATTTGTTTGGGGGTTTGTATTGTGCGTGTGAGGGGGCATTTGATGGCGATAGGGATTTGTGGGGACGGGGTCAGGCCAGCAGGGAACTTAGTTCCACTGCTTCTTTTCATGCACTTCGAGCATTGCGCAGAACTGTGTGGCAACATCTCTCAGTTCAGTGGCGGCTGGTGAGTTTGAAAGCTGGTGGGGCGTAAATTTCCCAGGGCGAATATAGTCGCGAGCGCGCGCAGCGCGCGAGCCCGCGAGCCCACCCCCCCCAAGAGGGGTGCGGGGGGGTTCTCCCCCCGCGAAAATTTTGGAAAAATGGCCTACAAAATGTGCAATTTACTGTCCAAAAAACCCACCGAAATATGAAAAAAGCATTCGGTTTTACATATTAATGGTGGTACACTATTCTTACGTGTGCAAGTGTGATGGTGTATTTTACAGCAGCTTGTACCTTCTTTACTACAGATGAACACAAACAGAGTTGGAGTGCCCTGAGCACCAAACCCTACAAAAGACTCATGCTAGCTCACCTCGTTCTGGAGAATGGTCACTGCAATGAACTCCTTCGCAGGCTATGGGAAATCCAAATCCCCGAAGGTGCACTGTGGAGGTTGAAGTCTGATGTTTTTAGTTGCACAATTGCCCTGGACTGGTTGGATTTGTTCATGTAAGGTGTTGCTGATGGTCTGTAAAGAGAAAGCGAGAGACTGATCTGAGAAAGGGCAACATAGGCTTAGAGCAGTATTAAAATGGTTTTCACACATGAAGGAGAGAGAGTTAACTGCTTGTAACATTGAAGCTGCACCAGAATAATCATTAGTACAATGTGTAAAGAAAGTACCAGCAACTACCACCATGTGCCAGTCATCAGTTGTATAACGCTGCAATATAAACATTTTTGTAATGTTTTCGTTCTGGGGCTTTAAAAGTGCGCTTTGCGGAGCTCACATTACAAAATTAATTTGCTGCAGCCCTTAAGGCACCCGATTTATAAGCACTCTACGTGTCCTTCGCTGAAGTCCTGTTAAAAACAGCATTGGCAAAGCCACTGAGATCCTGTTCAAACACAAGCATTGACAAAGCCAGCATTTTGGCCTTGTGCATACGATGTAAGCTTCTGCCAGGCACTGCTATTAAATCATGATGCCCAGGAATGTGCACCATGTTTCTGCTTCTACAACAACAGGTAGTTAATTCTGCTACAGCTGTGCCTGGCAAGTGGCACTGTGCCTGGCAGTGTAGCTGTGCTACAGCTGTGCCTAGCCACAACAAGGGATGAAGGGGTGAAGGTAGACAGATCAAGCAAGCACAACACAAGGCAGTGAGCCGAGGTCAAAGGGGAAGGTGGGTAAACAGCAAGAAGAAGCACAGGCTGACAGTTAAATACACATGCACATACAATAAAACTAAGGTTTTCCCTTGTAGTCTCGTTAAGTTATACCCAGAGTTAAACTTAACAAAACCGTTTGCCCTTTTATCTACTAAGGCCACATTTCGAGCCTCACCCTAGGATCCCAATGTCACTGCTGCACACATACTACAAGGGACGGGCGTGTCCACGCACAGCACACACACACATGGGACGGGACTGAATCTGGTGCAAAGGACGGGAGGTCAGGCATTCGAAGGGAATGAAGGGATATATGTGACTTTTTTTGTAGTCCCTAAATCAAGAGTTCGTCTGATTAACTCCTTTGGGTAGTTGCTCAACATTGAGGTTTGGATCAGTGGAAGGTGAGACGGGACAGACATTGCGCACGGTGAGTAGCGGGAGGTGGCTGCATTGTTGGCATTAGCCATGATTGTGGAGAGGCACATCTCGCTGTCCAGCTGGACCCCGAGGATCGAGGATTGCGGCGGCAGGTGAAATGATGCCCAACGGGAATGATGAGATGTGAGAAGAGGTGGCATGTGACACTATGGATGTGAGCACTTTAAACAGCTTTGATTTGGACGAATTGAGCATCAGTCTGCGATGCCCTTCCCGCAGTGCCAGAGGGAGTAATTTTATCATGAGGAAAGGGGGAGCAGATGTGCACTGCTACGCTCTCCTGGATGATAATGGGATTTTGCTTGTAGAATTAAGGCTGCAGAGCCAACTCAGCTATGCAGAGGGGTATCTGACCACACCTCGAGTCATTATTGGTGATAAACCCGAATGAAACACATGCCAGCAGAGCCTCTGGCGGTGTGCCCCGTGTTATCCTGCTTGTTCTCTTGCTTACATTCTTTTGCTTCCAATCGCTCAACACCGTTTTGAAAAGGTGAACGTGTGCTAAAGTTGTGGTTTATTTCTACCAAAATCAGTCGACACCAGTTGTGCACAACATGGCACTTTCTCGAAGTTGTTATGAGGGTTGACCAATTGTCGGTATTAAGATAGCTCAGCGGGTTGAGCGCTTGCTGCTGCGATCAATGTGTGATCGGCAGGTCGCAGGTACGAATCCTGGCAAGGCCAACTCAGCCTTTCATCCTTCCGAGGTCGATAAATGAGTACCAACTTCGGCTGTGATGATATGATAAATGTATGTACATGTTCTCTGTAAAGCCCTTTGACTTAAGGCGCTATATAAATAACAAATCATCATCTAGCTTAAGATTGGATGGCATGTGCCATTGTGTGCCCATTAGGGGAGAGGTAATTGGCAATGGACGGGCATCACCACTCGCTCCCCTTAAATTTCCCTTTCATGGGAGCTGACAGTAAAAGCACAGTGGCTTGCACCGCGTCAGGCATCTGGCTGTCCATCGCCTGGTAATGTGAGGCACACTGTATACATTGGCCCTCGGAGGCAGAGCCCACGTTTCCGTTAGCCGCGCGGCCCGCAACCACTCCCGGCGCATCTGCTTATTGTGCCGTTTTATATTTTCGCCATTTTTCAACAAAAAATGCCGAAAATATAAAACGGCACAAGTCACCACCAGGAAGAGCCTGGCTGGCAGGCAGAGACCCTCTCCCTGCCAGGGCTCTCCCAGTGGTGACTTGTGCCGTTTCCCGGCCGTTTTATATTTTCTGCATTTTTTGTGGAAAAATGCCGAAAATATAAAACGGCACAATTAGCAGATGCGCTGTGAGTGGTCGCGGCTGCCCGCGGCTGGGCAGCAGCAGCACACGCCTGCCTGCCCTGGGTTATCCCAGTCCGTGCATGGCCCACTGGGCCTTGCGCTTGCGTACCGGTCCGGCGTGGCCCAAGGCAAGGCCCTTGGGCCATGCACGGACCGGGATAAACAACAAGGCTAGGCCCAGGCGGCCCCCGCCGACTGCCATCAACTTGGGGCGAGCCTTGGTGGTAGCGGGTGGCCCGCTACCACCAAGGCTCGCCCCAAGTTGACGGCAGTCAGCTCGGCAGCCAGCAACACTGAACGACGTGTAGGCCTTGGCCTACACGTCGTTCAGTGTTGACTCGGCCCTGGCCCTGGGCCCAGGGCGGTGGTGGTGGTGGATCACATAGTTTGGGCTCGGGGAGGGGAGTGTAAGTAACACTCCCAGTCCCCGGGCCCAGAGAAGAAACGGGGGTACTTACCGCGGCGCCTGGTCACTGGGGCTGGGCAGCAGCACAACTTGAATGTTGATGTTGACTCGTCGTACCGGGGATGGAAAGAGAAAGTCAACAGGGTGTGAAGGCGGCGCAGGCGCACGCACACACCCTGCGCCGCCAATAGTCTGACTCATAGATACAGTAATATCATTGGCTGTTTGCCAGCCAATGATATTACTGTATCCATGGCAGGGGAGGGATTCGAGGGAATGAATAAGTGCGCTGTTTGCGCAAATTTCAGACTGGCGGGGCCACCCCTGAAGCGCCCCGCCAGGCTTCTAATGAAAGGGGCTACGTAGAGTGCGTGGAGCTACGAGCTCCACGCACTCTACTATAGAAAAAATATATACTAAATTGGGACGCGCCCCGGCGCTGGGCCGACCTAACACACTATTGTTTCCTTGCCACAGCGCCCCCGCGCTGTTGGCAAAGGAAATGCAGCAGTACTAAAGCTAAAAGAGATTCAATCAGAGAAGTTCTCTGACTGAATCTCTTTTAGCTTCTCTCTTTTTTTGGGGGGGCGGCGCCCGGCCGCCCTATCATAGCAGCCGCCACTGTCTCAGTTATAGAACACAACTCCGATGACAGAAAACAACCAAATGCACCTTCAGAAAAATAGGGCCATAAGCTATTAATGGGCATCAAATATACAGAATATTATACATACGTCACTTAAGACCTCAGAGAAAAATAACAACACGATTGCATCAAACGTTTACTAATGACCAGGAATAAGTTAAAAGGGCAGGTTACCCTAAAGGTCACAAGGGCCCCTAATAGGCACAACCAGCATAGGGAGGACCCAACTATAGCAACGCAACCCAAGGGGGGCAGGGGACGAAAGAGAAAGCCCTGCCTCAAGTCTGCAGGGGATATTCCCTGAGGGATGGCCGGACCCAAACACCTGACCATCAAGCAATGGGTCTGTAACAGTGTTGGGGTGGCTGGGTAATAAAAGGGAAGGTGACATATGGAAACACTGGCCCCGATCTCTTCCATCACTTGCATTGAATCGTGACAGAGGATGCTTCACTTCATCTAGAGATTTTTCACTTCAGCGCCTTGATGCTTTCGGGCCATAGTCTGCGCTTTATAAACAATAAATAAATAAATAAATAAATAAATAAAACAGAAAGAAACACACACACACACACGGGCCTCATTACGACCCTGGCGTTAAGGGTTTAACGGCGCAGTAAAAGGTGTCGGTGCCGTTAAACCCTTAACGCCTGATTACGAGGTCCCTTTGCAGGACCCGACCTTAACGGCTGGTTTTACCAGCCATTAAAGTAGGGTGCCGCAAAGGGACCTTGGTGCTAAGTACGGTGCCGCAATTTGCGGCACCGTACTTAGCGCCTTCCCCATTCCCATTGAGCCCTATGGGGCAAAAATGGGAATGGGGAAGGGCCCATGGTGAATGGGGAATTACCGCCCCGCCAACCTTGGAATGGGGCGGTAATTCTGCCATTCACCATGGCGGACCTCGGCATGGACCATGGTGCTAATAGCACCATGGTTTAGCGCCGGGGTCGTAATGAGGCTATTCCAATGCAAACACTATTCAGGTCCAGCCTGAATATAGAATAGCAAGAAATGCATATTAGAAAGGACTTTCCACTTCCAGCCCATGTCCTTATTTACAGCTTAACAATGAAATCTATATTACATCAATCAACTTATTTGCACAGTCAGACACGCCTTGTTGATCTGGGCTTTGTTTTCCCTGCAGAAGGCAATCCGCTGTGGCTGCTTGGCAGAGCTTTTTTCTACAATTTATGGGCTTCTGCAGAGCAGTCAGTTAATGTTGGGAGACTGGCAGTGTACGTGGGCAACAGCTGGATATAGATACAACTTGGCACTGTGTATGGTTCTATTAATTCTGAAGTCTTTGTGGCAATGCCCATAGCACAATAGGAACACAAGTGAACATTATAGCAACAGAAGCAAAGGGATAGGGGCCCTGACTGACCTTGTATAGGAAATGGCTGGCCTGGGATCCATGTTTAACAGGTAAAATGGGCTTTATTGACTATCTTTATCCACACATATGGTCTAGTGCATCCTTGACTTGGCTGACTCTGGAAACCCCTTGAACGAAAGAGGTATTTGGAAAAATATTGATTACAAGAGCTAGGATATGCACTTCTCTGAACTACTCGAAGAATGCTAATTTGGGGGGTCAGCTTTGTTGCAAATGAATATGGGTTTCAACAGGTTTTAATTTGATCTCACCTAGGTTTGGAAAGGGGTTCTGAAGGATTTACAAGCATAGGTACTGCCCAGTTCCACATTGATCATGCAGCTCCAAAGAACTAAAGTCTAGAAGTCTGCTTTGGAGGAAATGCATTTCTGTTTTGACAGGTTTTAATGCAATCCCATCAGATTGCAGTCATACATTTGACAAAGGGTGAGAACTCAAATGTTTTGACCTCCATTGCTTTTTTTTATGCACACCTTCTGGTTGCCTTCATGGGTGTTAAACCCCCCCAACCCACACACACAATCCTGTTGGACTTCCTTCTCTTTACATCCTTGTGTGTTATTTTAACTCTTCCCTCCAAATTATGATTTTGTTTCCAAAGTCCATGTACCATTTTTCGGGGAGTCTCACATATGTATCTATGTGTACATTTACTTATACCCCACTTCAATTTTTGGAAATATCGTCAGTTTTGTTATACAAGCACACTAGCATCCCTTCTGCACGAGACCACAAGTATCCCCAGACATGTTTTGGCCTTGTTGGGACTCATCAGTGAGGAGTAGGTTGGGTCTTTAGGCCCAGCAGGCATGGTACCCATGTCAGGGCATACCCATCCCACTCTGAGTGACAAAGTACAAACAAAGAGGTTATGGCTGGAAGGTATTAATCTTAACCTCTGGCATTGCTCTGGGCAACCCTCCAGACCATTGTTCTTTGCCTGCCAAGCCATTACAGAAGGGGAAAGACCATATGCAAAACAGGCTTGGTCCCACCCCCAAATGGACACTCCAGCCCGAACTGCTAGGTCACAACCTCCCGAAACCACCATTACCATTGGCGTAAAGCTCTCAGCAGGCTTCAAGGACTTCAAGGCAACCCTGTCCAGGTCCTTATTCCCAGAGGAGCCATAGATCAAAACTCATCCTGATTTAGATGTGTTCTTAGTTTCTCCTAATGTCTCTGTCTATAGATCCTTACCAGTTTGCTCATGGCCAAGGGAAAACGTGAGTGTGTGCTCTCGCCTTCCCTTGGTTATTGCCTGACCACAGATGGGCAGTGCAGGAAGGCTTTAAAGATTATGTCAAACAGCCTTTGAATACAGGGCTTATACAGAATATTTGCCCTTTTGGAATGTTGTCCATAATGTGAATGTCTCATTTGAATGAGTGAGCTGACTGTGCATTCCTTCAAAAGCTTACCTCCAATTGTATTCTGTCATTTTGCATTGGAGTGGCCATATTGATCAAGTTACTCCATACACAGACAACATGTGTTATCTCTTCTCCACACGAGACCAGTCTGTATGGCTATGTGTGGGGCAGAGTCTCTGCCAAGGTCTAATTATGTAGCCCACAATTATTGGCTCTGGCACCTCAGTCAGTGGGCTTGGCTTTACCAGAACCGCCTCCAGCAATCAGCAGTAAGGGGTTAATCATGTGATCATTTATTTTTTTATTTTTTTATTTTATGGTTCAAAAATCTCAACCTTTAATAAAACTCACAATGATATCACAATACTTAAAATCATTAAAACAGCAATGCTTACTAATACAGTATCACACCCAACAATCATGAAGCTTCATTATACTTCAGTTCATTTTATTCACCACAAAAGCATGTGATTATAACTGTTAAGTAGCACCCACAGTTCCCAGAAACCTTTGAGCACATCTTAGGGTTCCACAACATGACTTAATGTAACATTAGCACCCACTAGTTACTGCCACCATTGATGTTTTGCTGGCCAATAAGAGAAGTTCTCATCCAATATTTTGACAAACTGATGAGGTAGAAGTTAAACAATCCAGTCCTCTCGGTTAGCCATTTATCAAAGTTTATAGATTCAATTGTGAATACTTCTGTCAGCAATTTGATGTGTGCTCAACTTGTCCTTGAATACACAATATTTTGGGAGTCATCTCTCTTAATCAGGCGCTACAACATAAAACAGACAATAACGACCAATCAGAATAAGCCCTGCAGAGAGATAAGTTAAAATCACAAACTAACTCAAATACTTCCAGATCCACCTTACTTAGGACTGGATTTTGCTTTTGATCGATACCAATCAGCACCTGTTTGTTTCCCTGGAAGCACAGGCAAATAGGCTGCATGTGGATACACTGTGCATATCCGAAGATGAAAATCAACATGTCCCAAAAAGTGCATGCCTGACACACAGGCACAGTGAAAATGCTTCATATTACACTTAACCTCACGGGAAGAAATACGAGCAAAATGAACACTGTATAAATCGTACATAAAAAAATAGCTAATTTGCATACTCATTCTGTTCTATAGGTGATCCAGATTCTACAATAAAAGTCCAAAAGTCTCTCTTTTTAACAACTTGATTTCTTTGCCACAGTTTCTGGGCCGAGTTTCCATTACTTCCAGCACAAAAGCATGGAGCTGCCACAGTGAATGATTCAGAGTATGCCCTGCAATACTGGATTTGGTGTGTGGGTATGTATTTTACATTGGTGCTCAAAAGGCATTCTTTAAACTTGCACATGACTTGTCTGACATACATCATTCCAGAAGGGCCTACACAGGCCTATATTAAATATTTGCTGAGAAAAGCGCCCTAGTCTTTCAGCAGAATCACTATGCCAGTTATAGAATGGGAAATACTGTCACCTTAAATCAAATTGTTGTAACATGAACATCTCGACAAGGGTATGCACCCTATACCCAGTCCATAAATGAGTCGGGATATGCTTCTTGGTAAGTGCATCTGCACACATTAAAAGATTTGATACACTGTACATCGTCTTTTTTATGAATCTTGTGACGTTATTGCCCCATGACACAATTGAATACATGCCAATTGTAGATAATCGGCTGAATACTCTTGCAGCTTGTGCCATAAGTTAATATACACTTGTCTGTTTTAGGGGAAGTTTCAATTCTGTAGTTAAATGAATGGAACAATCTATCGATGCTGCTTTGCAAAGTGCTTTCTTGAGACCGATCTGGGGCGTGGGTGAAAAAGAAAGCATATCAGTAAGAGAAATACTTATCTTCACTATTATTTGTTTGAGCCAGAATTGGGTCATGTGAACCAGATGCATGATTGTGTAAATGTGTGCAGAGTTGCCCCATTCAAATTGCAAAACCTTCAAGGGAAAAATAGAGATCGATGGTCCACATGCAGACCACTCTGATCGTTTTGTTGCAAACCACGTCAACTGCTCCTCCCTGAAAGGCGGGAATTGTCCACGTCCACACTTCTACAGCATAATGGCAGCATGGCGGGTAAGATGTTGCACAAAATTGCTTCTTTCGAAATAACCACACCACCACACTTCACTGTCAACATTTAGCGCTGCACTGCACCTAATGAAGGACAGGGCCTTCCAAGATCCCACCATGCCACAAGGGTGCTCTGGTTCCATTATGTGAGTCTCGCGGGTGTTTGCAGGGAAATGCCACTCAAACGCTAGTGCCACAGAAAGAACATTTTTTCCATAACTAAAGAGTAGATAATAAAAATAAAAATAATATCACTTTATTTTTGCTGAGTACACTGATGGAGTGCTCTCATTCAAGCAAGCAAAACACAGGTTTGCCTTTAGTTACAATGTACTTTTTTAAACCGGTGTACATCACTCTTATAACTGGATGTTCCATCCATTTGCATTAGGATACGGACTTTCTCAGCTGTAATACCACTCGTGCATGAGAATGGTGTCATGTTCAGTCTTTAAAAATACTTCTCGTCGGACCCTTTCTTTCTTTGAGTGTGTCCCTTTCTCTCACAGTTGTCTAAAGCCTGTAAGCACAGGGACCAGGTACCAAACCCATGTTGCTCGCGTTGTCTTGGTCCCAAGAGGAGCACGCTTCTCCATCCTCGCTGCGCAGCCTTTCAGCCCAGTCTTTCCTCTCAATGCTGGACAAGGCCTCTCAGAAAGGTGACTCCACAATGTCAGTCGAGCCAGTGTTTCCTTCTCAGGTCACACAACCTTTGAACATCTATTCAGTGAATTTCACGAGCCCGAACACAATTTGGTTGGATACTGATTTTCAGTATTCCACTCCACTTATGTTACTTCAATTTAGTGGGGTCCCATCACACATTTATGATGCCTTGCAAGCCCAGCTGCCAACCATGAGCACCAGAGCCATCAGCTGCAAAAAGAAGGACCTTGAGGCAGCCCTGGCCAGGCTGTCTCCCAAGTAACTAACATACAAAAGGGACTGTTCCCATTGGAGAAACATAATCAAAAATAGTTCTCATTTTATTGAGAAAACGACTATTAATGGTAACTTTGTATAGCAGGATATCACCTAGATATAAAAAAGAGCATTTACTTCGAAGTGTTAATCATTTGAAAATGATGTCTGCTCATTATGCAATGGAGTACACAATAATGCTTTATTAGGATCAAACTAAGTGAGTACTAAACTCAAAACACAACAGTAAATAGAACAATGTTCTAAGTGTTGCACAGAAGACATACTACATCATTTCAAACCAATACACAGTTACTACATGTCAGAAAAGCTATGGAAACAACAATATTGCCAGACATAAAAGAGCAACAGAAAAATACATAGATGACTTAATATACACACAGTCTGAAATAAAACATTTTTTTGTACACTGAACAATAGAGAACAATAAGAAAAAGGGGATGGGAAAGGGGAAACCAAAAAAGTAGTAGAAACAATAACAGTACAAATCAGTTCAATACTCATTAATGGATCAATAATAAAACATATTAAACACTTTATCCTAAAATCCAGTCAAACTCTGAGCTACTCATCCAATGATTGAACATTACATAATTTCTACTCATGAACAAAAATTAGTAAACATTAAATTGATTTGCTTTCCCCTAGAGTCTAATTATCGAGTGATCAATGGATTGTAGCTGATACAAACAGGTAGTAACTGATACAATGTCACCCACGTTTTGGTGTTAAAAATTTGCACACCTTTCTCAGGAACAAATGCACACAAAAGGTACCTGCTTACTTTCATATGTGTTTGAAATGTCACAGTTCAATTTGCAAAAGATACTTTGAATTGATGGGTTTCCGAATCATGTCTCAAAGGGATGTTTAAGATCCAACAGAGAGAAAACCATGTAATGGTTTAGTTCATAGCTCGAATGTGGCTGTGGTGGGTAAGGGCTAATATACTTTCAGTTAGTCGTCATTGTGTCTTTAGTGCGAATTTTCATTGATCCAAGCATAAACAAATGATGATTAGATTAGCCAATGTTAACAAATAAATGGACAATAACTTGTTGTCCTGAAATTGTTCACAAGAGGAGCCAGTGACATCACAAGAGATGAGCGTGATGCCCTGAGGATACTGGCTGAAGAGAATGTATGGATCTTACGAAACTGATGACGAAGTTAAGAATCAAGTAAACTTTCATATGCAAAAAGAAGATTGCATGTGTGCGAAGCACTGCAAAAAGTGCAAGGTGTTCAATAACTGTACAGATGTTGTAACGCAAGAAGACTAACAGGCCGATTCATGTAATTCCTCTCAAAAGTGTCGCACTCGGCTGGCGCACAGCGTGCCCTTGCGAATGTCTGTGCCAGCCGCGTGCGATAAAATCAATTTCCACGCACAGCGTATTCATGGATTCTCACCTCCAAAAGCAGACGTGGCGCAGAGTGGCGCAGCGACCCTGCAGCAGCGCTAGTTACACCCCCAAGAACGCCCTCGCGCAAGGAAAAGCCATCAAGATCGCAAAACCATCGCAAAGGGCTGCGCCAACCCTGTACCAGTTTACCGGACTGGCAAACAGCAAACACAAAGCGGGCAACGTGTATTACGGGTGTCGGGAACACGCGTGCGCGAGAAGTTTCACACGCGATCTGGCCTGGGGGAGCGTGTGCGTGTATTTCAGGGGTGCGCGAGAAGTATTACACGCGAATGGCCTGGGTGCGTGTATTTCAGGGGTGCGCAAGAAGTATTACACGCGAATGGCCTGGGTGCGTGTATTTCAGGGGTGCGCGAGAAGTTCCACACGCGAATGGCCTGGGCGCGTGTATTTCAGGGGTGCGCGAGAAGTTCCACACGCGATTGGCCTGGGCGCGTGTATTGCAGAGGTGCGCGAGAAGTTCCACACGCGATCGGGCCTGGGGGAGCGTGTGCGTGTATTTCAGGGGTGCGCGAGAAGTTCCACACGCGATTGGCCTGGGCGCGTGTATTTCAGAGGTGCGCGAGAAGTTCCACACGCGATCGGGCTTGGGGGAGCGTGTGCGTGTATTTCAGGGGTGCGCGAGAAGTTCCACACGCGATTGGCCTGGGTGCGTGTATTTCAGGGGTGCGCGAGAAGTTCCACACGCGATTGGCCTGGGCGCGTGTATTGCAGAGGTGCGCGAGAAGTTCCACACGCGATCGGGCCTGGGGGAGCGTGTGCGTGTATTTCAGGGGTGCGCGAGAAGTTCCACACGCGATTGGCCTGGGCGCGTGTATTTCAGAGGTGCGCGAGAAGTTCCACACGCGATCGGGCCTGGGGGAGCGTGTGCGTGTATTTCAGGGGTGCGCGAGAAGTTCCACACGCGATTGGCCTGGGCGCGTGTATTTCAGAGGTGCGCGAGAAGTTCCACACGCGATCGGGCCTGGGGGAGCGTGTGCGTGTATTTCAGGGGTGCGCAAGAAGTTCCACACGCGATTGGCCTGGGCGCGTGTATTTCAGAGGTACGCGAGAATTTTCACACGCGATTTCAGCAGGGTACGTGTATTTCAGGGGTGAGCGAGAATTTTCACACGCGATTTCAGCAGGGTACGTGTATTTCAGGGGTGCGCGAGAATTTTCACACGCGATTTCAGCAGGGTAGGTGTATTTCAGGGGTGCGCGAGAATTTTCACACGCGATTTCAGCAGGGTATGTGTATTTCAGGGGTGCGCGAGAATTTTCACACGCGATTTCAGCAGGGTACGTGTATTTCAGGGGTGCGCGAGAATTTTCACACGCAATTTCAGCAGGGTACGTGTATTTCAGGGGTGCGCGAGAATTTTCACACGCGATTTCAGCAGGGTACGTGTATTTCAGGGGTGCCGGGGAGTCCTACATGTGATTTGGCAGTGTGGGTCCTCCCAGGTGTCCCCTGTACACCCTCCACGGCCCCTGCAGGCAGCCCACACCACAGGGGACTACCCTGCATCACTGGTCATGTCCCGCAGGCAGCCCACCCAACATGGGCAGGCCCCCCAGCAAAGGCACATGTCTCCTTGCACTACTGATCACCAACTCATGTCCCCTTGCACCCCCACCCCCAGCATTGCGGGGCACCTGCCAGCAGGCCCCCACTCATGTCCCACTCATGTCCCCCTGCACCCCCACCCCCCCAGCATTGCGGGGCACCTGCCAGCAGACCCCCACTCATGTCCCACTCATGTCCCCCTGCACCCCCAACCCCCAGCATTGCGGGGCACCTGCCAGCAGGCCCCCACTCATGCCCACTCATGTCCCCCTGCACCCCCACCCCCCAGCATTGCGGGGCACCTGCCAGCAGGCCCCCACTCATGCCCACTCATGTCCCGCTTCACCCCCACCACCCAGCATTGCGGGACACCTGCCAGCAGGCCCCCACACATGTCCCCCAGCCAACATGTCATCACAATCTAGATCCCTGGCCCTTATGGTCAGCCTCCAAATGCAAAACACCCACTCGAGTACTGCATCCACCCACTTAGAAATGGCAATGACATGATAGAACCCCAATAGTAAGTTTGGAAATGAACACATGGCCCTCACATACACCCAATGGGTGTCAGTGAATCTCAAAACCCATATCAGGATATGCATGATACCAATGAGATGATACTTCACATTGAAGTTTGATGAAAAAAATGTATTAAAACAGCATAAATGGAATAAAAAATAAACAAATGACAATGGGAATCAAAAACCAAAAGCAGCAAGTCCGTAAAATAATGAAAAACGACAAATCATAATCCAAAGGAAAGGTGTCCAAAGTCACAGTTGAAGAAAGTAAATCCAAGGTAAAAACAAAACCGAAAACCATTGCTCCATGGGTAAATCAAAAAAAAAAAAATCCAACAGTCAAGTATATACAGATAAACAAACCAGGGTCCATGAGCCCAACTGAAGAAATGAAACCTACATAAAAATACTACCTAATAAAATAAAACTATATACAAAAATGTCGCCCATTGTCCAAAAGGTCCAAAATAAATAAAAAAGCAAAGGAAACCTAACACTAACTACATAACTATTTACAAGGGCAGCAGGCTAGTCCGAGGGCTCACTGGTTGTTGTCATGGGCCAGGGCATCATCGAACTCCTGTTCAATGGCTTGGAGGCAGGCATATTCCCTGGCCCCGAGGTCCCGCAGGGATAATGCAGTGTCCAGCTCCAACTCCCTGCGAAGACCCTCGAGGCACTCAGCCCGCCTCAGCGCCCTCCGCATGGAGTCCTCCGCCCTGACCATTGTGAGCCGTTCCTCCTCTGCCCGCTGCCACTCCGCACCTATCTGCTGGCACAACCGCTCCCACACGGAAGCCACTCTCATTCCAGGGTTCTCCTGCCCTCCGGCCGATGCCTGCACCCCTGATGTTGATGGCCCCGAGCCATGATGCCTCTCACGTTGAGCCTGCTGCTGCCTCCGACACAACTGCCTGTGCCAGCACGACGGCATCCAGGCTGATGGAAACCACTGACGCCGTCGTGCACGTGCCCTGCCCGATGATGCCGTCACATCCTCCATCTGCTGGGGTCCATTGCAGGTGTGTCCACCCCTGCTGGACCTCCGACTCCCGACTGTGGCAGGGATGGGATCCCCACCAAGGTGGCTGCATTGGTCGGGGCAGGTCCACAGGGGGCCCTGGTGGCATCTGGGTCGGAAGACGGCATGGAGTACGACTGGCGCATAGCCTCCACAGAGGAGGAGAGGGTCGCCAGAGTGCCCGACACATGTACGAGACCCCCGACCATGACCGCTCCCAACTGGGCCACGTTGGCACGGTGCTCTTCGTGATGATGTGCGTGCTCCCCCCGGGAAGCACGCACCTCATCACGAATGACAGCCGTGCGCAATGCGACACCAATCAGGACCTTCTCCATACGGCCAGGGGTCCCCTCTTCCGCAGGTGGAGGGGAGTCAGATGACATGGGCATCCCCCCTACCTGCGGACGGGCCTGGGATGGGGCATCCCTGCTGGTGCATGGTGGTGCAGTCACAGTGCCAGGGACAGTGACATGCACAGGCACCTCCACGGCGACATGTGCTGCCTCCTGCCCCTGGACTGCACCACTTGCACCAGCAGGGATGCCCCCACCAGGCCCCATGTGCGGCTCAGTAGCGGCCTCCTCCTCCTCTGTGGAAACCACCAACCTGGATGGCTCCACACCGTCTTCCGCCGTTGCAAGCCCCTGTGGGGGCTCACCCACCCCTTCCGCTGCAGCCGTGGGGGCATCCCCGCCGCTTAGCTCCACAGCGCCGTCTCCGCCCTCTTCTTCACTTTGCGCTGTGTAGAGGGAGACATAGAACACAAGCATCAGGGTACTGTACAATGGTCCCCTAGACTGGAAGCAATAGCAGATGAGTGGCATTGTCAAAGATCACTTCCATCATGTCCCTCCACAACACATGGGTCAGTGCAGGCAAAACACATGCAGTAACAGGCATGGCGCATGCTATGGACATAAGCAAACATGTCCAAGGGACTCTTGAAGTATACAATGTTGTTTTTGGACTCACATGCATCATGGGTCATGCCTATCACATGCACACACTTCAACGTACTTTCATCCATCTGGACTCGTACACCCCAGACACAGTGGATGCAAGGATAACTAGGCTGCATCAGTGAATCTGAACATTGTCACAGACATGTGTCATACATCCATGGCATTCACAAGTCACAGACACGCAGGTCAGGCACACAGACATGGATACCATATATGTACCTGGCATCAGCACCCATCCCTCACCCCCACCCATGTCCAGGGACAGAGACTGCCATGCTCTCATGTGTACAATCTGCATAAGGCTCCCCATGTCGCATTTAAACACATGCAATAACCGTGCGGTTCACACATTACTGGTTGCACATGCATTACCATGATGTCCCTGCACACATACATGCGTACATGGCCTATGTCACACATACAGGCAAGTATCAGACAACCAGCACACTGCAACATGCCCTGTCTCACAAAGCAATGCTTGGCCACTTACCGCTCAACTCCAGACGGGTCTCCCTCTCAAGGACCTGGGCGTGGAGCGCTGGTTGTACGCGTTCCAGGACCCTCATCTGGATGGAACTCATGCGGCCCCGGCCCCCCTCCACGAGGCGCCCGGCCTTTATGAGGGTCCTGGACCTCAAGTCCTCACAGCGCTTCTTGACCTTCTGGATGGTGCGGGTTGCCACCCCCTCCGCGTTGATGGCAACCACACAGTCGGCCCAGATCCTCTCCCGTCCTTCCTTGTTGGCGCGGGACGATCCAAAGAGGGCATCATACTGCCCCAGGACCTGCTCCACCAGGACACCAACTTCGGTGGCAGTGAAGCTGGTGCCCCTCTGCCCCTCTGGCCGGGGGTTGCCACTGGTGCCAGATGTTGATGTGCCCGACATGGCAACCCCAGGGGCAGGAGTGGGTGGGCAACTGGGTCCTGGGGCTGGGCTGTGGAGCGATGTTATCCGAGTCGGGAGTCTTCTGTTCCAGCAGGGGTGGACACAGCAACTGGACCCCTGCAGATGGCTGATGTGCAGGCACCAAATGGCAGGGCACGGTGGCAGCAGGCAGGCAGGCAGCAGCAGATGGCACATGGGAGGCTGCTCGGGGCACTGGGGGGCAGTAATTCGGCCTTCTGGGCAGGAGCGTGGTCTTCCGTGTGTTTTTGCGTGGCCAGCTTGATACGGAGTGATTTGGCACGTGAATATCCTGCACGTCAGCGTGAAATTCGAGGAAAGGGGCTTAGCGCGTAAGCGCGTCAGCACGCGTACGCGATTTAATTGGACCAAAGGCCCTTACAGCGTAAGCGCGTCTGTGACGTTTAGCGCACGGGCGTTGCCTTGGCCGGGCTTGGAGATCCCGCGTGCCTTTACACTGCTCGGTACGTGCTTTTGGTGCGGTGCGTGTGTTTTCCATCCGTTGGGGTTCACACGCTATTACTTCACAGCAGGTGTTGGCTACGCGTTCTTCTACACGCAAGGCAGACGGTGAGTGGTACCCCGCTCCCCCCCAGGCCCGATCGCGTGTGGAACTTCTCGCGCACCTCTGAAATACACGCACACGCTCCCCCAGGCCCGATCGCGTGTGAAAACACCCGCGAGCCCCTGAAATACACGCGCCCAGGCCAATCGCGTGTGGAACTTCACGCGCACCCCTGAAATACACGCACACGCTCCCCCAGGCCCGATCGCATGTGGGCCTTCTCGCGCGTGTAGGACTTTTTTTCCTGCGCAGGGACGCTACGGCCTGCTTTCGTGTGGCGGACATGTATGGGCATGTGCGCATCTTTGGCCGTGCGCTGTTTTTCCCTATTCGATTCCATGAATACGTGTTGTAGGCGAGCGTGTGGGCGTTCTGCGCACTTGCCTCCTGTACTTCCCCCGTGACGCCCACATTTTCACGAGTTGTTCCCCATTCTGCGTGTGACGCCCCGTGTTACGCCTACTTTTGTTATGTGCGCCGCGCTATGTGCGAATTCACTGTGGCCTTATCGCACGGCGTTCGATGACATGTACGCCGGCATGCGCCAGCATGCGGCGCGCACTTTTTCAGCACACATCCCACATTTCGCGCATGCACGGACTTCCATAAATTGATGTGCGATGTTTTCTGTGCGATAATCGCACTTGCACTGCGATTTTCGCTATTTCTCTGCGAATTGCACGTTTTCGCACGCGTGCGTCATTTTTTCGGCACACATTAATTCCATGAATCGGCCTGTAAGTGTAATGGTCTCACCTAGAATTGTCCAAAATATCACAGTCAACATCTCTTATATTAAGTAGGTCGCTATACAAGCAGCTCTTGGAGGAGCTCTAAAGCTTGCCCAAATGTATAAGGACTTATTTGTTACAGAATAAAACGTACCTTCAAATTTGTTGGATCTGAAGCCTTATGTGGAAGTTATACATAGTACGCTATGCGAAGTTGGGCGATACAAACCTGTACCTTCATTGAAATGTCAAATTCAGATCCGGGGAATAAGTAATATTCTAGGGGGAGAGAAATTAATTAATAATATATGCCATTTGCTGGGAATTGTGGAACTGTGCATGTACAGATATATCCACAAACATGCAGTATAATTAAGTGCAGCACATTAACTAAGAAAAACTGTATGCTCACCTGATCAATCAGAAAGGTGAACTGCAGCCGAATGCTAAAGTGTTCTGAACGGCGTTCGCATGTTCGCAGTCGCCATGGTGGCTGAGAAAATAATAACATAATGACATAAAGGGCAATAGCAATACTTGTCTAACATGGCGGCAGCCAGCCTAATGCAGACTATTAAACCCGGCATATGTAAATGAGAGAGCACAATCTACTTTGTTGTTTTAATGTCATTTTATTTGAATCACTAAAGAGTACTTTAAGAGTACTTTAAGAGTACTTTAAGAGTACTAAAGTGCAGGATTGCTGGTGGTGTGCACTATGACTAATAGCTGCACAATAGACAGGTTAAAAAAGGAGATGTTAAAGGTGGAAAGGGAAGATTAATTCAAGCAAACTAAATTAGACTAAGCACCTAGAACCCACCTACAGTAAGAGGCAGAAGAGCTAGACTTAAGTGTAAAATATAGTGATTACTAGATGTAGAAGCCAATGTCCAACTAAAGGATGGGGGGTTAGTGTGTAAAGAGTCCGGACCAGTCAAATTCTTCATTCAGCCCTGCATTGTAGCTATTCTTTTTCTGAATTCAAACAATCTCCCTGGAGACTAAACTTCTAAATATTTTGTGAGTGTGTGGTACAAAACACCTATACATATTCCTTAGTGTGTGATTCTGCTCCTGAAAATGTTGAACCAGTGGCGCATGTGTATTTGTGCATGTAATCTGTGATCTATGTTCCGAGATTCTCAGATTAACTGAATGGGCAGCCTTGGGCAGCCTGTCCCATGCATCCTAGGCCACAGGGGCATTTGGTATAGTACATTATTCCAGTAGTCTTAACATTAGATAAATATTGAAGAGTCCAGCCATAGTCACCAATAGTAAAACTGGTGATTTTCCTGGTGAGCTTGCATCCAGTACACACTCCACGTGGACTATGGCCAAGAAGGGGAGCCAGCACCCAGAGGACTGTTTGATTGTTTCTGTCTGTGCTATGTTGTCTTTTGAATACCACAGTTGGTCCATTAAGTTCCTATTGTTTGTCACAGTGAACATTGGCATTTGTATATCTGGAAAATTGAATTGTATTAACAACCAATGTTTCTTCACAATGTGTTTGCTTTTAGTCGTATTTGGATTGAAGGTAGTAACACATAACAATTGTTCTACAGTCCACAAATCGAAGTCTCTCAGGTAGTGGGGAGTGCTTGTTTTCTGTAGAGTTTTAGTAGTTTACTGGGATAGCTCTTACATATGTGATGAGAATTCAACATGTCTGCATGTTCAGCATAGTCAGATAGAGGGCTACAGTTTCTATGAAGAGGTAGGAACTGAGTTTATGGAAGACTACCCGTTAGGGCTCTCAAATGGTAGCTTGTGTGATGTAACAGGGTATTTCTGTCCGCTGTGGAGGGTCAGAAGAAGGAGGTGGACTCTTGAAGGACATTTTGAGTCTGGTTTATTCAAATCAATAAGAATAAGGCTTATCTTTCCCAATCCTTCTAGGAGATTCCCAGCCGATATAAGTAACTCAAGGTGCTTGTCAGTCATCAGGAACTCGGAAATGAAGATGTCCTCCGTCGATAAGTAATTCTAACTGATCCTACCACTATTTGAATAACTTAAATTATACTCGGAAAATTTCTCTTCCTTCTGATTGTTCTCTTATGGCAATCTCTCTATGAGTCTGGTATCTTTTTATGGTAATGTTTCTTCTTATTACACAGCATTGCTAGCTCTCAGATAAATGAGACCCAGTGACTCACCGGGTAGTGGGTTGTTTTACCAATAACATTCTATAGAGGGCACATTCACCCCCCAGAGGGTTATCTTGGTGCTATTGACAGATAACAGATGTATTGTTTCCTAACTCAATGATGCTCATTTTATCAACCTTGGATTGGATGAATTAGGCCACTGAGCCACAGACCCGACCGATGGCACGGTTGCAAGTTTGCATCCTCTCCTTGCCTTGAAAATACTCAACCTGGTAGGTTCAGCTTTGCATTGGGAGGAAATCAATACATGTTTTAGTTGTTAGTATTATAAAAATATCAGTTTATTATTGTTTTCTTTATAAATGACTTGCAGAGAGAGAGCAGCACCTATGTTAATATTAACCAGCATTGCTAATTCACAGATGCTTCATCACTCATAACACCTTTGACAGATATGTCATAAGCAAACAGCTATGCTTTCTCGAGGGAGACCCAGTAACTGAGATTTCTGCAAGTGGGTTTACGAGTGGCACTATCAAAGATTAAAATCCACTCACTGACTTGGTAGGTTGAGCTGTGCATTAGGAGGAAATCATTAAAATGTTTAGTTTATGATTCTTTTTTAAGTGTTCTAAATATTTAGAACATATGTGTTTATCGCAAGCGCCATTGCTAATTCACAGATGCATCTTCAGGCATGACACCTTTGACAGCTATGTCATAAAGCAGAAAAATTTACTTTTTGAGGGTATACCAAGCAGCTCAGAGTTTAGAGTGCAGGTCTACCAATGGATAGTTTTCAGGTTGAAGTCCACCTATGAACTTAACAAAGCTCAACCTTGTAACTTTAGCTGCACTTTGGGAGGAAGTAGATAAAACTTCCAATGTTTACTGTTATAAAAATATAATTTTATCATTATTTCCCCTTGAAATGACTTAGAGAGGGAGGGAGAGAGAGAGAGAGAGGGAGAGAGAGAGAGAAAGAGTGTGAGAGAGAGCGAGAGAGAGAGAGAGAGAGAGAGAAACACCTATGTTAATCCAAACGTGTATTGCCAGTTACCAGATGCATCTTCATCCATTACATCTTTAACAGGTACGTCATAATGAAAAGGCTATGCCTTTTGAAGGGAATCCCAATAGTTCAGAGGTTATAGTATGGTTTTAGGACTCATAAGCCTGCAAACTCCAGCCCATAAATGGCTTGAGAATGCACAAACTTGTAGGTTGTGTTGTTTACTGTGAGGAAACTGGTAGAATTTCTAGATGTCGGAAAGAAAATAAAGGGCGCCTGGCGGGGTCCTGATATGCCCAGGTGGGTACATATATTGATAACACAAATAATCAGGATGCGAGATCCTCACAAAAATACACAGGTTTTGGACATATTTATTTCAATCTCAAAAACCAGTGTCTTAAATTATTACAAACTTTCTCTAAGCACGAAAGCAATACCGGACAGATTTCAATAAAAACATAGGGAAGTGCAGTTGTGCACCCTCATCGGGATGTAGAGGATGAGTACCTTAGTGACAAGCACATATGAGTATACAAAGTAGGTGACACAAGTAACTCAGATCAGTGCTGCCCGAGGCTGTTCTTCAACCCGGGTGTGGTTTTTAAACAAACACCGTGTACACAACACGGAATTAGAAACATACAACAAAGGGTATTTTCACAGTTGTGCCACAAATGATCGACACAGTTGTGTTTCGGTCGCAATGGCTTAGTAGAAGCTTGTAGTTGTGGTGGCCTTCATCAGGAGAGACTAGTTGAGGAGTCTGTTCGTGGGTAAGATCTGTGGGGGGACACACGCGAGAACACCCGTGGCCTCAAACCTAAATCAACTTTCATTCCGCCCGCACATACCATCCCGGGTGAATTCAAAACTTTCGAAAAAATAGTAACGCAAACTGTGACCACCAGCCTTATATGCAAAAACTTCTACCAAGAAAATCTGAGTAAAGAAGAACGAGCAGCACTGAACACACTGAACATGGACAGATCTATCACGATCAAGCCAGCTGACAAAGGCGGTGGGATTGTCATCATGAATACTACAGAATTTAACGACGAATGCCTGCGATTGCTAGCAGACACCAACTCCTACAAAAAACTCCATGGAGATCCTACCAAAAGGCTACAAGACGAGATCAGCAGTTTAACCCAGCACGCAGAAGACCAAGGATGGATATGCAAGGACGAGCACAGGTTCCTTAAGAAAACACACCCAAGGATACCGGCATTCTATATCCTTCCCAAGATCCACAAGCATGCCACTAAACCACCAGGGCGGCCTATCATTTCCGCTTGTGACTCCCTACTGGAACCTCTGTCCCTCTACACGGACCACTTCCTAAAACCATTTGTGGTCCAAATGAAATCTTACATTAAGGACAGCACGGAAACTATCAAAATTCATCAAACAGTGGATTTAACACCCAACCCCATCCTGGTCACCATGGATGTTGAGGCCTTATACACCTCTATTCCACAAAATGAAGGATTAACAGCACTCGCAAAATGCCTAAACAAAAGAACAGACGTTACTTCCACTCCTACCAACTTCATCCTTGAATGTATCCGCCTGGCCATGTCAGAAAACTTCTTCCTGTTTCAACACCAAATATATCAGAAATCAAAGGCGTGAGTATGGGCGCAACGTTCGCACCAGATGTGGCAAATCTATATATGGCCCAATATGGAGACGACCACATATACCATGAAAACAACCCGTATAAAGATCACATCAAAATCTGGCGGCGGTACATTGACGATGTTCTTCTGATTTGGGAAGGAAGCAAAGAAGCCTTGACAGCATTTCACCTGTGGCTTAACCAACGGAACGCACACATCAATTTCACCATTGAATGGGATTTCCAGGCCATTTATTTCCTGGACCTACACATCTACCGCTCTGGAAACCAACTCAAAACCGAACTTTTCCGCAAACCCACGGACAAGAACAGCCTACTGCATTTCATAAGTTACCATCCTCAGGGCCTTAAATACAACCTGCCCTACGGACAATTTCTTCGGATACGCAGAAACTGCACCGAGAGAGACAAGTTCGAACTACATGCCTCACAGCTACAAACACGGCTTACTGAGAGAGGACATCCCAAGAAGTCCATAAAATCTGCTAAAAAAAGAGCCGCCAACACGGACCGCACCATCTGCCTCACCACCAATATCAAAGATCTGACAGACAGAACAGTCTGTGTGACCACATTCAGCCCTGCAAGCAATCTTATCAAGACCACCATCAACAAACACTGACATCTCATCAAGAATGAAGGGAGCCTCTCCAAAAAACCTCTGTTCGCCTTCAAGAAAAATAAAAACCTCAGGGACAGCTTGGTGCACACCTTCCTTGAACCAGCTAAAACAGAACCCACCCTTTGGAACCTACCACCGGTTATTGGACATTATAGCTGCGGCCACTGCGTAGCCTGTAGATACACCAAGACCAGCCACAAAGACTTTGAATGGACAATGAGGAGTCACACGAACTGCGAGAGCAAGTACGTCATCTATGTCATCAGATGCCCATCATATATAGGCAAAACAAAGGATCAATGAGCACAGATCCTGCCTCAAAAACTCTGTTCAAGACAAGCCTCTGGTTGAGCATTTTTCCAAAAAAGGACACACACATGAACAGTTTACATGGACCGTCCTCCAGCAACTAACCCCGCAGAAACGAGGAGGAGATATCAATCTTGCTCTCACCAGATTGGAGCAGAAATGGGTCCACAGACTTGACACTGTAAAGAAGGGGCTCAATATTACAGTAGAACGGAAACACTTCTGGGACTAGTCCCCTAGAATCATGACCAGTACCCCTTGTGTGGGACCCTTCACCAACCACACCACTTTGGTCGTGTGCCAACAATAGGTTAGAGTTGTTGTCACAAATGCTAAAATATGCAACAAACAAAAATGGTTTTATGCGCCCAAATGGTTCATACACGTTGCCAGCAAGAATCTATGGTGTTGCACTGTTTTACTTTCTCTGCAAAATATGTATGTGAATACACATGTGGTAAAACCATACACGTGCATGTTTAGTTTGCTCTGGTTTTTCTCTCAGAATGACATATATATGGATATGTATAGAGAAAACTTGTAGCTATTGCTTGTGGCATCACTGTCCTCCGACCACACGTGACCACAGGGCCATGTTGATTCACACGAGCCCCTTACCAGCGGGCTCGCTCGCCTCTCTTACCTCTCACCTATGCACTCCCAAAGACTACCTTTCCCATAATACATCCCAGTGCAGTTCCTTCACTCCTTTCCACACTGGATGCATACACCCCAGACACGGGATGGCTCCCGTTGAGTGACAGTACCAAGTAGCCTATCATAGGGTGCACACAACTCTTTCACGAGTCTTCCACACACCCTCACAGGGAGTGGCCCAGCACATGGGGGGCGTGTCCACCCCCCCAGTCATATCTGCTGATTCACGGCAGGCAGCCATTTCCATCGCCGCCGTCAACCCAGCAAGAACTAAAAGAATGTGAATCAGGTAAGCCAGGCTCCGGCTGGCCCCAGAGCCGCATCACTCCTGTACATTACAAGACTGTTGCACTTTTGACACGTCTTGTTTCACCAACTGGACTTCTCGCCACCATAGTGCTCTGACAGGGGCATACTTTTGTGTCTCCCTCTCTCTAGATCAATGGCTAATCATAAGCCCAGCGCCGTTTGAATCCAGTTTCCCCGGCACGGCCGATCTACACCCATTGGTGTATCTTTTCACACCACCAGACCTAGGATTTCACCCAGGTCTTTTGACAGCATACCGCCTCACTCCGGTCGGACGGTAAGCTGCGCTCTCCAATACACCACTGATGTATCTCTCCAGCACCAATGAGCTGTTATTTATTAACCCTTAATTCATTATGTACTTTTTGAGATCCTCATAGTTCTCCTCCCCCCCACAGACCTTACCCACGGACAGACTCCTCAACTAGTCTCTCCTGATGAAGGCCACCACAACTACAGGCTTCTACTAAGCCATTGTGGCAGAAAAGCAACTCTGTCGATCATTTGTGGCACAACTGTGAAAATACCCTTTGTTGTATGTTTCTAATTCCGTGTTGTGTACACTGTGTTTGTTTAAAAACCACACCCGGGTTGAAGAACAGCCTCGGGCAGCACTGATCTGAGTTACTTGTGTCACCTACTTTGTATACTCATATGTGCTTGTCACTAGGGTACTCATCCTCTACATCCCGATGAGGGTGCACAACTGCACTTCCCTATGTTTTTATTGAAATCTGTCCGGTATCGCTTTCGTGCTTAGCGAAAGTTTGTAATAATTTAAGACACTGGTTCTTGAGATTAAAATAAATACGTCCAAAACCTGTGGATTTTTGTGAGGATCGCGCATCCTGTTTATTTGTGTTATCAATAAATGAATTTCTAGATGTTACTGTTAGAAACATAGAATGTTATCATCATTTCCAGTACACGTGACTCAGAGAGAGAACTGCGCCCTTGTTTATCCCAACTGGCATTTCTAGTTGCCAGATGCATCATCATCCAATGAACCTTTGACAGCTATGTCATAGTACAAAAAGCTACATTCTGTAGCCCAGTGTTTAGAGTGTGGGTTTACCAATGTCAAAGTTGCAGGTTGAAACAACTCATTGGGCCTCATCACGAGTTGGGCTGTAGCCCTTAAATGCAGTGGTAACGGTATTACTGTGGCATTTAAGGGCTGGCCATATCACAAGATGGGCGCTAAATGGCCTGTTTTACCTCCAGCTTTCTTCTGGAGGTGAAAACTCCATTTAGCACCCTATATTATCACCAGCTGTATTAGCACACAGTATTAGCACTGAAAATGCCCCATTGGATCCAATGGACCCAGTGGGGAATGGGGATTTACCGTTAACAATCAACCTGTGATCCGGCGGTAATGCCACCGGACCGGTGGGTGCTAACGCTATTACAGTTGGCCGGTATTACAGCCGGATAACGTCCAACTAGTGATCAGGCCCTAAGACAGAGAAAGAGTAGCAATTATGTTTAAACCAGTAGTTCCCAGATGCATATTCATCTATTACTGTGAGGTATTTGACCATCTGCACGGTGCGTGTGTGCTCGCCTGGGTTTTCTTTGAAATTTTAAATGAAATTGAATGATGGTAGATTAACCTCTGGAAAATGTGTGGAGCTAATCTGCACACATTTTCCTATGTTCACCGCACGACATACATATAGACCCGGGTACTCTGGGTGGACACAGATTTCCAGCGCCGTCTTCCCCATCATATTTAGTCAGAATAAGACAGCCAAGAGTACATCAAGGCATCACAGAAGGGGGATGGCAAAACCTTCCTCCCACCATTGCCAGTCTTATTTACTAACGAAGGCTCCTTGGATCTCCCCTATACTTCGTTAGCTGCTGGTCTTTGCATACTAATCACAATTAATTCAAACAGGCCCATGGGAGGTATGGCCACAGGACTAGCAAAGGACAGGAAACCCCAACAACCTTTGATATGCCCTGTGTCAACCTGAAGCCAGCCCCACTTCACAGTTTCAAGGGCAGTGATATGTCATGGCTAGGACATGTGTTTAGGGTAGCCAAACACTGCAGGGGGACCTCATTCTGAACGTATGAGTATGTGGATTGGCGTAGACCAAAATTCTGGTACCACCACAGCTTCAAGGGAGGCCTGCCACTTTAATGCGGAACCACAGAGAGCTTAATTAACCAGAGAGACCCTTTGATCCACAACAGACAACAAGATGGGTGGGACTTGGTATTACATGTTTTCACACCTTTACATTTTCTATTGCAAAGTACTCTGTTTATGACCTCACGCATACAGGAGATTGTTGGTGGGGAACCAGGATGGGTTCATTAAGGTAGGCTTAGCCTACACCAATACGTGGGGCCCATTTAGCTTTAAAAGAGGGACAATCCACTCCTTTGGAGATAATCTGAAGACTGCAGGGAATAACAAGAAGAACTTATTCGGTCCCTGTCTGAAGGTACGGACTGCCTTATAGCTTCTGCCAGTGAAGGAAGGCCAGGATTTCCAAAGAGGGAAGCAAGATCCCTCCCAAAAACATCTCTCGGGAAACAGAGGGAGATAATCCAGAGGACCCTCCAGCAGCTCCAGAACAAGTACCCAGCCAGCACACATAATGCCCTTCTAGGCTCTGCAAGCAAGCTTCCTAGGTGGGAAGTGCCAGAGAGTCTCTGAACCAAACCCAGGACAAGGCCGGGCCCGCAACACTCTCCTCAGTTTTGGGCCGTCCACCTTAAAGGACGACACAAGCCCCGTGAAGAAGCTAGGAGGAGTGCATCGACAAGCATCAACCAGCGTCCGCCATAAAAGGCATTTTTGAGTCAGTTAAACCCTTCGATTTTCAACCGACTGCACTGCTGACTGTTGTCACACCTCCATCGCTAACATTGTCTGAGACGCCTCAGCCAGTGCTTCAGACCCACCAACCAGCACTGAGACAATGATTCCTGACCCCAAGCCGCCATGTAGGCCAGCCTGTAGTCATCCGTCCAGGCTCACTCGCTGAACTGCCTGCCGTCTGATACCTGCAACGGTCTCCCATCTTGAACTCTGTTGCAGAAGCTGCAAAGTGCCTTGAAATCGACTCTACACTGTCAAGCACCAAAAACCTCTACAAGCACAAGGTGCATTGTGGTTCTGTCCCCCTGGACATTCTCCGAAGGCCCCTGGTGACATTCTTTGACCCATTGCTCCCTTTGCGCTGCAACCAAGTATCCTTGAACTATTGCGATTAATAATTTTACAGACTACCCTCTTCTCAGTATCCAGAGTGCATCCCTATTCCTTCTTGAAACTATCTGTCCTCTACATTCCTTTACATGGTGGGTTGTATTTTGTAGTGTGCTAGAACTGTCTGTTGAATAATAATAAAGTAGATATTTGTATACAACATTGACTGGATAGTCCCTTTTATCATTGGGTTACAATTGTATTTTCGCTGTGCTGCAACTAACCAATGATCCACGACCTTGTGGAGATAACCATGCCTGCCATTCGAACCACGTTACCAAAATTGGACAAGGAGGTTTATAATTTGCTTGTTTTTCCAATCTATTCGGATCTCTTCTGGTGTACTAGATGTGTGGAGCTGATTGATGGTTTAGAAACCGATATTCATCCCCGGACCACTGATGCCCTGAAAGTTGATTTGTCACATTGGTGCCAAGCTATTGGATCTAGTTGGAGCCTTGCGCACAGCTTAGTGACCCAACAATAAAAGAACTGTTGTAGCCAACCTTTAGACACTGCAAGTTATATTTAGATAATCATGGATCTTGACATAGAGACTGTGAAAGACATGAGCAAGGATGTCCTGCGTGTCCTATGTCAAGAGATGGGATTTCCCCACAGCACTAATTTTAATAAACATGAGTTGCTGACCAGCCTCCAAGCTTGTGTAGAAGTGAAGACGGTTGGGGAGAAGACCCCAGGGGAGGGGCTAGCCCCCATGTATCTGAACAGAAAAGACCTTACAGAGGGGGAAGTGGAAGATGATGAAGAAGACACCATGAGCAGTGTTTCCCCCAACCATCCCACCAGGGGGCACGCATGGTTTCTCAACACTCTACAGTATCAGTGAGGTCAGTGGCCAGTGCAGCATCCCACAGGTTCCAGGCCCAGCACAGTTTCTAAGTGGCCTAATAATTATTCCGGCTGTTAATGAGGTAGCGGCAAAAAAACTCCTGCTGGAGGAGAGGAGATTAGCGCTAGAGGAACAGAAACAGTGGGGCAAGGTCACCATAGAGCAGGACAGGGCCGAAGAGAAGAAAGAAGCAAGCAGATCCACCTCTAGCGAAAGCAGCAGTATTGGCTCAAACAAGAGTGCCTGTGTAGATGCAGGGCCAAATCTGACCCTCATGCCCCCACATGACTCTCAACACTAAGGCAGAACAATGACAGATGTGCCTCACTCCTAGGCCCATCACCGCAATCTTTGATTTATCGCATGTAGGAGAAGCATTATTGCCTCAGACAGCCATTCAGAACGTACCCAATCAATGATATGGATGATATGTAAATTACATTGATCGAGCAATGGGACTGACTGCAAAGCCAGAAATCAATGACGTCATCATTAACATCACGACATAGCCGTGCTTATACATGAAGTACATATTCATCCATTCATGAAGTTACACGAACATACACTAGTTTATTGCACATAGGCACGAAGCATGAGCATACACTAGTTTATTGCACATAGGCACAAAGCACATGCGTATGACTCACATAGGTAGAGGATGGACACACATAGATATCTCTTTATATTCACTTCCTTCGCTAAAGATGAAACCACAAGATACAAAGTATTCATATATTTAGCGTGCACATGCTTGATTGATACTAATGTGAAGAAGCCATAAGGACTGTTATGGAAACTATATGTCTCTGAAATGTATGGCAAAGGAGAGAAAGGCTTTGAGTACATGGACATCCTGACATGAAAGTCACAGCTAGAGGCAAACAGAGACAAGGCACAAAGCCAAAGACAAGTGGAGATGGAAAGTTCCAGTTACCAAGACAATGGGCCTCATTAGGACCCAGGCGGTAAGGGGTTTAGGGGGTTTACGGCGGCGTAAACAGCGCCGACCCTTACCGCCTGATTCCGAGGTCCCTTAGCGCCATGGAGGATTTAACACCTGCTTTTAGCAGGTGTTAAAATCCATGGCGCTAAGGGACTTTGTTGTTAATTACGCCTCCGTAATTTACGGTGGCGTAATTAACGCCTTCCCCACTCCCATTATGCCCTATGGGGCAAAAATGGGAATGGGGAAGGGTAAATGGGTTAATGGGGACTTACCGCCCCGCCAACCTCGGAATGGGGCGGTAAATCCGCCAACCACCATGGAGTAAACATAGTTTACGCCATGGTGGTAAAGGTACGACCCAGGCGGTAACTTACCGCCTGGGTCGTAATGAGGCCCAATGAGCCACCTGCAGAAAACCAGGCTAAAATCCTCATAATTACAAGCAGGACAGCTTAATTTTGTGGTCTCAACACATTTGACCCAGGCGAACAGGACAATGCTCCGTCAATCGATGCAGACAAAGAGAACTGTTCTCATAGAACCAGAGGTGAAAAAGTTACAAGTGTTGCCCACTAACTGCTAACTGAAAGCACTCTCCCAGGATTAGGTGATCAGAGATGGCAAAATTAGAGAACACTTTGCACCTCCATATTCATTCTCATTGCCTTGAAAATGTACTCTCAGTCTTGTAACCATCCAGGGTCCAGGAATGGGAGGACACATTCTGCTCAATTCAGATTCCACTTTCACATGGGGATATAATTTGTTGCAAGGGCCAATGGTCTCTCAGCAACCCTGCACAATTGTAGATTGATACTAGTAGAGGTGGTGCTAGGAGGAGGCACTAGATATGGCTATCCAATTGTAGAACTCATCCGTATATCTTCTGTATGTAACTTACCCAAACTGACCAATGTAAATGTGTGATTGGTTTCTGGGATGGAACCTGAACTTGCAACATCATACCAGGATAAAACCGGGTGACATATGCTTAGAAGATGAGAGCTCCGGAGGATACTTGTTTTTCTGGTGTGATCCCTGCCATTTTGTTTGGTAATAAGAGGCAGTAACTCTGCCCAGTGGCTGAGTCTTCCGTTCTTGTGGCGGGGAATCTTTGATGGCCCAAGTGTTCTCTGCTGATAATTGCGGTAACTGCTAGAGGGCCCCTGCCACAACTATACAAAGTGGTAGCAGAGGTGGGTTGCTATTTTTTTTCAGCGAGAAACCGTCTTGTCCCATTTCATGCTTGAGGAGATTGGTGGCGACCCACAGTAACCGATGTTTAAAATCATGCGTGTATGAAGAGAAGGTTGACAGGTGCTGCCTTTGGAAGACAGTTCCTACCTGTTTCCTGTGGGATGCCTATCATACCGGATGGCAGAGTGGCAGGTTGCGGGAGAGCCGAGGTCTGAAAGACCTCAGTGGATCACGCAGTGTAAGTATAGAAACAGAAAAAGCAATAAGTAGAGGGACTTATTTCTTTGGGCAAATCCAATCTTAGTATTTCATAAAGTAAATGAAACTGAGTCGTCTGCAATGGGGTTATACTATTATCTTGATTGCTTGAGATAAAGAGTTTAACAATCCACAAAAATGTATCCCCCTCTTGTGCCAACTCAACAAGTAGTTAAAGTTTTTTAGTAGGTGAGAGCAAAAATAAATCTTGATTCCAGTTAGATAATGTTCAAGTAAATAGTCTTTAATAGAATTCAAAGTAATATTTCAGAACTCTCTGCACGTGTTTCACCCTATTCAATTCATAGGGATATTCAGGAGAGTATATAGCAAAGTAAACAAGAATAGTTTGTGATGTGGTATGTAGTGAAACCAATAACAATTCAAAACACATTTGGATGTTTTCAAAGAGAAGTAAAACAAAGTTCATTTTAACATATTTGTGAACATTTCAACTAGGATTTTGTGATTGAAACGGTTTAAGATTGATTGCTCATAGTTTAGCTTTCTTGATTTTTAGAAAGGCTACTCACCTATTTTTTGCAAAAGTGGTGCATTTTGATTATTGTTCTTTAGATTATTCTTTTGGTCAATGTTTATAATCCACGTTCCAGTATTTTTAAATTTGCTGGATGAGTGGAAAAAAGATTTTACTATAACCACTCATGGTCAATAAAAGAGTATTCAAGTGCTTATCTTAGGCTCAAGTTATTTTGAGTAACAGAGGGATCCGATTGTCCTCCTTCTCTGTGCAGCAGTTGAGTTGCTCAGAGTTTGAAGCGATTTCACGCTTTTAGGGCAGCGAAACAGCATGGTGAAGTAATCACGCACATAATGTGCATGCGTGATGACGTCATCACGTTCGTGGCATCGCAGCCATTTTGAATGTTTAGCTAGTTCACAATTTTAACTACTTGTTGATTTGGCGCAACAGGGGGATACATTTTTGTGGATAAGTATAGGCTCAGCTATATGGCAAATGGGAGGGTAGGTTCGGTTGGTGTCTTGTGTTGAAGTTTTTTTTTTATGTAAGGATACCTGCTTATTGGGCGGTTAGTTTGGACCGTTAGCTTAGGCCGTCAGCTTAGCTTGCGGATGAAAAAAGAATAATATATATAAAGGTTTCCCTGTGATTTAGGCAATTTAGCTTGGTTCATGGATGATTATTTAATGGTTTCCTCTGTGAGTTAGGCAATTTAGCTTGGTTCATGGATGAATATATAATGGTTTAACTGGGTATATTGGTTAACAGAAGAAGCTACCTTATATCAGTGGTTTCCCTGCATTTTCTATAAGGCAGCAACGCTATAGAAAAGGCACCACAAGATTTATTGCTGAAGGTCGGCTCCGGTCCTGTGTGAAATTACACTAGTGGTTACTTGCGCCAAATCTAACAACAACACAGCCGGCCTACTTTCTGTCGCCCCAGCTTATCCGGTGTGACACAGTTTGCAGCCGGGGCGTATCAGCACTGAATTATCCAATGAGGGATCGAAGGTGCCTGTCAGAATTGTTATCTACCCCATCAATGAATATTTTGGAACTCTGAACTCCCAAGCCGTGAAGATGGATTTTCAATCCAACACGTGTTGGCTATTGTTCTTTTAATTGGAGCGTATTGGATAAATATATGAGGTTGATCTATATTTCTTTCCTGTTAAATTGAGTTGCGTTTCAGTAGAATCTGCATGATTCATTGATTTTATACAGATTTATTCTGTTGACGAAATACTACATTGTATTGAAATCGAAATTTTGACATACAGAGGTGTATTGATTACGGTCACCTCTGGATTAATATATATTTCTTTTGTGTATATGAACAATTCTGTGCTAACAATGTTGTTATAATATAACCTTGAGTATATAGTACAATGTTGAGCGTAGGTATGTTTTTCACCTGGACAACATCACATTTCTACTTGTATCCAAATTTTTGAATTGGAATTTGTATTCATACTCTTATATGATTAGTGTTTGATCTAAGAGCATCAATATAATGGTGTGTTGGGTAAAAACCATAACACTGGGCACCACCCACTAACGCCAACAAATCACACTGGGACTTTGGTCCCTACAGAGTGCACACAGGGTTACCTGTTGGCAATAACGGGCTTTGTTCTTATGTCTTTTCCCTGTCAGGAGAGAGGAAGGAGGCCGCATATATGTGATGTTGTGTTTGTCGTTGTGCTTGGGGCAGTTTATAAGCAGTCATATTTATGGAAAGATTGAGTTTTGAAATGTCTTCCTCTATGGTATTCATGACGTCACCCGTGAGGTTGTCTAATACGTCTTGAAATGTACAGAGCCTGGTGGAACTTATTGGGTAGGTTGCCGATTGTGATTGAAAACCAGTGTTGTGCCATTTGGGCAGAGGTTGAGAGGTTTACGAGCGGAGATGTGATTTGAGCCTTCAGAGCCGCAAGAGGGGCAGTGCACGGAGCATGCCTGGGTTTATCGTGGTAAGGTGGAGAGGTTAAGAAAAGATTATTTATATTGTGTTGATTAAAATTGGATGGGTCTAAATCCTGATTGGAGGCCAAGCAAGTATTCATAAAGTGTTATATAAAGGTAACAAAATGAGGGATACACCACTTCAATATCTGTACAAGTCCATCCTGCAGTATTAAGAAAGAATTTGCAAGTATAGCGTGGAATGGACTCGTGACTCAGCAAGCAAATTGGCAAAACCATGGCCCAAAGACTGAGGTTTTTCCAAATGAGTGCAGCAACAAATAACCACTTACTTGCAGGCAGTTTATAAGGGGAGTAACTAAGCTAATATTGGCCATATTACAGTTATGGAAGATGTTTCAGGACGAGGAAGGGGACTTGGTTCGGCAGCATTTGAAGTTAACCTAATGTGACATGGGGGATGAGCAGCCCGCTGCTCCCTCTCCTCCTCCTCAAACAGCAGACTTAGACACAGCAACAGAAAGCAAGGGATATAACCCAATGAAGGAATTAAAAGCAGTGGCAGGATACACCAATCCCACTTTTGCACTGGGAGACAAAGGGGTACCAGTGCCTAGCATAAGCCATTAGGGATTTTGGGAGCCTGGGTGGCAATAGCCAAATCTGAAGACATCCACAACTGCATGAAATCCCCAATTTAATGACCATACATCTCTTTCACTAATTCCTCACCTGACAAAAATCTGAGCCAGGCACTGTACATTTTCCATCGCACCAATGATAAAATACTACTCGATTAAAATAGTTCCAATACTACTGTACGGCTTAGAAGCCAAACCACAACTGTGGGACCTAAACTGGTCCAAGTTGGAGGGCAGAATCTGGAAGGGGGCTCGAAATTTACCTTGGAGCACACCAGAATGGCAGCTGCACTATGAACCTGGACTAAAATCCCTGGACTGTTTGGCAAAATGGAAATTGCTATCCCTCTATAGAGAGATTACAAACCCCAAACGTGCATCTCTGTATGAGGATATCAAGGGACATCACAGTCATCTAAAATCCAGCAGCCTACGGGGACTAGAACTAAAAGCAGAAGTTGCGCTAGCCAAAATAGGCTTAGGCCCTGAAACATTGGACAATAACCCTTTGAAGATAAAACGGGAGCTAGAACTACTGGACTGGATTGAAACTACTGGAAAAGTAAGATCATCAGTCCCGCAGAATTCATTTTTGGTTATTGACAAAAAACTAGGACCCCTCCCATGATATCTAGAGAAATTCCCAGATGAGAAAATTAGGAATAATTTTCTCAGGGTTAGACTTAATCTGCTACCCACGGGGGAAATACTAGAAAATCGAAAACAGACACACAAGGCTATGAAATACTGTGACGGGTGTGCAACTCCAACAAATCAGTCCATAAGACACTTATTAATGGAGTGTGGAGGAACATGGGATCTAATGGTGAAAAAGCTAGCAAGATTTGTGGAAAGGATTAATTAATTGGTTAACATCAGAGAATATGTGTCATAGAATGATACCAGGGCATGAAGTACAATTTACAGCAGCGATGGTAGGCCTTCCGCAGGCCCTACATTTAGTGGAATAAGGTAACCCACTACTAACGTGGGGATAGTAGGAAGACACAGGTCAGTATTGCCAGATGTTAACCCAGCTCTAGAAAAACAAATCCTTCGGGAAAGAATTGAACCTTTTAAAGAGCCAGAGAATAAGAAGGGTTTGGGGGAGAATTTCAAGTTTGGTAAGGGGGCAGGGAGGTACTCCTTTCGGGGGAATCACACAACCTTGAAGCCAAAGCGGATCACCCATAATTTAGGGGGGTGGAGGTAGGATGATTCTCTGGTATTTTATTGAAAAATGAAGTGTGTTGCTTGAAAATGTTGTATCAAATTGTAAAGGTTTGTTTTTATTGTAAGTAGATTGTAAACCAAATGATGCAATAAAGACAAAAAAAATGACCATACTATTAGGGTTCTTCAGGGAGATAAGTGGTGGGAGGAGGAGTCTCTAATGGTAGGAGGGGAGCTGGAGCAGCCAGGGGATGGCTGAAGGCAATCCCTGAAGGAGAGTTAAATGGACCTCCTCCTTCAAGCTGGTTTCCTACTTTAAATGCCTTCCTTCCTTGTCGCACCTAGGAGGAAGCCTTGACAAGAGTAGGAAGGGGGAAAGGCATAGAGGAGTCTGGGTGACCAGAGCAGAGAGGGATCATCCTGAGCACAACCAAGGGGGTCTTTGCTCCCTCAGCAATAGCTTGGAAGTTGGTTGGTCTCTTTGGAAGCAAAAGGTCCAGGATGGGTAGTCTGAACCACCCGTAAAAGCAATAGTAATAGTAATGTCTCTGTGGTGATTGCCAGTTGCTCCAAGGATGGGGCAGGGTTCTGGCCATAGCATGATGGTGGTTGCTACCCCTTCCATCTTCCTGTATCGAGACCAACCAGGGGATTCAAGTAGCATTGTATCAGTACATACAACTATCCTGCTCTTAAACAGATAGACAAAAAAACATACTCTTCATTAAACATGTTTTTATTGACAACAGGGTTGACTGTGAAGGTCACCTTATTTAATTACTACTGGGAAGAGGAACAGGGATAAAGGAGTAGCAGCTATTTTCCTTGTTATAGCTTTAGAAGCCCTAGTGTGTCGACGTGACTCTATTTTTCAAAGGAATTGGCATGTCTGTGATTTTCTTTTCGGGGAGACAGCCACCGATAGAACCAGTCACATGCCAGGTGAACTTGACTGGCTTTCCATGCCTGACATTTTTATTTCCCCTTTTCCCTATGGTTCTTTCCAATGCACTAGGATGCTGGAATTGCTGACATTTGATTGAGTTTTGTGTTCACTGGCAGGTGCATCTGCAAAGGTGATCGCGACCAAGTCAAGGGAGCCACTCTGAAGGCCTTACCTGGGTCTGGATCTGCATGTCAGAATTGTGACTGACTCTGCCCAGCCCATCGGGCCTGATTTACAAAGTGTTTTTCAATGAGATTTTCCCATTTGAAACACACTTTTGTAAATCAGGCCCTAAGTATTATATAGGATGCAAACTATCAAAATATCTCTCCAGTTTAATTTGCTGCTTCTTTGACTACAAATTAGCTCAGGCGAGTTGACAGGTCTGATGCGGAAAGTTGTGTCTTATCTCACAGTTTCCAATAGAAGGGATATTACTAAATGGGTCAAGATGTCTCCTTTGTAGATAAGTGTGCAGCATGCCGTCAGAGGTATAACTGCCAACAAGATAGCTCAATTGCTCCAAGGGAAAAGAAGTTGTATGCAATCAAGTTAACATCCAGGCAGCTTTCTTTTAAAGGCATTCATTTAAATCCTACCAAAATAAAAAAAAGAGCAATGAGTTCTTAGGTAAGCAGATGCCGAAACAGAAGTACCCTCCACTAAGATAAAGTCCACCATCATCATGAGAGGAACTGGCTGACTTAACAAAAGAGTACGCTGTTCCGACCACAAAAATGAATTGTTTCCATTTAGTTTTCAACTGTCGAAAGATATCTTGTTTGGTTTACTCGCCCATTAATATCTGGTAGGTTTCCATCTTGCCTGTTTCTCACAATCAATACTCTTACCGTGACCTTGGCAGGAACCTTGTCTTGGTATGGTCTCACCTGTCCACCACTCTGGAGTGCTACTTATGTAGTACACTTTCTGGTGGCTGAAGGGATCCATGATAATTGTCTAGTTGTCAATTGATGGCTGTATTGCATGACTAATCACTCTATGAAAATTTGCTTTTGATCTTGGGATTGCTGAATTGCTTCTTTTTTATTTTTTGGAACGCTTCACGAATTTGCGTGTCATCCTTGCACAGGGGCCATGATAATCTTCTGCTGAATTGCTTCTTGACTATGAGAATGGGTCCATAAAATGGCAGCTGCCCCCTAGCTATTAGCATGAGTAAATGTGCACACAAAATAGCCCTATTGGTTAATGCACCATCTGCAAAGATCTGTATGTAATTTTCCTAAGAAAGGCACAATTTGCGTCGATAATCTTCTGAGGTCAATGAAAAGAGCACTGTTTACTGTGATAATAATACTAAGTATTACACCCACAAACACGCTTCAAGGCAATTCAGTAAGGATAAATCCTATTCAGAATAGGGGATGCCTATTTCTATACAGTTTTGTAAGGATGAACAATATAAGTGTATCTGCTGTTGTCTCTCCCACCAATCACAACCAATTTAGGAGATAAGCCCTCTCACACGCCAGTGTGAGGCTGATGAGGGGTGGGCTTGCTGCCCCTTTCAAGGAGGCATGCATGCATCCAAACTCGATACTGTTTCAGCATGTATCCACACGCTGCAGGCGGTCTGCTCCCTCATGATTTATTGTCTGAGAAACCTTTTGCCTACAGTGATTCCCTCAAAGGTCCATGCTGCTCCACCGGACCAGTGAGTCACGGCACACTTTAATCTGCACCACAGTAAGTCATCACTATGAAGGGGCCACCATGTGCCCAATTACTATACAAGGAGTAGCTTCATGGCCTTTCTTTCTTCAATTCGCTTTGTCTCGCCACACATCAAGGCAAGAGTAACAAATATTTGTCAATAACTACATAACAGCAGTGGATGGTACAACTAGTTTCCAGCGAGGAGATGAGTCAAGCATAATCATCCATTGGATTTAGAGGGACAGAGACCGCTCTTCTTCACTCCAACTGAGACGAATCCAGATGGCACTGACTGCCATGAAGTTTTGCACACGAGTTACACATTTGACACTGAACTCCCAGCTCCCCCTGAATTCATCAAGAACTGCCCGAGTAGTAAGCGAGTTAGCCAGCCTATGTGCAATTTGTAGAAAAAATAGGGCACCTGGCGGAGTCCTGGTTTACCAAGTTGGGTACATGTATTAGTACGAAAAAGATAATCAGGATGAAAGATCCTATAAGCAATGAAGTGGTTCTGTGTATGTATGTTTATTTCACAATGACACAGAACATTTTTGGTGATTTGACAATTTACTTTACAGTACTTTCGATAAGCACGAAAGTTTGAGAAAACAAACGGACAGGAATGATTGTGAATGGTGGTAACACAGGTAAGTGTCGACCTCAGAGGTATTGAGGTCAATACTCCACAACAAGGCACATTCCCAAGATAGATGAGGTAGGAAAGACCTACTGTGCAAGGAAAGTGCGCCTGAGACTTAAAATGGTCCAAGGCATAGTTCACACAAAGTGTACACAACAGTCTTTACAAAACATACACGAGGGGGATGGTACAGTTGTGTCACGGGGATCGACACAGGTGTGTTTCGGCCAAAATAGGGCTTGATTGAAGCCTGTCTATGTGCTGGCCTTCGTCAGGAGGGACACCAATTGTGGTGCTGTCCGTAGAATCTGTAAGTTAGAAGAAGCTGTAAGGATCTCAGAGAATAATTGACTGATTCATGATAGTACTTAATACTGGCCGAGTGGTGCCGTAGTGATACATCGCGTGGTGTATCAAAAACAAAGTTTACCTGCTGCTGCAATAGCAGTAGGATGCTGTAGACAATCCTCAAGGAGTTGCTGGATTGCTAGTGCGAAATTGCACTTAAGAGTGGGCCGAAGTTTCCTGAAGGCCGACGTCTCTCAGGGTCCCGCAAAACTGGAACGGGCCAGGGTGGGTCCCATATCTGAGAGGAAAAACAAGGGAGGATCATGAAAAATGATCCACAAAGTGGTCTATTTGTGGTGGATTCGGTGGTGGTGAGGGAATCCTGTCTGGGTTCTATACCCCCTATTTGCCGTGGTGGTAGTCCATAAGTGCCCGTAGAGTGAAGAGGTATACTAGATAAATCTGTGTGAAACATGGCGAGTAGTTTCGGTGGGCCGTGGAGTTTCTATGGAGGTAAGTGGAGTGACGTGGCTCCACTGGTTGGTGTGGCTCCAGGTATAGTACATCCTTTCTGGTGCACAGATCGTAACTTAAGATGTGCAGCAGTTTATGCAGCCCTGTGCAAAATGCAAGGTTGCACACAAGGTGTGAATGGTGGCGCACAGGTGAAGCAGTGTGGTCCGTGTTAAAATCACTGGTACTGGAGGACTAAAAGCTTCCGGGATGGAATAATACAATAATGCGGTCTTATGCTTACTGCAACGTGGGACTTATACATGTACCTGCCTGGGTAAATCAGGAATCCGCCAGGTGCCCTATTTTTTCTACCTGATTTAGCACAACCCATGGTTGTAGGGCTATCAAAACTACAGGAGTAGACATTAGAACTTTGTCTTTCTCCTACGACCAATAAATATGGATAAGGTAAAAATTGTGTCTTATACGGACGATAATTTTCAAAAACTGATTGCCACTATATCTGCCTTAGTGTCAGAAGGCGGACCCATCGCGCAAGGCGCGAAAAAAGATGAACTAGACACTATCCTCCAGAAGAGGAAGAAACTTATACGCACAGAGATGCATGGAACTTTCATGCTTGAATATCTCAACGACGGGATTATTCCTGATGGGTTACAAGTGAAAAACATTCCCCGGGTATTCACCGATAACCCCAAGTTCAAGACAAATTTTAGCGGCTTCGGTAATAAATTTAGCCGCGATTGGATCATTCTTATAATAGACACTGCTCAGGAAGAATGTACGACGCAGGGAGAAGAACTGGCCACTTTGGAGAAGAAGTTTGTGGAGGACGAAACCATTAACGACGCAAAGAAAAAAACTGGAAAAACTGGAGGAGGAGGTTATAAAATACAACCAACTCACTGTAGAACGTAAGGTACAGAAATTCAGAAAGGATTTCACAAACTACGTCGAGGAGAAAACATATCCTTATCTCAAGGACACGTATTACAGCGATCTACAACAGCAACAAAAAACGAACTACAACAGACGCAACCGCGTTGTGAATTTTTCTGGTAGCTCAGGATCCTCGAGCGGTAGCGCACCAAGTTCGCCCGGGGGCAGCACGAACCCCGGACCACCACCACTACATCCGTTTTTTCAGAGAGGGGGCCAACGGGGCTGACCGAAGAGACTTCCACAACAGACGGGCCAATACATGAGGACGCGCTAATGGTACTCGAACCAGCCCTAGCATCCATTCCTATCTTCAATTTATCCTCCAGAACTCTAGTCCAAGCAGAACAGACCCTACTTGAGAGAGGATTATCATTTGTCCCAGCCACAAAGGCTGATCCTTTAACAACGGAGGCTGAATTTAGAAAATTCTTCCGCACCTTGAGACTCAAATATTTCTTCAAGGTATACCTACCAGAAAAGCAGGACTCTGAAAACATCATCATCCAAGGACCAGAGACACAGCGAGACAACAGGACAGGCTTCAAACCTAATTCGACCTTCTTTCCTCCCCCACACACCATCCCGGGCGAGTTCGACACATTCGAAAAAAATCATCATGAAGACCATCACTAACGGCTTGACACAAAAAAACTTCTATCAAGACAATTTAAACAGAGATGAAAGACAGTTCTTGAGGGACCTCAACCAAAACACCACCATAACGATCAAACCAGCTGACAAGGGTGGAGGTATCATGATCATGAACACCAGAGATTACAACCAACAGTGCCAGTGCCTCCTAAATGACACCACCTCATACAAGAAGTTGAACAGGGACCCGACACAGCGTTTACAAGAGGAAATCAACAACCTGACGAAACATGCCGAAGAAGAAGGGTGGATATGCCAGGACAAAGGGGCGTTTTTGAACAAAACACACCCCAGGATTCCGGCTTTCTATATACTGCCCAAAATACATAAACATGCAACCAAACCACCAGGCAGACCTATTGTTTCCACATGTGACTCCTTACTCGAAGCCCTCTCATTATACACAGACTTTTTAATGAAACCTTTTGTCAGAAAAATGGCTTCCTACATCAAGGACAGCACAGAAACCATCAAGATTTTGAACACAGTACATCTAACCACCGACTCCATCCTCGTCACTATGAATGTAATGGCTTTGTACACCTCCATCCCACAGCTAGAAGGATTACAGGCACTGGCAACCTGCCTCGAAAAAACAACCAACACAACCACCATACCCACCAACTTCCTCCTGGAATGTATCCGCATAGCCATGGGAGAAATTTTTTCCTGTTCGGACAACAAATGTATCAGCAGATAAAAGGCGTCAGCATGGGTGCAACTTTTGCACCAGACGTTGCCAACCTCTACATGGCCCAGTATGAAGACGATAACATCTACCACAACAACAACCCCTAGAGATCACACATCAAGATCTGGCGTCGATACATCGACGACGTACTATTGATCTGGGAAGGCAACAAAGAATCACTACTGGTTTTTCACCAATGGCTCAACACATAGAACACCCAAATCAAGTTTACCATCGACTGGGACTACCAAGCTATCCATTTTCTTGATTTGCACATCTATCGATCAGGCGAGATGTTGAAAACAGAACTCTTTAGAAAACTGACCGATAGAAACAGTCTGCTACATTTCGCAAGTTACCATCCACAAGGGTTGAAGTACAATCTCCCCTACGGCCAATTCCTCCGTATCCGCAGGAATTGCACCGACAATGAAAAATTCAATCTACATGCTAAGCAACTCCAAACACGCCTAGGACAGAGGGGCTACCCTAAGAAATCCATCAGGACGGCCAAGAAAAGAGCAGCGAATACCGACCGCTCTGTCTGTCTCACAGCCAAGGAAAAAGATCCCATCAATAGGACCGTCTGCGTAACTACGTACAACCCAGTTAGCGATCTCATCAAGAGCACTATTAACAAACACTGGCATTTGATTAAAAACGAGGCCAGCCTAGCCAAAAAAACGTTGTTCGCCTTCAGAAAGAACAAGAACCTAAGAGACACCCTTGTGCATTTGTGGAACCAACAAAAACACCATCGACCCTGTGGAACCTCCCACCAGTTGTAGGACATTTCAGCTGCGGACACTGTGTCGTGTGTCATTATAAAACCAATAGCAAAACCTTCACCCACAGGGATTTCATTTGGAAGATGAACAGTCACACTAACTGCGAGAGCAGATTTGTAGTCTACGCCATCAAGTGCCCATGCGACATGGTATACATCGGCAAGACCATTAGACCCATAAAACAAAGGATCAACGAACACAGGTCCTGTATCAAGAACCAAGTGCAAGACAAACCTCTGGTTGAACACTTTAACAAAAAAGGACATACTCACGAACAATTCTCCTGGACTGTGTTACAACAGCTCCAGCCACAACGACGTGGAGGGGATATCAATCTGGCCCTCACCAAACTGGAACAAAAATGGGTGTATAAATTGGACTCTGTACGCAACGGTTTAAACATAACCGTAGAATGGAAACACTTTTGAGATACTCCTGCCTCCCACCATTGTCTCCTTTTTTCTGCAAATGCACTATGGATAGAGTTCCACTCTGTTTCTTTCGACCCATCTACTTGGTAATGACACCAGCAATCCAACCTTTTGGTGTTATGATGACCACTTTATCACCATGTGGCCCGTAATGTACATTGAACAGTAATTTGACCTTAGCATGGGAATGCTAATATACCTGTAAATAGCCATCTTTCACACAAACATGAGGTGCACCTTGTGTATTCCTACTAATTGAAAATGTATGCACAAATAGAACTTGCTTCCTCACCTATTGTTCTACTTTGCAACCATGGGACTCACATTTCGTGGGTGCACTGCTACACCACTGTACAAATGCATGGACAAATAGCACCAATGTCATTACCAAACATTTTTGCTTTGATAACTTGAGGCTGAAACTGTTAAGAAATTGTGTCTCTTCTTCTATCAGTACAATGCCAGTGCTGGCACCATGTGTCTTGTCTTTTGCCACTCCAATCGATAAATGCTTCACTTTTTGATTGTTACCAGGCCACATTGATTATCACCATGTATGGTCTTAAAACTTTCTCAAATGATATCTCTGCTACATTTGGCAGATACTCTGGCAAATGATGTGCCTAGGCTCTCATGGCCCATCCACCCATGTGTTTATCCAACAAATTCAGGCATTTTGCCTCACACTTCAAATCATCCGGCATGGTGTTGCAGATAGCATTCACCAATATGGGACTACCTCTCCCATGATGCCCTGCTGCACCAGTAGTCCATACCCTTGAGAACACCCCTCCCCCATCCTCCCGCCCACCAACTGACACGTTATTGGGCTACACACTGAGCATGATGCGATTGGCTCTCTTGGGCGCCTCTCACGTCCACCGCGCATCCCCATTGGCTGAGCGTCAGCCCATAGGAATGTTTATAGATACAGAAGCCGTTTTTCCTCGCGCAGAATCACTGTGAGCTGAGGACTCCGTGAGCACAGAAGCACCGGACGCACTGCGGTAAATTGATAGGGACCACAACCTTTGTAGCTTTATAATATGTCACCATGCCTGTAATGAGGAGCAACTTTCACACACGGTCTTGTGCTAATAATTTACTACGTGCTTTTTCATCCGACCTTCAACTGTGTTAGGCACTGTCACCAAGCCTACCTCTGCATTTTATGACGCTAGGTTAGGATCCTAGCCCTGCACTCCTCCTCTAAAGCACCTCTGGAGCCGTTTTTAGACCACGCCTCCACCACCAGCTCGTGCACATGCAGCGTGCATTTTGTTCACCATACCAGCACGCACTGTCCCATGTTGCAGTAAGCATAAGACCGCATTATTGTATTATTTCATACCGGAAGCTTTTAGTCCTCCACTACCACACTGCTTAACCTGTGCGCCACTATTCACACCTTGTGTGCAACCTTGCATTTTGCACAGGGCTGCATAAACCGCTGCACATCTCAAGTTACGATCTGTGCACCAGAAAGGATGTACTATACCTGGAGCCATACCAACCTGTGGAGCCATGTCACTTCACTTACCTCCATAGAAACTCCACGGCCCACCGAAACTACTCGCCATATTTCACATAGATTTATCGAGTATACATCTTCACTCTACGGGCACTCATGGACTACCACCACGGCAAATGGGGGGTACAGATCCCGGACAGGATTCCCTCACCACTACCGAATCCACCACAAATAGACCACTTTGTGGATCATTTTTCATGATCCTCCCTTGTTTTTCCTCTAAGATATGGGACCAACCCCGGCCCGTTCCAGTTTTGCGGGACCCTGAGAGACGTCGGCCTTCAGGAAACTTCGGCCCACTCTTAAGTGCAATTTCGCACTAGCAATCCAGCAACTCCTTGAGGATTGTCCACAGCATCCTACTGCTGTTGCAGCAGCAGATAAGCTGTGTTTTTGATACACCATGCGATGTATCACTATGGCACCACTCGGCCAGTATTAAGTACTATCATGAATCAGTCAATTATTCTCTGAGATCCTTACATCTTCTTCTAACTTACAGATTCTACGGACAGCACCGCAATTGGTGTTCCTCCTGACGAAGGCCAGCACATAGACAGGCTTCAATCAAGCCCTATTTTGGCCGAAACACACCTGTGTCGATCCCCGTGACAAGACTGTACCATCCCCCTCGTGTATGTTTTGTAAAGACTGTTGTGTACACTTTGTGTGAACTATGCCTTGGACCATTTTAAGTTTCAGGTGCACTTTCCTTGAACAGTAGGTCTTTCCTACCTCATCTATCTTGGGAATGTGCCTTGTTGTGGAGTCTTGACCTCAATACCTCTGAGGTCGACACTTACCTGTGTTACCACCATTCACAATCATTTGTGTCCGTTTGTTTTCTCAAACTTTCGTGCTTATCGAAAGTACTATAAAGTAAATTGTCAAATCACCAAACATGTTCTGTGACATTGTGAAATAAACATACATACACAGAGCCACTTCATTGCTTATAGGATCTTTCATCCTGATAATGTGCAATTTGTGACATAATTGATCATAAACAATTTCATAGTCGATTGTAAAAGAAAGAAAAATTGAAGAAGTGGTGTGGCCCTGCAAAGATCCAACAATGGAGGAAGTTGCCAAGAGCGCCGGGCAGTCACCCCACTGCATTAAAGATGTGAAGAAACGTAACATGAAAGATGAAGGATGTTTCATGACTAAAAGTGCAGAAACCTGCCTCAGTGCAGAAAGGATCACGGTCCATTACACCCTGCCGAACTTTATTGCATGCGTGGTCTACATGGCCAACTGCATGTCCTTCACCAAACATGATCCACTAAGTGTCTGTCATCAGATCAAGCACCAACCTCTCCTGCAACATCTCACAGCATGTTTGACCTCAGAAAGTATATTTATATGCACCAGAATGCAATTTTCTCTTGCATCATTTTCATGCCATCCTCCGAAAGCTGATGTCAAACCTACTAAAACGCGTGCCCGTTGTGCTCTATTTTGAGGACAACATCCTGGTGTACTGCTCAAGGCAAGACGGACATGCTTTCTTCTGAGAGGAGGTACTTTGCAAGCTACGTTCCAGTGACCTCGGTGTATATAGATAGCATGACGAATGTACTGTGACTTTCAGCAGGCTAACTAGAATACCTAGGTAAACGTTCTCTGTTAAAATAATTCAGTCCAACCAGGGTAATGAGCTCTGATACATGGGTCCATCCTTAATGTCGTAAACAAATCTGCATCTTTATGAGACTTATAAAGTAACTTGGCAAATGCATATCTCTGCCCCTGCCTCTCGGAGATGCATTTGGGAGTATTTTAGGCTGTGTGCATCTGTTTGCAGCGTGCAACTTTACATGCAGAAGGATACATGTAGCATGGAGAAGTTTGGATTTTTTGAAGTACTCAGAGCTCAATTCATGTAATTATTTGCACCGTTCAGTGACTTTACACTGCTGAAAAGTGACTTTGCACTGCCGACACAAACCCTGATTCATGGAACTGTGTAAAGGGTATTTTTGCAGTGCAACGTCTGTGCAAAAACTACTATGCACTGACTGCACGGACTTTGCACTGCAAAAATACACTTTGCACAGTTCCATGAATCAGGGTTTGCGTTGGGTTTTCAGCAATGCAAAGTCACTTTGAACCGTGCAAACAATTTCATTGATCGGGCCCTAAATTGGGATGATCGCATCTACTGTGCCATTTGCATAACAGCACATGACAATTTGAAGCTGACATTGTGTCTGGGTGGAGAGGAAACGGTTCAGAAAAGCCTGAGATGCTGCAAACAAACACCTCAGCCAGCAGAATAATGGAAGGCAGGATGAGCTAAGTTCTTTAAGAGAATGCTGAAATACGGGTAAGCATCTGTGTAGCTCTACAAAAAGAATGTGGACAACCAAGAACACTTGTGCACACTGCATCCACAGGATAACGTTCCAATCACTGGAAAGGTCGACAGCCTCAACTACTGAGGGCAATCCTGCTGCTTCCAGAACTGAAGAACCAGGAGCACCCAACCAACCACACACACGTTACCACCAATGTGGACAGCCTTTGGACTTTACTGGCCTCCATCATCTTCCACACTGAGGAGATGATGCAATACCTGGACCCTTTCCGCTTACTGCTCCACCTGTGCTGTGCATGCCACAAACCCTAACACCAGCCACATGAGCTGCTTGCCCACCAGTACGGTCAAGCGAGTAGCCAACTACCTCTGGCGCGACAGTGCTGCTGCGCATACTGGAATAAAGCAGTCTTCTCACTTAGCCCGCTCCACAGCACTGCACTGGGGTGCGTATATATACCAGTGACTTTTCCGCAGAGCGGATACTAACCAAACCACAACAGGGACTAGGTGCATGTACAGCACCCCTGACCGGAAATGTTTCTATCCCGTGAACAGACAGATCCAGGTTTTATGCAGATAGTCATGCATTAATTTATTAAAAGCACTTGAAGAGCGTGGGCCAGACCTCTTCACTTTCTTTTTTAAAGTCTGTCATCAATTTCCGCATCCCTACGTGCCAGACAAAAGTCAGTTGGTTGATTTAACAGGCAGAGCAGACGGCACACGATGTTCTTGGAGTCACCCCCCTTAAGAAATCTCACCCCAGGAACAGGTGCACTGCCAGGCCCGCAGCATCGCCGCGGCCTAGAGACCCGCTGGGCGCCAGGATGAGAAATGTGCAGTCCAGACACAAACGCCCTAATTACCGGCAATTTGAGGGGGAAACGAGCGCAATGAAATTGTTGACAGATTAATGGATTCAAAATACATGTGTATCAGCGCCGTGCCGGTAACTAGCTGTCTGCCGGTGATTCAGGTGTTGAAGGGATCGCGGTGCAGTCCTGCCTCCCTCATGCCGTGAGAAGCCCGGGGTTTTCAGTCAGTCGTCAATAAATCCGAGCAAAGTGCCAGGGTGTCTGCTGCTGCTCTGCGCGCTCCCGGGTTGAATCACCTCAGCATTTCTTCAAACAAAGGCTTTAAGGGTGCTTTGGTGAGGCGTCCGGGAGACAGATGACTCCCTCTAGCCATCGGTAATCCTTGCTGTGTATGCTGCATGGGGACACAGTGCTTAATTTGTAAGAAAATAAGTGCCTGGGCCCAAATATTTTCTAGCACTGCTGTGATACTGCAGGTAGGCAGTTCCCCACCACAGCTGCCACCACCCATAGCTGCTTCCCACAGTGTCAACATGTATTTGAGGTTACACTACAGCTCGCCCCTGCTCATTGTGGTTGATGGATGCACTGACTATCACCACTTCATATTAAAGTGAGAATGAGACAATAAGGGCCTGATTCATGGAATTATTTGGGCGGAAAATAGGGAATTTGTGTGCCAAACTGCTGTGTGCATAATCCCATTTGTCGATTAATGGAATCGAATGCGTGGGATATTGCTTGGACTTGCGTGGATTTCGCAGTCTGTGAGTGGTTGAGTGCCTTGTGCAAGACTCCACGCAGAGCATGGGGGCGAGGCCTGCGCAGAGGGCGGAGTAGGGGGCGGAACTCAGAAAATTAGGAAGAACAAGGGAAAAAGTGGGCATTACGAGGGACCGGCCACAGGCAGTCCATAGCATGCCCACAAATGCACACCACAAAGTCTATTCATGAATGTTACTGCGCAACCTCTCGCTTGTGAAATGCCCACGCAAATCCCTCGATCTCTCCGCAACCTGAAGGCAGGCATATGGACACTCGCGCATAGGATTCGCAGCGCAGAGGTGAGTTTGCATGTCCGATTTAAGGGTGCATGCATGCAGACAGAGTTTCTGATTAGACTTAGGGGTGCGCGTAAGCTGCGTAGTGGGGTGCTGGGCCGGTTTACGGGGGTTCGTACACTGATTTTTGGAGTTTTGCCCGAGTTCCAAAAACCGTACGCATGTCATCGGGGTGCTGGGAATGGCTACGGGGGACTCTGCACAGGGTCCCTGAGATGCAGGCATGCTTACTGGGGTCCCCGGGGCACTGTTTTGGGGGTGCATGAATGCGCACCCAGGGAGTACACAAAGCGAGCTGTTTCGGGCTGTTATTGATTTGCGTGGGGACGTGTCGGGGATGTTCCAGCTGCGACTCGCGTATATGGTTACTTTGCTCAAACAATTCCATGAATATGCAGAGTGCGCAGAATGAATTCAGCACACAGGCTCGCGCAGTGACGTTCTCGGCGCACGGACGTTGCAGGATAAATGCACACTTTTCCATGAATCGTGGCATAAGTGAGGGGCTAACAAATAAGTGCCAGGGCTGAGCCCTGGCAAACACCCCCAAGAATTAAGCACTGCACACAGTAGAGCCACATTACAGAAACGTTTCACCTGTGCAAGTGCAATTTTGCATGGCATTAGCACTAGTTCAAAGTTTGCCTTTACAGCAAAACCCTATTCTTTCAATGCATTTTTGCAACAGGGCAATGTTTGCCCTAGTGCTAATAAGGATTGGTATTAGCACTATGGCTAACTTTTCCATCGTGCCAAATTGCATTGAAAGCATATGTTTTTGAACTAAGACAAACTTTGCCCTAGCACGAATACTACGCCAAACTGCAAAATCGATACTTGCATCAGTGAAACATTTCTGTAATGTGGCTCGAGAGTGTGCAGTGCTTACTTTGTGGGGGTGTTTGTCAGGGCTAAACCCTGGCACTTATCTCATTAATCTAGCCCCAGATCTGTTCAAATTGTGTTGCCTTTTAAAGTCTTATATGTAATACATTCATGCAGCCATAGGGACACCCGTAAGCTCCCTCCCTCCATGCCCCACGACAAAGGCACACGCAGGCAAACAGAATCCCGTGCATAACCACACACTTTCTTTCAAAGTTTGGATCGTGCTGTTTATGCACTTCTCCCCCTTCTTGCCTTCCTGCAATCCCCCCTCCCTCCTTTGCTTCCTTCCCTCCTTCGTTCCTTCTTTCTCCACCTCGCTTCTTTCATTCCTTCCCTTCCCCACCCACTTGTTTCCACCCACCCTTGCTTCAGCAATGCTTCCCATTCTTCATTCCTTCATAGTACCACTCTCTCTCTTCTTTCGTTCATTCTCACCCCTTCTATGTGATCTCTCTGCACTTTGGTGTAGCTGATGTTTTCTTTTTTCTTTTTTTTTAAAATTTATTTTCAAAAAGTTCATAACAGAGAAACAGTTTGTACATAATATAACATCATGTGATAATCATAACAAAGCCAACAGAACTATATACACCAGAAAACACCCCTCCCCCCAGGAGTCACAAAACAATCAATAAACTGGTCTAATATAGTAAAAGAAATTTACCCCAAATCTTGTTAAATAATGCACTTTTCTTATCTCTCCAATACAGCTCCTTCTCCATATCCGCTAAAGAGTGCATCTCCGAAATCCATTCCTCAATAGTAATAGGGTTAGATGCTTTCCAATGTCTCAAAATTAGTTTCTTCCCCACCATTGCCCCTCGAAAGATCCATTTCTTTTGAGAAGTACTCAGGTCATCCAACAAATCCTCACTACCCAACACTATTGTCTTAAAATCCATATGAACCTTCTCCTCCAAATTCTTTTCACAGATCTGGTCAAACTCAAACCACAAGCCTCTCACCCTCGAGCATTCCCACAGCACATGCTGAAAGGTGCCCACCTCATGTAAACATGCCCAACATTCAGAGCTGTCACTCATCCCTCTTTTCATCATTCTCTCAGGTGTCCAGTATGTTCTATTCAAAATCTTTATCTGACGAGACCTATCAGCAAGACCCAAAGAACACAATTTCACATTCTCACAAATACGTTTCCAATCATCCTCCGTAATATCCTCACCAATTCTCCGATTCCAATCCAATCTCAAAGCATCATTAGACCGATAGTTCGACACAACCAGTCTATAAACATAGATAACCAGGCCACATCCACTCACTTCAGGCACCCAACCAAGCATGTCTATGTTGATTCTCTTTTCCAAATTCACCTCCCCCACCGCCTTCCTGATCTTCCGATAGTCTGTCAAACAAAACGTAGGAATTTCAAACTTCAACCGTATTTCCCTAGCCGTCATCCAATTCAAACCATTGAACAGATCACTAATCCAATTCACCCCAGCTAGATACCAATCCTGCCAGAACAAAGTTTTCCCTTCGTGTGTAATGCTCGGGTTCAGCCAAATTGAACCACTCAGACCTCTTAATGCTTTGAAACCCAAACACTCACACAAGTCCACCCATGAGTTCTGTAAGCTCCTAGTCAGTAGGCCTTCCACCCTTGCTCGAAGTGGCTTACTGGTCAAAATGGCCCTAGGCAACAAAGGGCCTATATGGCTAGACTCAGCACATATCCAATCCACATGTTCCGATTTGAGAAAATCAAATATATTCCGCGACATAAAAGCCAGATGGTATGACTTGAAATTAGGGACCCCCAGCCCACCCTTAGACAAAGGCAATTGCAATTTGCTAATCTTCAGTCGTGGAGGTTTATTATCCCACAAAAAGTCCCGCATGAGTCTATCTAACTCACGCCAAAAATGCCTCTCAATATCTAAGGGGATCATACTCAGAACAAAATTCACTCGAGGAGTCGACACCATTTTTAAAGCATTCACCTTCCCACAAAGGGAAAGGTGCAACAAACTCCATCTTTTCAAATCTGATTTGAAAGTAGTGCACACCATCAACATATTTTCCCTCACAAAATCAGCGATATTAGGCAAAATCCAAACCCCCAAGTACAACAGTTTTTCAGCACACCACTTGAATCCCAACCGGGTAATAAATTGTTTGTCACACAACGGCACTTATGGTAAAACCTCTGATTTTGCCCAGTTAATCTTGTATCCAGAGCACTGGTGAAAAGCTTCGAGAATGTTCATAAGGACCAGCACTGATTCACCTAGGTTCTTGAGGACCAATAACAAGTCATCAGCGTATAACCACATTTTTTGAAGCATCCCCCAACAACTTATGCCTTGTAAACCTACCTCATTTCTCAATGCTATAGCCAAAGGTTCAATACTCAGTACGAATAACAAAGGAGACAATCGGCAACCTTGTCTCGTGCCACGTTCTAATTCAAAAGGTGTTGACCTCTGACCATTAGTTTTGACATCAGCCGTAGGCCTGGTATACAGTAGTTTAATCCAAGAACAGAACTGAATTCTAAAACCCATCTTTTCCAATACTTTAAACAGAAATTGCCAGTCAACTCTATCGAATGCCTTTTCTGCATCGAGTGATAGGACAGCCGAGTCTTCAGACAACTCTGACGCCTTCGCGATAGTACTTAGCAGTGTCCGTATGTTACTGGACGTCATCCTACCTTTAACAAAACCAGATTGATTCCGATCTATCAGCCCCGGCAAAAGATTTTCCATTCGCAGAGCTAGAATCTTGGCCAGAATCTTATTGTCCACATTGATCAAACTAATTGGTCTGTAGTTGGACGCCAGTGTCTCATCCCTGTTTTTCTTCAGAAAGACAGAAATAGTTGCATGTCTAGTAGAGTCTGGAAGTATACCCCTAGCCTTGGTGGTCTTATACATATCCATCAAAAGTGTCAACGCCGAATTAGGCAACCACCTATAGAATTCGACTGGCAATCCATCAGGCCCTGGAGACCTACCAACATTCAATTTTGATATTGCTAGCTTGACTTCATCCACCGACATATCTTCCTCCAGTAAAGTAGCTTCCTCTCCTGAAATTACTGGGACCTGAACCCCTTCCAGGAAGTCTCCATTATCCGCATCAATATAGGATTCATTCTTATATAAATCCACATAAAAAATTCTGAATACTTCATTTATACCATCCGGAGTGAATGTGACCTGACCATCTGAATCAGTAATAGACATGATCGAACGCTCCGACTCTCTCAGCCACAATCTATACACTAACCAGTGATCACATTTCTCCCCATGTTCAAAATAAGAGCATTTTTGATGGAAATACTTCTTATCCACCCTATTAGATATTAACTCCCTCAACTCTCTTTTCAGCCTGTTTAACTCAGGAATCAATTCCACTCTTGTAGGATCCACCATCAGAACCCTTGACAAATCCCTAATCTTCAGTTCCAGTACATTCTGCGTATTGTCCCATTTTCTTTTCAAACCACTCACCAGACTAATAAACATAGCACAAACTGTGCACTTAAATGCTTCCCAAATCATATCAGATCCAACTTCCCCAGTACAATTCTCCACTACAAAATAGTCTATTTCAGTCGCAATTTTGTCCATCTCATCTAGATTGTCCAACAATATGGTATTTAGTCTCCAAGTTTTTTGTCTACACATAGTATAACTCCAATCCAAATCCACTGAAACATGAGCATGATCAGTCAGCACAATATTACCTATACCACTAGTTTTGTAATCCTGCAACATATCTCCTGCCATCAATACCATGTCAATTCTGGAATATGAAGCATGTGCACCGGAATAAAAAGTATATTCCCTCTTCAAAGGATTTTTTATCCGCCAACAGTCTTTCAGATTATGTTCCTCTAGCAGATCCTTTAATGCCCGAGACTGCATGTCCATCCTTCTGAAATGTCTAGTATTGCTCCTATCCAAAGCAGAATCCATAACCGTATTGAAGTTTGCACCCAAGACTATGTTACTGGACTTAAGGTCTTGAATCGCCTGAGCCACCTTTCTGAAAAAGGTACCATCAATCAACGTCGGTGCATAAACATTACAAAAAATCACTGTAGCTGATGTGAGAGCCCTCTTTTCACAAGTAAAGGATCTTGGCTGCCAAGGAAGGCACTGCTGTGGGGATTGAGAGAGGCGCTGATGACACAAGGGGGAATGACCCTTCAATAGCAAAAACATACACGTGTTACCTTCAGGATACTGCGACACAACACATACCCATCTCACTGGGTTCCCGCTTCGCCCTGAGTCCAGGACTAGTTCCAGTGGACACCAAAGTGTAGCTCGAGAAGGAAGGATGGGAGGAATGAGGGGGTGCTATGAACATCAGAATGATTGCAACATTGCCTTAAATATGACACCAGACAATAAAGCATGTTACCCAAAGTGTATCAGCTGTTCTTTGCCTTTGTGTTTAGAGCTCTGAGCATTAACCAATAGAAGCACCAGGTACTGTGACCTTTTAAGTACAGCAAGCTATTCCTGGTCTTTCAAACATAGTTAAACATATACCTACATGCAGACTATGGCTACATAATTTTTGTATTATTGTTATTTGGCAAAGAAGCCTTTAACAAATATAATCTTTAGGAAACATTATAACAAATAAATATACATATCAAAATATTAAAATGCATGGATTCAGAATACATAGATTAAGAATACACATATTACAAATACCTTAAACCACCTGCCAATATTACATTATATACTAAAACAAGACCTTTCATAACATCCTCAGATAAAAAAACACCATTAACAACCTTAAAATTCCTGAAATATACCAGCACAATTCACACATAATCATTAATTCATTCACACTAATGAACTCATAATCTTCCAATCAATAAACATTGACATCATTTAAAATGTTATAAACAGAGTAACAATTCCCAAACAATACTTAATTCATGAATAATTATGCCCTGATACACAGTACATTAATTGTGAAATATCCATTAGTTATTTAGTTGTAAGCTCTCAACAAAACCTACTACCGCCAATACCATCCTAGTTGTTCTTCCTACCAAACAACCATTCTAAAAATGGGATGGCCACAGGCCCCAGAACACAAAAACCACACCATCTAGTGATGGGGGCAATGGGTCACTTGTCTCACTTATGTCCCTTTGGGACCTATAAACATAGGGGCCCTTGCTGGAATCAATCCTGGCGCCTTTGGCACTAGGCTCATATAGAGATGTGAGCAGGAACACTTTATTTCAGTGCACAAGTGCTTTTACATTATTTCAGTGTAGAAGTGCTTTTATTTTACAAGAACTTTCCAGGAGCTGAAAGCCTTTATTTCAGAGAACATTCTCATGTGCTGACTCATCGGGTGTGGCAGGGTGTGGCAGACAGGCTGAACCTGTTGGGCGTGGCTTCAGAAGCTCAGCTATATAAGCTGCTCCATCCTTAAGGCTGGTGCTTCGCATACTGTGCACTCGTGTGCACCTGCATACTCACCTCCAGGAAACCGGTGCTTCATCGCTTCATCTGCAGACTCATTCCCTGACATCCTGTGATCTTGATCCCGATGCCGCACTCCGCATCCACAAATTCGGACCCTGTAAAGAAGAAGAAAGACAAGGTTAGAACATCCGTCCTAGGGCCGCACTGCATTTGAACCCCGTGCGCCCCCTAGTAAATAACTGACCAGCTACTGTACCCCTGCAGCTTCGTTTCTCATTCCCTCCGGCTGTCGTCTTGAGCTCCATCACCTGCAAGGGAAGAAAGCAAAAGAGCAAACATCAAAACTGGAACGGACAGCAATACAAGACAACAAACTTTACAATAAAACAAAAACAGACGAAGAAAGACAAAGGCAAACAGGAACACTTACCTTAAGTATAGTGGCTTAGTTGCAGTAGGACTACCACATGCAAGGGACCAGTGAAGGAACTCAGTCCAGATCATACAAGTGCCCCTGCCAGAAGCAGCAGGGCGGAGTGCTCATCAAATCTAATCAACAGGTGAGCTTTCCAGGGACAGTGCATCCCACGGGTATCGCAGTTTGGGAGAAGGAGTCTGGAAGGGGATCAGGCCCACAAGCTGGCATACTCACACCCCCTATTCTCCACGCAGGAGCAGTCCCGAGCAGCATCACCTATTACCACCAGTCACCACATAAGTGCTGAGGGCGAAGTCAGACCCAAGCGATCTCACCCCCGGGAGGGCTGCAACCATGCTCCAATGCCTCTGCAGAGACAAGGTGAGCGTAACAGAGCGCAAAGCCTCTTCGAATCTCTGCCTGGGCATTATGGAAACTTCTGAAATGGACCAGTTGCCCCAATTACTGGGAGAGATACGGGCTGAAGTTCATGCCTCAAGACAGGAAACCAATGCCCTAAGGAGGGATCTAATTGTGAACTGGGAGTGGACAGATGAACTAGCAAGGCAAATGCTCCAGGCACAGGCAGGCCAGGTCCCACTGCCGGGGTATGCCCCTATTCGTGCGCCTCTACAGCCCACGCCAGTACAGGTGGTTCTCCCAGGGGGGGTTCCTTTGGCCCCAACAGAATGCTTCACAGGTGATCCAAATAAGTATGGCATCTTTATGAATCAATGTCACCTACATTTCTTGTGCAGACCTGGGGCATTCCCCAACGATCAAGCGAGAGTGGCATTTGTACTCTCATATTTGGGAGGTTGTGCAGCAGACTGGTCAATACCCTTGGTAAACCAGGATGATCCTTTGCTTCAAGACTTTGGAGGTTTCCAGAGTGAAATGGAGAAACTATTTGCACGGCATACTCAAGGACAGGCTCTGGACAATGAACTGTTATCACTACGGCAGGGTAATCAAGACCTACTAACATATATCACTTCCTTCAATTGTCTGATAGTACAAACTAACTGGCCAAAGGAGAAAAGAAATACACTCTTTTACCAAGCCTTGGGAGGGGAATTTAAGGACGTATTAGCCCAAGTAGTAAATTCCCTCAGAAAGATCTGCTGAATACATCAACCTGACAGTGCAACTCGATCACAGATTGCAGGATCGGAAGATGGATCGGGCCAATGCCGAGGGGCAGTCGGTCTACGTGCCACCTCGTGAGAATCACACCAAATCACATGATCAGTCTGAGCCAATGCAAATCGTAGGCTTGCGGAGCCCACTCACCAAGGAAGAAAGAGAGAAAAGGAGACAGCAGCAGCTTTGTTTGTACTGTGGTAAGGCAGGTCACTATCTCCAAGAATGCCCGATGAAACCACCCAGGGAAGCAGTTGGAGCAACTGACAAGGTTGAAGAAGAAGAACAGGACTCGAGGAAACTCCAACGCCCGGCAAGCATAGGGGTCCACTTGTCGAATGGTGATCTAGTCATCCCCGTGCTCCGGGTAAACCACAAGCAACCATCAAAAATACATGCCTTGGAGGCATACATTGACAGTGGGGCTGTGGGAAATTACATGGACCAAGATCGGGCTACCCGGAAAGGTCTTCCTCTCTGACAGAAACAGGTTTCGGAAAACGTCACAGCAGTTGATAGATCTCAGCTATCATCTGGCCCAGTGACGCATTACACCGAGAAGGTCACGGTTCTGTGTCAGGACGGTCACCAAGAGGACATCACCTTCGATCTCATTGGCGCTCCTCAGTTCCAGATGATATTGGGAATGCCCTGGCTGGAGACCCATAATCCCAGGGTTGACTGGCGTAAACGAGTTCTGACCTTTTCCCAAGACTGTGCCGACACCTGTTATAGCAAGGGATTCTCATTAAAAGGTCTAAAAGGTCTAACCAACCCAGGTTTGTCGAAGAAAGAAACCATACTGGGCCTTACCAGTTCACTACCACCTGAATACCTGTATTACCAAGAGGTCTTTCAAAAAGAGCAAGCAAACACCCTACCTCTGCACAGACTGTATGACCGCCAAATTGATCTGGTATCTAGAGCTCAAGTTCCCTGCAGCCGGATTTACACCCTAGCAGAACAGGAAAACCAGCATCTAAAAACCTACCTCGATCAGTATCTGGCAAATGGCTTCATTCGTCTGTTCAAGTCCCCTGCATCCTCGCCCCTCTTTTTTGTTCCCAAAAAGGAGAGAGACCTGAGAACTTGCATTGACTACAGAGCACTTAACCAGATTATGGTAAAAAAATGGTACCGTTACTGCTTATCCCTGAGCTCTTGGATCAAGTCAAAAACGCTCAGATATATACAGAACTAGACTTATGAGGTGCCTACCATCTAGTAGAGTCAAAAAAGGAGACGAGTGGAAGACAGCCTTTCACATGAAATATGGCCTTTGTGAATATCAGGATATGCCCTTTGGACTATATAATGCCCCGGCGGCATTCCAGTTTTTCATGAATAACGTGCTCCGCAAACTGTTGGACATCTGCGCTCTTGTCTGTGTTGATGACATTCTTATCTGTTCGACCACCAAGGAGGACCAGGTCAACCATGTACGGGCAGTTTTGGAGAAACTGTGGCAACACTGGCTACAAGCCACATTGGAGAAATGCTTCTTTCATGTGACAGAGGTATAATTCCTCAGCTTTATTCTCACACCACGGGGCGTGCGCATGGACACGCGCAAGGTAGACTCTCTCCTTAACTGGCCCTCACCGACATCCATAAAGGGAGTACAGAGTGTACTCGGGTTCGCCAACTTTTATCGCTGGTTCATTCCCGGGTTCTCCCAGATCGTCCACCCAATCACCTCTTTACTACGGAAAAATAAACAATTTAATTGGTCCGCAGAGGCAGAGAAAGCCTTCCAGGAGCTAAAACAAGCATTTACCACAGCATCAATTCTATGGCATCCTCAACCAGAACTACCAAACATGGTCGAAACAGATGCTTACAACATAGTAATGGGAGCAGTCCTGTCACAACGAGACCCCCAAACAGGTCAGTTGCATCTGGTGGTATTCTGGTCTCACAAGTTTTCAGCCCCTGAATTGAATTATGCAATCACTGATAAAGAACTACTAGCAATTAAGGCAGCGTTCAAAGGCTGGAGACATTATCTTCTTGGAGCTAGACATGCAGTCACCATCGCCACTGATCATCGCAATTTACAATATCTGAAGACCGCTAAAGTGCAACCTTCACGCCAACTCCGATGGGCTCTCTTCTTTGCGGAATACGACTTCGTCATCACCTATAGACCCGGAGTATGCAATGGAAAAGCGGACGCCCTGTCTCGCATGAGTGAGGGAGAAGAGGCATTCACTACACCAGACCCCGTGGCCATCATCCCTGAAGGACGAATCCAAGGCATGATTGCCGCAACCACCACTCTAGACAACTTAAAATCTGACCTGCAACACTTGATAGGTCCACCAGCGCAACAGGAATGGCTAGGTAAGGGCGACCGGTATACGATCGTGGACAACCTACCATACTACCAAGGACGATTGTACATCCCAGATGAGAAATTACAGAATCAAATCATCGCATACTATCACGATTCATTAGTAGAAGGGCATCCGGGAATAGCCAAAACCCAAGCTAAAATAAAGAAAAATTACTGGTGGCCAACTTGGCAAAAGGACATTGTCCAGTTCATCGCAACCTGTGGCACATCTGCACAACACAAGTCCCAAAAATAAAGTCCTGCAGGTCTGTCACGTCCTTTAGAAGTATCCCCAGCACCTTGGAATATGCTATCAATGGATTTTATTACAGACCTTCCCTCCTGTAACGGATACAATCCCATCTTAGTCGTCGTAGATCTGTTTTCCAAAATGGCACACTTTATTCCCCTGAAAGGTCTCCCAACTGCTTCTACTCTGGCAACTGTGTTTTTGGAACAGATTGTCCGGCTACACGGGTTCCCATCAATATTGATATCAGACAGAGGAACTCACTTTGTCTCTGCATTCTGGAAAAGATGTTGTAAAATTGCCAAAATCAGCCTCCGGTTATCTACAAGCCATCACCCTCAAACTGACGGCCAGACTGAATGGACTAACCAGACCCTTGAGCAATACATAAGGTGTATGCTGCAACAAACCGAGGATACCTGGAAGGACATACTTTGGTTGGCAGAATACGCATATAACAACTCCATTCACACCAGTATGGGACAAGGCCCATTCTACATAGTGTACTGTCGACATCCATGGACATATGTTTTCCACCCACTCGAATTATTAGAATTACCCGCTGTAATGACCTTTCACAAAACCATCACCCAGGTTTTTAAGGAAGCAGCAGAGCATCTTACCAGAGCCAAAGAGAAACAGAAGCACTTTGCGGATCGACACCGAAGGGAAGCTCCCAACTACCAAATTGGAGACAAGGTTTGGTTAGCATCCAAAAATATTCCCCTGAAAGGACCACGGGCGTTCCGTCCCAGATATCTGGGACCCTACACTATCAAGGGTGTGATCAACCCTGCGGCCATGAAATTAGAATTACCGGCCCACATGAGCATCCACCCGGTGTTTCATGTCTCCCTCCTAAAGCCATTGAGACCAGGTACGCAGATCGATACTCCACCAGATCCCAAAATAGTTGGAGGAGAACCAGAATACGAAGTTAAAAGAATCCTAGACTCTAAGATGATCCAGTCCAAGTTATACTACCTTATAGACTGGAAAGGTTATGGACCCCAAGATCTGACCTGGGAACCCAGTGAGCATGTCCACGCTCCACGATTAATCAGGAAGTTCCACCGCAATAACCCCGATAAACTAGGGCCAGGGGGGAAACCACCCATGAGAGGGGCCATGAGGGGGAGTGCTATCATAGCCACAAGCCCCAGAACACAAAAACCACACTATCTAGTGATGGGGGCAATGAGTCACTTGACTCATTTATGTCCCTTTGGGACCTATAAACACAGGGACCCTGGCTGGACTCACTCAGTCCTGGTGCCTTTGCCGCCAGGCTCATATAGAGATGTGAGCAGGAACACTTTATTTCAGTGCAGGAGTGCTTTTATTTTGGAAGAACTTTCCAGGAGCTGAAATGACTTTATTGCATACAACATCCTCATGCGCTGACTCATCGGGTGTGGCTCCCTAGGCCTGGTCTTCATGTGCTGACTCATCAGGTGTGGCAGGGTGTGGCAGACAGGCTGAATCTGGTGGGCGTGGCTTCAGAAGCTCAGCTATAAGCTGCTCTATCCTTAAGGCCGGTGCTTTGCGTTACTGTGAACTTGCGTGCAACATGACACTCACCGCCGTTTGGACCAGTTTACTTACCTTTCAAACCAGGCATTCTCCTGCATACTCACCTCCAGGAAACCGGTGCTTCATTGCTTCATCTGCAGACTCATCTCCTGACATCCAGTGATCTTGATCCCGATGCCGCATTCCGCATCCATGAACTCGGACCTTGTGAAGAAGAAGAAAGACAAGGTTAGAACATCCATCCTAGGGCTGTGCTGCATTTGAACCCCCCGCATCCTGTAGTTAACAATTTACCAGCTACTGTACTGCTGCAGCTTCGTTCCTCATTCCCTCCGGCTGTCGCCTCGAGCTCTGCAGCTTCTGCTGGGCCGGCAGCATCACCTGCAAGGGAAGAAAGCAAAAGAGCAAACATCAAAACTGGAACGGACAGCAAAACAAGACAACAAACTTTACAATACAACAAAAACAGATGAGGAAAGGAAAACTGGAACACTTACCTGAAATATAGTGGCTTAGTTGCAGCAGGACTGGACTACCACGTGCAAGGGACCAGTGAAAGAACTCAATCCAGATCATACAAGTGCCCCTGCCAGAAGCAGCAGGACGGAGTGCTCGCCAAAACTAATCAACAGGTGAGCTTTCCAGGGACAGCGCATCCCACGGGTACCACGGTTTGGGAGAAGGGGTCTGGAAGGGATTCAGGCGCACAAGCTGGCATACTCATGCCGCCTATTCTCCACGCAGGAGCAGTCCCGAGCAGCATCACCTATTACCACCAGTCACCACATAAGCGCAGAGGGTGAAGTCGGACCTGAGCCACCTCACCCCCGGGAGGGCTGCAACCGTGCCCCAACGCCTCTGCAGAGACCAGGTGAGAGTAACAAAAAACTATTAATACCATCTGAATTTCATATCAGTAAATTTGCCAAAATAGGTTAAAAGTTTCACTGCTGTGTCACCAAATGCTAAAGATGTTCCATTACATCAGTTTACACACAACATTTTCAGGAGGCCTCTTCAACAGTACATACCCCAAAGCTTAACAAAATGTGTGTTGTTTGATACAGATTACACCAGACTTTTAAGACTGACCTTCTAATTAATTTGTTTGGATAGATAGCTAGGAAGGGTGAGAACTGACCATGTCTCTTATGGTCCGAACCTAGGTCACTCAATGAGTCATACGAATGCAGTCTCTTCATTAAAGCAATCAAGTCAGAATCCAAATCAGCCCTTTTCACTATAACTGGATTACTAATTAGATCATCTTCTGTGTACTCCACTCTTGCAATAGATTTCCAAAGTAAACTGCATATTCATAAATAAAAACAATTTTGTTGGAGGTTTTCAATGGCCCTCATTAGGACCCTGGCGGTAAGGGGTTTGCGCCAGCGTTAGCTGCGCCGACCCCTTACCGCCAACTACGAGTTCCCATAGCGCCATGGTCATTTTTCCGCCCGCTTTTTGCGGGCGTAAAAATCCATGGCGCTATGGGACCTTGGTGTTAATTACGCCACCGTAATTTACGGTGGCGTAATTAACGCCTTCCCCACTCCCATTGAGCCCTATGGGGCCGAAATGGGAATGGGGAAGGGTAAATGGGTCAATGGGGACTTACCGCCCCGCCGACCTCGGAATGGGGCGGTAAGTCCGCCATCCGCCATGGCGTAAAGGGACTTTACGCCATGGCGGAAAAGTCCGCCGATGGCGGAAAAAATCCGCCAGGGTCCTAATGAGGGCCAATGTATTTAAATCATAATAAAAAGAGTTGTTTACTGGAGAGATAATCTCCCGATAAAAAGCTTAAAGTCTACACTTGGCTTTACTAGTCAGAGCCGTTAATACCCAATTCATACTCAATGGCTGCTAATGGGACTGAATTCTGAAGTCTTAATACTCTTCTACAGATGATAACCTCAATAAACGGTAAAACCTCTGAAATCCCCAAACATTGTAACTCCATACTATATAAAAGTTTTGGGAGCACTTTCCCCTCATAACATTTTAAAATAGGGATTACAGAAAGCTTTCCATATCTCACATCCACCCGATTCACCTGGGATGCTAAAGCTATTGCACAAACCTTAAACCACTCTATCACCTGAGATTTATGCTGTTTAGCAACTACAGCGAAACCTATGTAGATAAAACTATCTACGCGTTTTAAAATCTCATGTTGTACATACCATTTAAAATTGGTATTTTCCCTCCTATTTGTACATTGCAAAGTGTTAGGGAGTAATTCACAGAGCGTTTTCCAAAGAGGTTTTGCCATTATAAAATGCTTCTGTGAATTAGGCCCTTAGTCTTTCTTCTATTTATCTTCTACGATTGTTCAACAGCAAAGTCACCAAAGGCATTCGATAGGCATTGGATTCCAATTTTCGTGGTGTCAAAGATGAGAAAGTTATCAGCATAGCTCATCCAAGTGACTCCTAAAAGAGCCATTTTAGCGGAAGCTAAAGCTGCATGTTTGTTTGGTTGTTTATTTGTATTGCGCACCACACCCGAGGGTTTCAGGGTGCAGCAGTTACAGGAAGATGCACGGCTTAAGTTACACATTTACATAGTTAAATTACAGATTTACATAGTTGCAATACACATCTTAGGTTACAATGCACATCTTAGGTTACACATTTACATAGTTACAATACACATCTTAGGTTACAATACACATCTTAGGTTACAAATTTACAAGTTAAGGTACAGGTAGATAATGTCAACGGGGCATACAGGATAGCTTACGAATTTTACAGTAAATTAAAATTCTTCCAATGGGGGCGTAAGCAGGCAGTTCTATATTACTTAATGGTGGCAGCATTAAGAGATTGTGACTGGTTGGTGATGATGAACACAGTCAATGCTGGTCAGAAGATTTAAGCCAGGTGATAGTGTTAGACCTAAAGTTCAGGTAGGATTGGTCTTCTCATAATGAGTAAGGTGTTCTACAATATCTGACATGTGTAGGTTAAATAGACAGGGGGCAAAACAAAATGAGAGAGCTCCCTCTGTATCAAGTCTCACTTGTACCATGGTATGTTAATGGAGCCCAACAATGAGTCTTAATAACCCAAAAGGCAGCACCCATCTCTGCAATTTAGCCCATAACACATTCCTGTTACCGGTGGAGAGGTCAATTCTGGCAATAAAAACTGATTTATACTTTTTAGACCATGCACAAGACTGAACAGCTTTTAGTATAAACTCATTTAGAGAGGTACCTTTCTGCTTTCTGAAGCCAACTTGTCATTTCTGTAATCTGCCAGATCCCGTGGCCCAACTTTGCAGGTGTTCCAACAATAACAGCGAAACAACTTCACTGTCTGCATCAAATATTGATATTCAACGATCATTTTTGGGGTCATTTCCTGCGTCTCTTTTATAAATGGAAACAATATGCACTATACTTTCCCCAGTCCCCAAGGACTCTCAACCCAGAAATGTTTCACCGGTGCAAGTGCAATTTGAGTTAATATATGGCAGGGAGTCACGGGATGTCCTTGACATGCTAATTGAAACCAAAATCTGTGCAAATAACATAGTCCGCATGGTAGCCCAATGATCTGGGGCAGACTTAAACAGGACATTTTCTAGTTTATTAGTGCCTGCGGCTCTAAACGAACTAATCTTCAGCAGTAGCCCTTCAACAATCTCACAATCAAACTGTAGACTCCACTCATCCACCACATCAGGAGACCTGGATTCATATTCTAAACTCTCAGGTTACACAATCGCAAATACAATGTCATACTGTTTCACCCAATCAGATTCTCCTACTGCGTACATTTTTAGCTGTTCCCTGTTTAGATCCAATGGCATTGATCCACTTCCAAAATCCAGGAGAGTTCTTATTTTTTAATGTTTCCAGCATTTTATCTGCATCTTTCTGTGACTGCAGGACTCTAAGCCCCCTCATAAAAGGAATAATCTCTTTAACCCCTTAAATGCAAAGGACGAGGTATCTTGTCCTTGGGATTACCTCCATGTTGCCAAGGACGAGATAGCTCGTCCTTGGCACTTAAGGGGTTAATGAAGGAGAAAATATTAGAAGGCATTGAATGGTGAAATACCGAAATCACCAAAAAAGTCCTTGGCACTGGGGGGGAAACCCCATGGCAGTTACCAATGGGTCACCACCATTCACTTTTTTCAGAAGATTCACTTGGGAACTCATTATATTTCTTCTATGTACCAAATGTTGGTCTAAGGCATGAATATGTCTAATCTTTTTAACCATACCCACGTTCCTGAAATTTAGGGACGTGCATAACAAATCCACTGCAAAGGGCTCATAAGAATCCACTGTAAACGTGTCAAATTTCAATTCATATGACGCTCCCATTAAACCTTGAGCAAGTGAATCATTTATCATTTTCATATTTCGAAAGGACCACACAACTTTGTTTCCAGTGCAGTTGAGTTCAAGATCCCAGGGGCCACTCACAGCCCCTTCATTAATCATTAGATCAAACTCGGCACAAACGATCCTGTGGTCGGTCAATATTGTTGCCGAAATCACCAAAGAGTAACATTTCATTCATAACTACATTTCAACAAAGATATCATTGATAGTGTAGACCGTCTTCCCTTTAGTCCATGTGTAATTAGACGGTATGTTGCCGGGGACGACCCCATTAAGCATCTTAAGCCCTAACCCCTTAAATGCAAAAAGACATTTTATTCCCAAGTTACAGGTAGAATTAATTTTAGCGGGCCTGGGAAGAACGTTTTTTTCGTCAACCACATTGCTACATCGCGCATTAAAATAACCTGCTATCGTACAATGGCCCCCTTTCACATTATTCAACCATTCATTTATAAAGGGGATTCATACATCTAGAACAGTAGCTAAATCTGAAATTCCTTCAGCCAATGCACATTAAGGATTAACAGATCACTAATAATGTTTCCTTCTGATAGCTTGACATGCATGGCTAACACTCCATGACACACCTCGTTCACATTTACAACATCCATGCCCCTCCCAACTGTAACAAAAATAAGTAACTCTGCAGCCTGGCGACCCAGCACTCCCTTTACTGCTTCCTGGTAACTAGATATAAACCCATCAAGTGATGGTTTTTGTAATAACCACGTTTCTTGCAGAAAAATAAGATGACCTTGTTTCAACATTCTACCAATGTCAGGGTTGGTAAATAAGGTCTGGGTCCTCTGGAGTTCCCGTAAAAAATCCTAAGTGCTATACTCAACATTATTCCATTTGGCTGGTTCCATATTATTCCTCCTACCAGACTTTTATAGGGCACCCACCAACCAAGACCAGTCCCCAGAAGTTCCCATAGTCACTGGCTTAGGCCTGGATAACTGGATTTCGCTCCGCATATTCACTTCTGTATTACACGACACCAGAATCTCCCTTCTACAATCTTTGTTGTTTGAGTTAGTAATAGAGCCATAATAAGGAGATAGGTCAAATCCTAAAGGTCTCAAAGACTGTACCCCTTTAAGAATAATGCAAAACACAGGGCCTCATTAAGACTCAGGCGGTAAGGGGTTTACGGCGGCGTAAACAGCGCCGACCCTTACCGCCTGATTCCGAGGTCCCTCAGCGCCATGGAGGTTTTAACACCTGCTTTTAGCAGGTGTTAAAATCCATGGCGCTAAGGTACCTTGATGTTAATTACGCCACCGTAATTTACGGTGGCGTAATTAACGCCTTCCCCACTCCCATTATGCCCTATGGGGCAAAAATGGGAATGGGGAAGGGTAAATGGGGATTGGGGACTTACCGCCCCGCCAACCTCGGAATGGGGCGGTAAGTCCGCCAACCACCATGGCGTAAACGTAGTTTACGCCATGGTGGTAAAGGTACGACCCAGGCGGTAACTTACCGCCTGGGTCGTAATGACCCCCACAGTCTTTGAATGTATAAACATAACCACAAGTCAGTAAAATCCACCCTCTCTATATCTCTAGATGAGAGTGCTCTGAAACTTGGCTCCTCACTTAAGAGACACAGGATATGCAAGCTATTTAACAGTACTTCTTTGTTCTAAACTCTCCACCAAAGTTTTCTTGGATGGCTTCTTGATAAAAAGTGCAAAAACACAGGGTCTTCTCTCATTCTCCTGTGATTTATAGAACCTCGTATCAAAACGTATTCCCTCCAAATCCATCTAAAGCTTTAGGTCCCCTGGCAGCTTTCAAGATGCTACTATTTTGTTTATTCACCAACCTCTCATCTAAACGACCAACCATTGCTCCTGTTTTCTATTTTGAGGCCAGGATGGAGAAACAAACACACAAACATAGGATCAGTACCAACTACTCTAGATCCCTAAAACTGTGAGAGAAAGCATTGGCACCATTCATGGACACTGGAACACGCAACATCAATTCAACACCACCAACAGACTTCTTGAAAAACAACTGCGAACCATCTGCTTGCACAGCATGTGGCGCAGTTTGGGTGCATCTCTCTAAACTCAGCGAGTCAACCTGTACTGGAGTGCAAGCAGAGTTCCCATCCGCCACACCCCCTTCCTTTCCCAACAAAATGCAAATAGGATTCTGGGACGTATTGCAAACGGACGCTGTTACTGCAGGCTGTTCAGTCAGAACCCTCAGAAATGTACAAGATGATTAATTATTAAGGTTCCTTGTTGGTTTATTTTTTAATTTTTCTCTGCTACAATCTGGGTTTTACCCTTCCCTCTCACCTTTCTCCTTTTACTTAGAGGGGGTTTAATCAGCAAGGGAGCTCATTCCACAGGCGCATGACAAGAAACATGGTTAATTTCAGCCATCACACTACCATTGTTCGAACTAAGCAGACTCGATTCTAAGTTAATATCAGACACCTAGACATCTTCATCGCAAGCTTCCTCCATAACCTCCTTCTGTAACATAGTCAAGAGGTCCGCTCTAGGATCAGTGCTATCATCAGTCACATTGGACATTTCATCATATACCAAATCTCTGTGAGCCCCATCGTCCGCTAATTTTGTCTCGTTTGTCACCAAGTTCCTTCCAATAGTGGGGAACGTTGACAAATGGGTACCCTGCTTTTCCTCCAATGACTTGCCTCCTTGTGATCCAGTTAAACATTATTTTAGTTTACCATGTACCCCTAAATGCTCAAATTTAAACAACAAAGATTCCAAGAGAGATGTGTGGATTCGAGATTCCGCCTTCAAACCCTCATACAACACAACCAGGGCCACAAGACCTGATTGATTTCCACCAACAGACCCTCCGGCACCAGGCCTATTTTGTTATCAACACATTTCAGAAGCGTGGATCAATGCCTTGGACGCACAGGCCCCACCGTAGACACATAGGACGAGATGGAAGTCAATGCCAATCAAATCCTAGCAACCGGCACACAGGTTCCTAAAGTGGCGCTTTCTGTGTACCCTCGTAAAAATGCGCATGCTTCAGAATAGGTGTTAATTACCGAAAATGTTGGTGCCATGACACAATGTAGGCAGTATTCAATGACCTTGGCCGTGAAGCCAGCGGTGCGGGCTGCACTCCTATAGCCACTAGTAAGTGGAGTCTTTAAACTTCAGGTACGTAATCTTTCAAAAAGACAAAGAAAAAGAATCTCTTTTCAAGTGTGGCTGTATTTTATTCTTAACTCTCACGAGATCTTAGGTCTCTTATTCCTGCAGATGCCTATACGGGTGGCCAATGCATTTCGGAATAAATTCCTTCATCAGGGCCTGGTAAAAATCAATGCAACACCCATTTAAGTTGAAAAATCACCAAAGAGTTAAGGAGAACCCCCATTTTAGACCCAATGTTGTGTATCCATTATGCACCAGATTGAAAAGAACCCCATACATTTCACATATAAGAGCACAGTTCAGAAATGCGCGTGTGTATATATATCATTAGATAAAGCATTCCATAGACATTACATTATATCAGCATGTAAGTACAAAAGAAAAGTACATACGGTTAACGATGGAAGTGTGTAAAGACAGCCCAGCGATTTGGAAAAATTAAGCAAGATCAGAAAAAACAAAACGAAAGGAAATCAAGAGTTAGCAATCACTCTTTACATTAAACGCTATCTGTGTTTATCTTCCGTTCTAGCACAAGGAAAATTAAATCTGACCTGGTTTCCTTGTGAACTTGTATGTCAGCGTTTGTTTCGCTAGTCGTGTAATCACTCAGCTTAATCTGGTCTGTGAGTACGTGGTAGACTCGTGCTCGTCACAAATCCTATAGAAGACATAAGAACGAGTATCTTTAGCCTATCTAATGGCTCAGCGTTACAGAACAACGCAGAGCGTTGTACTTCGCTTACCTTGTGTCAAATCACAGTGCCACGAAACTTACAGAGGATCGCGGGTGCGCGCGTTCCTCTGTATGCTCAGTTGTTAAAAGTTACCACGGTTACTTGATCATGTTAAACAAGGAGGAACCGCCGGTGCACACGGCGGCCATGTTGTAATGGACTCGATCACTTAAACGGTCAGTAAAACAATTGAGCACAGCAGCCTAATGATTACCTTTCCACTATTGCAGGTCGCTCTATATTTAAATGAAAGTATGCAACATGTCATTAGTATAAATATAGTGACCGGTACTGTGATTAATTTCTCTAAACAACTTCTGTTAACAATGTGTATGTCTACACTTTTTACGTTAATTTATGTTACAAATCATGCTTCAAACCTTTAGTTTATCTGATAAATTTGGTTCAAGCATATTCCAAATCTAAATACCCTATATTTGACACGTGGTCTACTCCATTATTGTGTAGAATGCGGTTCTGCATAATCTGTCATGTGAATGTACATAATGAAAGAAAAATTAGTCATGGATACAAATACAAAAAACAACTCAAATCAAACACTTCATTAATTCCATCCGGTGCTAGGGAATCCAGTTTGTCAATCCAAAAAGCTTCCTGTTGAGCCCTCCATTTCTTCATATCCTTGTCACACTTCCTGGTGGATTGTAGCTCTAGTACTGCGAATTTCAATTGCGTCACAGAGTGCCCTTTTTCTTTAAAATGTCTTGCTACTGCTGAAGTCAAGTTGTTGTTTCGAATGCAGGACTTATGTTCATTTATCCTCACTCTTATTTTCCGTGATGTCTCTCCCACATAATATATACCGCATGGGCACTTAATTGCATATATTACGTTTTCTGATAGACAAGTAGCATGGTACCTAAGCTTGATTTTGGCTCCAGTTTTGGGATGCGTAATGCAGTTGCCTTTGATCACGTTATTGCAATTGCCGCAGCTCATGCAGGGATACGTGCCCGGATGTTTGTCTGGTTTTCTATTAGAGTTCTTGTCTCTCGTATTCACCAACATGTTGCATAGGTTGTTGCTTCTCTTGTAGGCAAAGACCGGTGGTTGGGGAAACAGATCCTTGGTTCGTGCATCGCTTGTGAGTATACTCCATCTATTCCTGATAATATCTTTGATTTTATTGCTTTGTATCGCATATGTGGTGATAAACACCAAATCTGGATTTTTTCGTTCGGTTCTTTTAGTGAGCAATTGTTCTCTTGTCCGTGTACTAGTCTTTTCTCTTGCTGTTTGTAAATCAGTTTGAGGATAACCTCTTACTTTCAACCTTTCTTGAAGTAGTTCCAATTGCCTTTCACAGTCTTCTGTGTCACTAACGATCCGCTTTATTCTCAGCATCTGCCCGAATGGTAAATTACGTAACAGATTCGGCGGGTGGAAACTCATGCGGTGTAGTAGGTTGTTTCGATCCGTTTGCTTTGTATACAGTGTAGTGTTTATCCTGTTTCCATTGATTACTGTTTGCACATCTAAATAATGTACGTTAGGGTCACCAACTTCTTCTTGACCTTGTTCGTGAGGTATACTTGTGTAGAGGCTTACGACGTCTATAGTGAACAAAATATCATGTTCATCCAATACAATGTAGGCAGTACTCTTTTTGAGATGCAGCAAGGAAAGCCTTCCAAAAGGAACAGCAAATCCTGTAGAACTGTATGTGCACACATTTCACATTACCTATGACTACTAGAATGCACTGGGTAATCTATTTAGAAAGTTGTGCTTCCGGTACCAGGAGAAAGCAGCGAGCATGATATATACAAAAAACATCTGAAGGCAGCTTCCGCAAGCCATAAAAATGCCTAACATGTACACACAAAGGTTATAATATAGGTCAGACACTGGCTTACTTTTAAAGATGGTAGCAGGTCTTTGAACTGCATAGGTTCATCTCACTTGTTCATCTGTGGACCCGGTGTCTATATGCACCAGTGTCAGATTGCGGAACCCACAGCGTCCTGCCTCTCAGAGACAAAGAAGGTCCACCAGATAAGGAAAGGTGGGAGTCAGGTGTAATCTTCCTTCGTTAATAGCCAAGGTTCATAGCACAGTGAGGTTAGCAGTGCCTGTAGCCCTTTCCCTCTCTGTTCCTGGGCATTCACATGGGCAGACGCAACCCACTTGTTTCAGTCCATGGACCCTCAAAACTCTTCAGACCAAATCACAGACTGGACCATTGAATAAGGTCATGACAGTGAACAAAATGGAACAATCAGCCACAAGGTGAGCTGCTACTCTTCAGACCAAATCACAGAATGAGGTCATGACAGTGAACAAAATGGAACAATCAGCCACAAGGTGAGCTGCTACTCGTCAGACCAAATCACAGACTGGACCCTTGAATGAGGTCATGACAGTGAACAAAATGGAACAATCAGCCACAAGGTGAGCTGCTACTCTTCAGACCAAATCACAGAATGAGGTCATGACAGTGAACAAAATGGAACAATCAGCCACAAGGTGAGCTGCTACTCTTCAGACCAAATCACAGACTGGACCCTTGAATGAGGTCATGACAGTGAACAAAATGGAACAATCAGCCACAAGGTGAGCTGCTACTCTTCAGACCAAATCACAGACTGGACCCTTGAATGAGGTCATTACAGTGAACAAAATGGAACAATCAGCCACAAGGTGAGCTGCTACTCTTCAGACCAAATCACAGAATGAGGTCATGACAGTGAACAAAATGGAACAATCAGCCACAAGGTGAGCTGCTACTCTTCAGACCAAATCACAGACTGGCCCTTGAATGAGGTCATGACAGTGAACAAAATGGAACAATCAGCCACAAGGTGAGCTGCTACTCTTCAGACCAAATCACAGAATGAGGTCATGACAGTGAACAAAATGGAACAATCAGCCACAAGGTGAGCTGCTACTCTTCAGACCAAATCACAGACTGGACCCTTGAATGAGGTCATGACAGTGAACAAAATGGAACAATCAGCCACAAGGTGAGCTGCTACTCTTCAGACCAAATCACAGACTGGACCCTTGAATGAGGTCATGACAGTGAACAAAATGGAACAATCAGCCACAAGGTGAGCTGCTACTCTTCAGACCAAATCACAGACTGGACCCTTGAATGAGGTCATAACAGTGAACAAAATGGAACAATCAGCCACAAGGTGAGCTGCTACTCTTCAGACCAAATCACAGAATGAGGTCATGACAGTGAACAAAATGGAACAATCAGCCACAAGGTGAGCTGCTACTCTTCAGACCAAATCACAGACTGGACCCTTGAATGAGGTCATGACAGTGAACAAAATGGAACAATCAGCCACAAGGTGAGCTGCTACTCTTCAGACCAAATCACAGACTGGACCCTTGAATGAGGTCATTACAGTGAACAAAATGGAACAATCAGCCACAAGGTGAGCTGCTACTCTTCAGACCAAATCACAGAATGAGGTCATGACAGTGAACAAAATGGAACAATCAGCCACAAGGTGAGCTGCTACTCTTCAGACCAAATCACAGACTGGACCCTTGAATGAGGTCATGACAGTGAACAAAATGGAACAATCAGCCACAAGGTGAGCTGCTACTCTTCAGACCAAATCACAGAATGAGGTCATGACAGTGAACAAAATGGAACAATCAGCCACAAGGTGAGCTGCTACTCTTCAGACCAAATCACAGACTGGACCCTTGAATGAGGTCATGACAGTGAACAAAATGGAACAATCAGCCACAAGGTGAGCTGCTACTCTTCAGACCAAATCACAGACTGGACCCTTGAATGAGGTCATTACAGTGAACAAAATGGAACAATCAGCCACAAGGTGAGCTGCTACTCTTCAGACCAAATCACAGAATGAGGTCATGACAGTGAACAAAATGGAACAATCAGCCACAAGGTGAGCTGCTACTCTTCAGACCAAATCACAGAATGAGGTCATGACAGTGAACAAAATGGAACAATCAGCCACAAGGTGAGCTGCTACTCTTCAGACCAAATCACAGACTGGACCCTTGAATGAGGTCATGACAGTGAACAAAATGGAACAATCAGCCACAAGGTGAGCTGCTACTCTTCAGACCAAATCACAGACTGGACCCTTGAATGAGGTCATGACAGTGAACAAAATGGAACAATCAGCCACAAGGTGAGCTGCTACTCTTCAGACCAAATCACAGAATGAGGTCATGACAGTGAACAAAATGGAACAATCAGCCACAAGGTGAGCTGCTACTCTTCAGCCCAAATCACAGAATGAGGTCATGACAGTGAACAAAATGGAACAATCAGCCACAAGGTGAGCTGCTACTGCAAAGGACCCAGTGGAATTATCTAAGGAAAAGATAATCAAGAGGTGACCTAAGGGCGGTGAAGGTGAGGCCTCACAACAAGGGCCCTAGAGCTGCAGTGAGTGACCCCACAGGCCAGCTATATTTCAGGTACTCATTTTTCTCTCCAAAAGAACGATCATGGCCCAGTTCCTACCAGTGACTGGGGGGACTTCCAGACTTTGCAAAGTGTTGATGAATACATGTAACTAATATAGCACATCTCCTGAAATAACGTACTCCCATGTCTTATCTATATTCAGTGACATTTGTTTTAATTAAGGCAGCGAAAAGGTGAAAGAGCCCAATGCAACGACACCCTTAAAATCCAGTGAAAAAACCTAATTTGAAGTGATGCTAAGGTGCAGGTTTAACACAACAAAACCTTTGAAATTACCACCTTAACTCTCTGCCCCCCTGTTGTGATGGCCATGAGCACACATGGCATCAGTGTGGACGTCATTTATGACATGGCTCATGGCATCATTGATAACATTGCTGGAAAGTAGAGCACATTAATAACATCACAGTTCACATCACCGATGACAGCACATACGACGTCACTTATGAAACAATTCATAACATCAACCATGTCACTTATGGCGTTGTCAATGATGACATTGTTAAACGTTGTGTTAAACCGGCACCTTCAGGTCACTTCGACAGACATTTTTCCACTGCATTTCAAGGTTTTGTTACATTGCGCACTTTTATTTTAAATGCCTTACCAATGTTTTTTTTTAATGAATGTCAATGGGTTATGATGCTAAATACCGAGGCATTAATAGGATACTCTTTCTCGTGTAAAAAGGTTCGGTGCCAGTTCCAGTAAAATATTTATTTTCTTGCTAAGCTACAACATATGTTCTACCAATCGACTTTCACGGGTAACAAGCCAACCCACACATTTCTTTCATCTCTCGACCCATCTCAATACATTTTGCTCTCTCGACCTACACATTGTAGCAAGTTGTTAAAAACGTAAGCTTGCCAGTATAAATAGGTGTAACCCTTAATGCAGGTCAATGCAATCACTTTTCATCAAGTCTCTGAGAGTGAAGAATATTTCCTGAGAAGTGACCCCTGGAGCACTCGGGTAATGAACCACAGAAGCCATCATTCTCATTTGAAGCCACTTTCTAAAAGAAAATGTAAACAAAGTGGAAATAAAAATCTTAGTTTTTTCATAAACACGGAATATGTCGATATTCTCTCTAGACATACACTACCAATATACAGCAAAGCTTTTAAAATGAGATCTTTGGCCCTTTCTCATTTCTTTCTGATGATTTAATTCAACAAACCCCCTGAAGTATTGGAAGATAGCCCTGAGCTCCTCTTTTGCACAGTACATGAGCACAGTGATGACATTAGAGGTGTCATCACCAGCAATATCACGTGACATCACATATGACATCACCAAGGCATGCCTGCACTATTTCAGATGCACAGGCTGTACCAGATAATGGCAAGTCACCCAGTAACTGCATCAGATATGCTAATCAAATGCATACTAGCACTGACTTTTGGACCCCAGGCATACACAGCCCTGCCATTAACACCTCCATTAGACACCCCAAACTGCCAACAGACTCCCACCGTTTGGCTCCCAATGGAACCGAATGCCCTCCCCCATCCTCAGACATCCAGTCCCTCCACTCCATCAGTCAGCCACCAGCCATCAGATACCCAGCCCCCCACACACCTCAAAAGAAATTCACCCCATCCTTTTCAGACACCAAGGCCCACCCAATCCCCATCAAATACCCAGCCCCACCCACCTGTCCCAGAATGTGAGCATTAGCTCCTGTATGAATGTACCTGCAATGGCTTTCCCCCAACATGACATGGCAGTATCTGACCCTGTAAGTACACACCTCTGATGGCGTTACCCCAGCATGCCAGTGTTTACCCTTGTTAGAACAAATTCGTTCTTGATTTTCCCCAAAGGCCAGTATTTGCCCCTGTTAGCACACACTTGTGCTGCCTTTTCCCCCTTAGGCCAGTATTTGCACCTGTTATAACATATTTGTGCAGTTGTTGTTCCAAAGTCTCGTTTTTGCATTTGTAATAACACTGCTGCTTTGCAGACAAAGGCCAGTGTTTGCCCCTGTTGTAACACCCTTGGTTTTATAGAGGGGTGGGGTAGATAGGGGGGATAGAGTTATAGATGAGGGGAGTAGGTGGTGTGGGGCTAGAGGGGTGAAGTAGCTTGGGTGTAGTAGAAAAGTGTGGGGTACAGGTGGTGGGAGAGTGGAAGGTGTGGTGAAGTTGGGAGGTAGATGCAGTGGGGACAAGCAGGTGGAATGGCACGAGGGTGAGGTCGAGTAGGTTGGTGGGGCATAACATGGCTGGGGTAGGTTGGGTGGCATGAGGAGGCTTTGGTATGGATGGTTGTTGGGAGTAGAGAAGGATGAGTTGGGAAGGGCAAGAGTAGGGAGGGGGGTGTAGGAGGCAAGGCACAGTGGCTAATTTGTATTTGTATTTATTGTATTTATATAGCGCCTTAATCCAAGGTGCTTTACAGTTTAACAACAAGAAATCACCAAACATAAAACAGTATAAGCAAACAATATGCATGAATTAGACCAAAAAACAGTATGTAGAACAATTTGCATATGAGAAGGAGGAGAAGGGGAGGGGGATGGGGAAGGAAGGATGAGGGAGAGAGATTAGGGAGTAAATTACATAGTAGGAAGGGAGGTCATAGGAAGGAAGGGGAGAGTAAATAGAGCTAAAATGGGGGTACTAGAGGGAGAGAGTGACAGAAAGAAAGGGAAAGAGAGAATAGGGTGTCGGGGGGATGAAAAAGAAGTGATTTCAAGGAGGAACGGAATGAAGAATAGGTGGGGATGGAGCGGATAGAAAGAGGCAGGGAGTTCCAGTGTAAAGGGGCAAGGAGCTTAAAGGAGCAGAAACAAGAAGAAGCACAAGGGTGTGGGGGAACAGAAAGTAAGAAGAGATCAGAGGAGTGAAGGGAGCGAGAGGGAGTGTGGAATGAGAGAAGAGAGGAGAGATATGGAGGGGCAAGGTCATGGAGAGATTTAAAGACAAGACAAAGTAAGTGAAATTTAAGTTGGGAGTGGAAAGGAAGCCAGCCTCGGTTGGAAAGTGAGTTAGAGATGGAGTCAAGGGGAGAGAGAAGGCAGAGGGTGCGGATAGCAGAGTGGTAGATGGATTTGAGGGGGGTGGGAGGCAGGGAGATCAAGGAAGAGGGAAGAACAATAGAAGAGGCGAGAGAAGATGAGGGAGGAGATTAAAAGTTTGGTAGCATGAAAGGTGAGAGAGGAACGGACTTTACGGATGTTAAAGAGGTGGTAGCGACATGCACGAGAAGTAAGGGAGATATGATGGGAAAAAGAGAGGGAAGGATCAAAGTAAATGCCTAGATTACTAGCATGGGTGGAAATAGGAAGGTTAGAAGGGGGAAATGAATGGAAGGAGGGGAAGTGGGGGAGGGAAGTGTGTTAGAGGGAAAGAATAGTACTTCAGTTTTATCAGTGTTTAGAGAAAGATAGTGAGATGACATCCAGTTTTTAATGGCGGTAAAACAAGAAGAGAGCGTTAGTTGTAGATCAGGGGTAAAGGAAGAAAAGGAGAGATATAGCTGGGTGTCATCAGCGTAGAAATGGTGAGAGATCCTGAAGGAGGAGATGATAGGGGCGAGGGATGAAGTGTAAAGAGAGAATAAGAAGGGACCCAGAACAGAGCCTTGCGGGATGCCATGGTCCAAAGGGAAGGTAGGGGAGGATCAACCACCCCAAGAGACAGAAACGGAACATTGGAAGAGGTAAGAGGAGAGCCAGTTACTGACAGAGCCTTTGAAGCCAAAGTAGGAAAGAGTATTGATAAGTAAAGGGTGATCGACAGTATCGAAGGCAGCAGAGAGGTCAAGGAGAATGAGGATTGCTTAGAGTAGCGAGCGGCGAGGAGGGAGTTAAGGACATAGGTGATAGCGGTCTCAGTGGAGTGCTTAGGGTGGAAACCAGATTGAGAAGGGGGAAGGAGAGACAGGTTAGTGACAAAGGTCGAGAGCTCAGAGTAGACTAAGCATTTTAGTATTTTAGAGAGGAAAGGTAGAAGTGAGATTGGAAGCAAGAAGGGGATTAGCAGAAGGTTTCTTCAGTCTAGGGATAATAATGCCATGCTTGAAGGCAGTAGGGAAGGAGGCAGCGGAGAGACAGATATTGAAGAAGGAAGTAAGATAAGGGATAAGAGAGGGGTAAATCTTAGGAATAAGGAGGGTAGGGATGGGATCAGAAGGGGCAGCAGTGGGGTAGGATTTAGCAAGGGGCAGGGAGACATCAGAGGGAGTGATAGGAGAGAATTCAGACATGCAAGCAGAGGGGGAGTGGAAGGAAGGAGGGGGAGGGGAGCAGAGAGGAGAAGATTTAATTTTTTGGCGACGAGAAATAATTTTGGCCGAGAAGAATTCAGCAAAGTCAGAAGGAGAGAGAGGAGAGGAAAGTGTGGGGTCAGGGGGAGGAGGGGAGAGCAGACGAGAGAGGGTTTGAAAGATACGACGAGGGTGAGAGGCTTGTGAGTGAAGGAGGTTAGACAAGTAGGAGCGTATAGCAGAGTTAAGACAGGATTCATAGAGAGAATGATAAGAGAAGTAGGCGATTTGGTGGGGATGGGTAGGGGATTTGAGCCAGCATCGCTCAAGTTGACGGAGGAGACGACGCATGGGCAAAAGGTGAGGGGAGAGTCAGGGTTGGGAAGGCTTACGGGTGGGATGGAAAGAGGAGAGGGGGTAGAGTTGATCAAGACTAGAGGAGAAGGAGGAAGACAGGGAGGATAGGGCAAGGTCAGGTGGGAGAGTGCAGAACTCAGAGAGAGGAGGAAGAGAGGAAAAGCAGGTTTCAAGGAAGAGAGAGGGGTTAAGGTTCCGGAGGTCACGTTGAGTAAAAGAGTTGTCAGAGGGTAAGGGAATGGGAGGTTAAGAGCAGGAGATAAGGGAGAAAGAGAGAAGAGCATGATCAGATAGATAGATGGGTGGTGAGGAGACAGAGAAGGAGGAGTAGGTTGAATTAAAAATGAGGTCAAGAGTGGAGCCAGAAGAGTGAGAAGGAGAGGAGGGGAGAGAAGGTAGGAGTCGAGGATAGAGAGAAGAGGTGAGGGTTGAGGGGGAGTGGGAAGGTGAATGTTGAAGTTGCCGGGTACAGTGAGGGGAGAGGGGAGGGGGAGTTAAGAGAAAGGAGGTGGTCAAGATTGTCATAGGAGGAAAGGGGACCAGGAGGTCTATAGATAATTAAGAAGGAGATGGGGTGAGGGGAGGTGAAGGATTTAAATAGGTATTCAAAAGAAGAAAAGGTAGGAAGGGACAGTGAGGATGTAGATGCAAGGTAATTAGGTGGAAGAGGAGTCTCCGCCACGACAAGTGGGACGAGAGATTTGATAAAAGGATGAAGAGGGGGGTTGTAAGAGAGGCAGGGACCATAGAGTTGTGAAGAGGGATCCATGTTTCTGTCAGACAGAGGAAGTGAAGGTTAAAGAGGAGGAACATATCCAAAACAGCTGCAGTCTTATTGCAAAGAGATCTGACATTCCAAAGGGCAACGTTGATTAGGCTGGAGGAATAGATTGGGGTAGATGAGGTTACGATGATATGGAAGGAAGGAAGAGGAAGGGAGTGTACGGGGAAGGGGTTTGAGCAAGGGAATAGACATGAGAAATAGGGGAAGGACAAGGAGGAGAGGAAGGAGGGGGAGGGTAGGATGGGAAGGAGGGGGAAGAGCAAGGAGGGTGAAAAGGGAGGATTTTGGTAATGCGCATGACAAGGAGAGAATGCAATGTTAAAGGGATTGGGATTGAACATCAGGTGATGGAGGGTGCATAGTGGTAGAGTGGATGAGGCGGTGGTAAGGGCTCAGAGAAAGGGCTGATGGGGGGGGGGCAGAGGAAATGCCGTTAAAGGTTGCCTGATCGTGGACAAAAGCAAATCAGTAGGAAAAATATGAGGGTGGAGATGGCAGCAGGGCGTCCAAGGGTACCACTCTTGGGAGATTTATGAGTTAGGAGTCAGAGCAGGGAGTCACTGTAACAACAAGAAAAGGGGGGTCCATGAACTCTCCACAGGCGGGAGGTCCTGAGCTCCGACAGCAGGACTTAAGATAAAAGCTGCAGCGGCACTCCAGGTGCAGAGGAGGCGTTGGATCTCATCACCCAAGAACCGCGCTCAGGAGATGAGGGCCGTCACAGCCGGCTGGAAGAAGAGGGCGAGACCTTCAGGGCGTCTGTAGGGTGCCACTCTGGGAGGTATGAGTTAGGAGTCAGAGCAGGGAGTCACGGTAACAACAAGAAAGGGGGTCCATAAATTCTCCATATATTTTGGGTAGCTCTGCAAGGTTAAGAACATGATCAAAAGACATTCCCTGGGCAATATGGCAACAAACTATGACTGCTGTCTTGACCAGATCCTGAAATCTCCAGGGGGACCAAATTGCAGCCCAAGAAAAGGAATGACCAGGAGGGTATGTAGCATAGATGGTGGCCAAGCAAAACACGTATCTGGAAGATAAGGGACGCAATTGAGTAAGTGTCCAGTAAACCAAGATTATTGCCCACTTCACTCAAAACCCAGATTATCCTGATGTTCCATATAGGTAATTCCCCACTAAGGATGAGGTACAGTCCTGTGTCCAGGAGAACTGCCCTGAGCAGAATGGGGATGCCAAAAAACAAAACAAATAAACAAGAAAAACAACAAAAACCTGGAACCTGTCCCGGGAGGGACAAGGATGCAACTAATGGAAAATTAGGTTCATAATGAACAGATAATTACTAGGAATCCAAACAAAAGTTCCAAGTAGCAACAGAGGCAGAGGACCGGGAACGATCCACCAAAAGGTCATATGTTCAGGAGAAACAGACTTGTCCAAAAAGTAGTTAGAAGTAGGGTATTATGGTCAATGAATTGTAGTCCATACTGAATAAGAGGCAGATGGTGCGGGTTCAAAACAGGCGGCTAAGGTGTGTACATGCCTACAACAGGCCAGGTTCAGCAACATAGAAAGCAAGCAGGTAGATGACACAACAGAAGGAAAATAGCAGATTCATGTCCAGTATACAGTGCAAGATCAAATTCCCCAATCACAGATTCCAAAAACAAGAATAACATCAGACAGAATGAAACTCTTCATTGTCGGGCAGCGTTGAGCTGTGCCATGCTTTTCTCATCATTACACTTCATTTTCCGGGCGCTCCACAACCCAGAGCTATGCACTAGCAATGCCGAGACACACAGTATATGATCACAAGTCATTGGGTGTTTGGGAATCATGATCCTATCTCAGATGTGCCATGTGATTCCTCAGGCTCTGCCTGTCAACCTCTGCACTCCACTGTGCTTCTTTGTGGTTTCTCAAAGCTGTCATCCGTGTCATCTTGTTTCCGGTGATGTCATCAATGATATCATAAGTGAAACCATCTGTGATATCATCTGTGATGTCATCAATCTTCTCATGGGCTGTGCAACCATGGGATCAAAATTAAGGTGGCATATCTTCCAACACTTTGCAAATTTCAAGGGTTTTGTTGCGGTAAAACATCACACACACACACACACACACACATATATATATATATATATATATATATATATATATATATATATATATATATATATATATATATATATATATATATATATATGCCATTTGCAGCACAGCCCCATTTATTGTATCAGCGAGGGATCAGGGCCACATTTGTTACATCTACAGCGGTATTGAAATGACATAAGCTGTGGTTGTTTTCTAATGTCCAAAGTGAAGGGAATTCTGTCATAACAGAATTGCAGGCTCAAAGAACATATATCATTTATATGGAGAATCACTTTTTATTGTTCCTTTTATGAATTGAACATTTGAATTATTCATTGTGATATTATTTGCTCTGTTGTCTTATGGAGATTGTTATTTGTCATCATGACCTACTGATATTGAGGGTTGGCAATTAGACAATTTTATACACTTGCACTTCAGATGGCAGCTGTTCACACTAGCACTTTATTTTGGTTGATGCTCATCAAGCACTATTGTATTTGTTGTAGGCACTTTCACTTAAGTCAATGCCTAGCATGAGATGCCCAGCTGCAACCCTTAATTATATATTTTTATGTCTAAAGTTCTTTTATTTCTGAATAATGTACCCTTAAATCATGCCCCTCTCTTTGAATCCCCCCCGGTCTCACTGAACCAAGAAGTAGGTTGTTTTGCAAAGTTAAAAGTTTTATGATATGAATTGAACAATATATATATCACACTTTTATGAATTTGAACAATATCTAGATATCACACTATTAATATTTATACAATGATCAACGTTGGGTGATATTACAATATCAACAATCTCTTTAATCAATAGGAGTATGGCTGAGAAGAATAATGTAGCATAGAATAAAACTTTGTGTGGGTTCAATGAAATGCAATGATATGGAATTAATGCTGCACAGAAATAATACTTGATATGAATTCAATCAAATGCAATGTAATCACTCTTTCCCCCTGATACTACTCAATCCCCACTAATATGCAATATAGAGATGGAAGAAGAGAAAACAGGTTTCAGGAATAAACACTCTACCAATGCAAGTTCAATCCAAATTCCCCCCAGCAAGCAGAGAGAAACAGGAATGATTTCAAACAGGTCAAATGCTTTTGAATGTGATTTTAAATGAATGGGAAAAATACTGAAAAATGACTTTAATTCTCTAAATTGGATTCAAAACGAGTGGGAGCCACTTTGGATAGTTCCAGGTAGACACTAGCAATTATGATTGAATGGCTGGCAGATAGGAAAATGAATTCAGAGGTTGAATGAAAAGAAATAGCTATTTTACATGTGGTGAAATTGAGCCAAACGCAGAATCGCGGCAAAATTTTCAGTGCGCGTTAAGCGCGATTGCGGTAAAACTATAAGGAGTTGGAATGTGGTTTTGTTTCTAGCACGTACGGTTCAAAAGTTACAAAGGTTTTAGTAGAGGTCAATTTTTCTCAAAAAGAGTCAAGATTTTCAAATGAAAGATGCGCTCTTGAATATTACCTACAAGGATTACTTAATACTAAGGCAGGCTATGAAGATGCGAGATACCAACGGTACAGCCACCAGTCCAGAGGCGCCTTTGTCTGATTCTTGCCCGCTGCGACACTTGCCTTTCTTCAGCAACTATATAGTAGCGCAAAGATGATTATCATTACAATTATCACAGGACTATATGGATGAGAGAATGATTCAGGACAAAAGAGATTCTACAATGCAGTATGGATATGATAGAATGGTTTGGATAGGATAGGTAAGGATAAGAGATTGGCTATGGACAATTCTATGCTAAATACTCACAACTATGGTTTTGGAATAGGCCCGTCAGGATCTGATCAAGGGTTTTGGACTGGAATCTGCTCGCCACCGGACAGGATTCAGGGCACCTAGTTCTGTTCTCAGCACGGCACTCTATCACTGCACGGCCTCCTGGACTGGATCTGACAGGTTGGTTCTGGGTTACAGCTCTGCTTTACTGCTTTGGACCTCTGGGTTCTAGCAAAGGTTCTTGGCAAGAACCAAAAAAACAGCACAGCCAGGCTGTTGAATTTGTTATGCCCTTTGGAAGTTTGGGGTTAAAATCAGGTTGCAAGATTGTGAAGGCCAGCTGAGAAGGGTTCAGCTTTGGATTGGGCCTTCTGCTTTCAGAGTTTTGTAGTCTGGATCTGGATTCTTCCTGCAGAGCGCTTCACCAGTTAATCAATTGATGGGTGAATTTGTGTGTCTCTAGGTCCTCAACAGTCCCTATTTATGTATTTCCCAAGGGGGTGGATAGGCTGATTATACTATGCCCACCCTCTAGGAAACTGATTGGTCAAAGAATTCCCTCTCTACTGATTTGAGAAGGCAACAAAGTGTCATGATGTGTCATGATGATGCTGTGTTTATGGTCCAGGGGAAAAAACCTTGCCTTTGTTTTTACACAGAAAATTTATTTTCTATATAAAACATATTTACATATAATCTCTTTAATCAATAGGAGTATGGCTGAGAAGAATAATGTAGCACAGAATAAAACTTTGTGTGGGTTCAATGAAATGCAATGATATTGAATTAATGCTGCACAGAAATAATACTTGATTTGAATTCAATCAAATGCAATGTAATCACTCTTTCCCCCTGATACTACTCAATCCCCACTAATATGCAATATAGAGATGGAAGGAGAGAAAACAGGTTTCAGGAATAAACACTCTACCAATGCAAGTTCAATCCAAATTCCCCCCAGCAAGCAGAGAGAAACAGGAATGATTTCAAACAGGTCAAATGCTTTTGAATGTGATTTTAAATGAATGGGAAAAATACTGAAAAATGACTTTAATTCTCTAAATTGGATTCAGAACTAGTGGGAGCCACTTTGGATAGTTCCAGGTAGACACTAGCAATTATGATTGAATGGCTGGCAGATAGGAAACTGAATTCAGAGGCTGAATGAAAAGAAATAGCTATTTTACATGTGGTGAAATTGAGCCAAATGCAGAATCGCGGCAAACTTTTCAGTGCGCGTTAAGCGCGATTGCGGTAAAACTATAAGGAGTTGGAATGTGGTTTTGTTTCTAGCACGTACGGTTCAAAAGTTACAAAGGTTTTAGTAGAGGTCAATTTTTCTCAAAAAGAGTCAAGATTTTCAAATGAAAGATGCGCTCTTGAATATTACCTAGAAGGATTACTTAACACTAAGGCAGGCTATGAAGATGCGAGATACCAACGGTACAGCCACCAGTCCAGAGGCGCCTTTGTCTGATTCTTGCCCACTGCGACACTTGCCTTTCTTCAGCAACTATATAGTAGCGCAAAGATGATTATCATTACAATTATCACAGGACTATATGGATGAGAGAATGATTCAGGACAAAAGAGTTTCTACAATGCATTATGGATATGATAGAATGGTTTGGATAGGATAGGTAAGGACAAGAGATTGGCTATGGACAATTCTATGCTAAATACTCACAACTATGGTTTTGGAATAGGCCCGTCAGGATCTGATCAAGGGTTTTGGACTGGAATCTTCTCGCCACCGGACAGGATTCAGGGCACCTAGTTCTCTTCTCAGCACGGCACTCTATCACTGCACGGCCTCCTGGACTGGATCTGACAGGTTGGTTCTGGGTTACAGCTCTACTTTACTGCTTTGGACCTCTGGGTTCTAGCAAAGGTTCTTGGCAAGAACCAAAAAAACAGCACAGCCAGGCTGTTGAATTTGTTATGCCCTTTGGAAGTTTGGGGTTAAAATCAGGTTGCAAGATTGTGAAGGCCAGCTGAGAAGGGTTCAGCTTTGGATTGGGCCTTCTGCTTTCAGAGTTCTGTAGTCTGGATCTGGATTCTTCCTGCAGAGCGCTTCACCAGTAAATCAATTGATGGGTGAATTTGTGTGTCTCTAGGTCCTCAACAGTCCCTATTTATGTATTTCCCAAGGGGGTGGATAGGCTGATTATACTATGCCCACCCTCTAGGAAACTGATTGGTCAAAGAATTCCCTCTCTACTGATTTGAGAAGGCAACAAAGTGTCATGATGTGTCATGATGATGCTGTGTTTATGGTCCAGGGAAAAAACCTTGCCTTTGTTTTTACACAGAAAATCTATTTTCTATATAAAACATATTTACAATATCACCAACTTGCTAATAATACATATTTATATCCCAAATTAAATAAGGCACATATCTGTCCAAGTCCCTTCTTCTTAAGGGTTTCCGTTCACAAATGACAGTTTTTCAGATCTGTACAAATATTTCCACATACATGCGCATAACACCTGGGCACCATCCTGTACATTTTCATATTCCTAGCATTATCACAATTGCTACAATATCAACATTTTCGTGGTTCAGTCTCTGAACATCGCACACAGTTTCTACTTGTGAGCAACATTTTCATTTAAACAACCTATACATTTCAGATTTTTACCAGTTTCACACAGTTTTCTATGAGTCTTTTTCTCAAAAATATATTTTCTACTGCTCCAGATACACATTTCAGTCTGGCCCCACCCCCAAGGTTTTGGCTGGGCCAGAGCAACCTGAGCCTCTTCCTGCCAGCAGCTGGTTTCTGTTGACACCCACATTTGCATTTGCATTTCCTTTCAGTCAAGGGAGTCTTTTGTCTCCTGTCAGAGCAACGGGCCAAAGTCCTCCTCCCTCCTCCTTTCACACCTTCCTGCCAGTTCTTCAGCAGAGAGCAGGGGGGAAGATACCTTTGTTTGGGAGAAACTGTGGAAAGTCTTTGAAGCCCAGTGTGGCTGGCTTTAGCTCACTTTTAAAACATTGTCTAAAATAGTCTTTTTCTAAAATACAATTTACATTTTTAACAAATTTAGCCACAAATCTCTTAATTCCAGCCTTTTTAAAACATGGGATTGCATTGTATCAACCTATATTTCTTTTGTGGGAAGTCTCTTCTTTTCCACACTTTGATCTTAAGGCACAAGTTTAAATGACAGTATAAGTAATGCCAGCTTCTGACACAGGCGAGCGGCGGTACTGCACCCATTTCTGACATATTTTTCCCATGCAAGCACCTTTCAATGTGGATTTTCTTATGATGAAATGTGTTTCTGCTGACATTGTGCTTAGGTGAATTCTTTGAATAAAGTGATGTTTAACACCCAACAAGGATGTTGGATCTTTTGGGATGTTTGGGAACCATGATTTTTGCACTTTCCACAGCCAAAGAAAAACAGATTTTAAACACTTCTGGATTTTCCTGGCAATGCAGCACTGACTTTTCAAGCAGTTCTATTTTACTCTGTGCGCAGCCCAATGATAGGTTTTAGCAGTGGTCTCCTGTGTTACCACTGACATAGGCAAAAACGGATTGGCTGCCTATTTTTCAGCTTTCCTGTGCACTTCTTAGATTTCTAGCGCACATTAGGCTTTTCGGCGGCCATTCTGATGTTTCTGGTGCAAGCGGCACACAGTAATGTTGCAGGGCATATGCTAGTGGGTTAGAACATCCCACAGCATATGCACTTGCACTTTACATTGCTGCATGAATATCTTCATTGATACTTGGGTTTTTATTTTGCTTGTTATATTGCAGCTAGCACTTGCACTTTAGATCTAAGAACCAGATACTCATTTCCAGTGTGGGCTCCCTATTTAATATGTTTCTAATGTAACGCATTTGCATTTCTTTTATATGTGATCAAACATTCATTCTACATTGCTTCTTAAGCTATTCGGGGGCAGATTCATGGAACAAACGTGCACCGAAAATCCCAGCACAAGCAGGCGCAAGGTGGCGCAAGCGTGAGAAAGCAAGTGTGCGATTCAAGGAAGGCGCTGCGCTTGTTTCCCACTGGTTGTGCGCCAAATCCATGCATGGCGCACGCAGGCACACACGTCATCAAATGGCGTGCGCTACGCGCACAGCAAAAGCGCACATAGCGTGGCGCACACAACAAAAGTGGGCGGAACAGTGGGCGTAACATGCAAAATTGGGAATAACACGGGAAAAAGAAGGTGTAACTGGGGAAGTACTGCAGTGAACTACACGGAATGCCCACACGCACGCGAACAACCCGTATTCATGGATTGGAATACGAGAAACCCGTGCGCTGCAAAAGACGCGTCACAGGCATCAACGCGTCCGCCACACAAAGGAAGGCGGAAGCGTCCCCGCGCACAGTATAAAAGTGCGCGCAAACAACAAACACGTATATACAGCTACGATAAATGCCCCATTTGTCGCAGCACTGATCGTGGGACACCGCAGGAGGAGGAGAATAGCCAGGGCACGCATTTTGTCACCACGGACAAGCCTTTTTGGGATGCCTGATGACCAGGTCTATGGCAGGTATAGGTTTATCATCCTAGACCTGGTCAGGGAGTGGAAAGATGACCTTACATCCCCCACCCTCTGCTCCCAAGCATTGAGCCCCTTGGAGAAGCTGCTCAATGTCCTGCATTTTTTGGCCACTGGGTCCTTTCAGCGGACTACTGCCGTAGTGGGGGGGGGGTTCACAGGCCACGCAGTCACGCTGCCTACACCAGGTCTTGGCAATCATGACAGCGCGCCCCTCAGTCCGCAGGCAAAGAACATGCTCAGAACACCCGCAGAAAGGCAGGCCATTGTCCAGGACTTTTACGGGGTGGCACACTTCCCCAAAGTGCTCGGTGCCATAGATTGCACCCATGTGGCCCTACATCCACCTAGGGCCACTGAGCACATCTACCAAAACCGCAAGCACTGGCATTCCATCAACGTACAGGTGGTATGCGATGAAAAGGGAATCATCACCTCTGTCTATGCAAACTACCCTGGCTCCACCCATGACAGTTCCATATACAGAATGTCAGCCCTGAGCCGGGCCCTGGAAGCTTCTGGGCAGCATGGCGACACATGGCTCCTAGGTAAGTACAAATGCCTGTGCACATGCATGCATGTCACACACACACACAAATACACAACCCCAATAATCACAACCATTGTCACCTCTCCAGGGGACAGTGCCTAGCCTCTGAGCAACCGCATGATGACGCCAATCCGGAACCCCACCACACCACCCCAGGTAAGATACAACGCCGCCCATATTGCAACCAGGGCCATAGTGGAGCGCACATTCGGAGTGCTCAAGTCACACTTCCGCTCCCTTGACCGCTCTGGCGGGCAGCTACTCTATGCACCCCCAGTAGTGTGCAGGATCATTGTGGCAGCATGTGTCCTGCACAATGTTGAAACACGGCAGGGCGTACCGGTGGACATGGTGGTGCCCCCACATCCCCAACCACAGGCACAGGCGCTGCACATGGGAGGGGATAGGGCACGTGGCGAGGCAGCCCGGACCCAGCTTGTGGCCATATTTTTCACCTAAACTCCCAACCCTGCGGAGTGCACACAGGCCTGGCACATACCAGGTGACAATCAATGATGACAAAGAGACAGTCAACTGTCACAACCTTACCACCCTAAGATTGTTGCCATGGAATTGCCACATTGTGTGCATCCCTAGCTACTTAAACACAAGCAATCCTGTGTGACCAAAAGGCACACAGGCAAGGTGTGAATCACACAGACCTGCAAAACAGGCCATGACTATCACTGGTATGTCACTCTAACCCTCCTAAACCACAACATGACATGGCAGGCAATAGCCATACACCAACACAGTGCCAATAAGGTACACATTGCCATGTGAAAAATGTAAATTGGCATCAGACAATGATGCCTGACATGGAATCAGATGAAATGACTGACCAACAACCTCTCACCCAAGATAAGTCATACCCAAATGCATTCCAAAAGTTGTAGTTGTAACATAACAATGAATGCCTGTCTACATGCACAATGTGCATTGCAAAATCAACACTGCAGCTTCTGTGTGCCGTGTCCACCTCCTGCAACACACTGCTCAGTACACAGCACAGTGAACAGCCATTGTGTGTGATGCACACCCTGAGCATCACATCTAAGCAACAAACTACATCAAAAAGCAAATTAGGCATGTACAGGATCCACAATTGTTCATAGAACATGTGCTGCAGGGACACAGTGGGCACCAGAAGGCAAATAGAGTGTACACATGGACATGGAAGGGTGGTTGTACATGTAGTTGATAATAGTGCCAGTGTGTGGGTCAGTAGGGACATGCACTCAACATATGCATGTGCAATCAAGTGACCATCAGTGTCCTCTACACATCACATATGAACATTCACCATGTATACATCCCAGCATGTCAAACCACAACTATCCCCTCACACCTGAAAGGTAAACACAACACATGAACAGGCATTGATCAGAAGAATACATCATGTACATAGGATACCACAATTACAATGTCAGGATGCCCATCACATTGCAGGGCAAGGCAAATATCAACAACAACCCCCCTCACAAATCACCACGACCCACTGAACAACTGCACCTGGGTTATTCAGCCTCATCCTTTAATGTCACCTGGCCACAGGATCACCCTTCCCCTTTGTCACCATTTCCCACCTTGTGTGTAAAATGTTGCCAGCACCCTCAGAGTCCACCTTGATTTGCAAAAGCACCAAATCCAAGAGAACTCAAAGCAGGCCAACACAGAAGCCAAGCAAATAGCCTGCAGGCAGGAAAACAAACCAGAACAGCCTCCAGTAGATGACTTGAAGTAGCAGTACGCCACAAAGACCAAGTACTGCCACAATGATGTTAACAACCAAGGTAGCAGAGTAAAACAATGTCACAACAGGATGTGTACCATGTGTGGTACATAACATAGAATGATGCACCACGAACGGATGTGTACTGTCACAGATCCCGTGTACAGGCGCAGGAGTGGCACGAACCAACCACCCCCACCGTGGTCTGCATGCCTGCAAGGTCAAACACACACAGGCCTCTGAGACCCTGATGGGGAAGGAGGGTCAGGGATATGCAGTCGGGACAGGCATTGGCATACTGGATAACCGGAATGAGGGGCAGGAGAGGGGAGTAGGATTGACACGGGAAAGTAGGGAATGCACAAAAATGTAATACTCACATGAACACATACACAATTAGACCAACCTTGTTCATCATGCACATAGCAGCAAATTACTCAAATGGAATTCAAAGAGAAACTTATCTCTGGGGTGAGTGCTGGCCTCCTGCCTGCGCACTCTCCGGGCAGGTAACAGGAGCAGTTCAATGCTGCAAAGAGAGCCAGAGTTAATAATCTGTGCGTGCCCAAAACACACAAACACACCACCAAATATGGCCCAAAGTAACAAACTACTCTACATACAGACAATCTTCTGTGGATGCTTCGTACCCATTCGTAACATTACTTCTGTGATGGTTCATACACAGTCAATGCAGTTAGTCAGGCGCCGCTGGGTGCGTGGCAAATGGAACACAAATGTGTCACGATTCACACAACATGCAATGTTCCCTGGGTAAGCAGACAGACGCATATAGCAAAGTATGACTTCAGAACAAGTCGTGTACCACCATGACCAAAATAAAGTAGGCAGTGCATGTTGCAAATTCCACTCGGAAATGAAATGCACTGCACCCGAGTATGTCCCTTGCTGTCTGTCCCTGTGAGCTGCTTCCTTCCATGTCTCGGAACGCTACATGGCTAATACAAGTGCCTCAATGGCCCATGTTGGACCGGAGGGTATGTGCCACTGCCCCTGCAGGTGCCCCAGACAACTTTCGCTATCAACTAGCCATCAGTCCACTAACACATCTGAGCTGTATTGTGCGCTTCAACCCCAATATTTGTCCAAGTTCACCGTCAGTGTTGCTACTAAGCATGCATGTGCAACTGGCCTGGTGGAAGGTTTGCTGTGTTGTGACCCCCTTGTGCTGCTCACCTTGCCTGGAGTCCCTTGAAACACGTCAGCAGTTTTCGGATGTATGATCGCAATCCCTGTGCCTCTGCTTGCGCACACATGTGCATGTCGGCACCACCAAACGTGTCCAGATTCCAGACGTCCAATGGCCCATGTCTCCTGGCAAAGGTGGTCTGGAGGCTCATCCCCCTGCAGAAAGGCCATGAAACACATGATTAATGCTTTCGATTCATCTGTGTGTGTCTCTTCAGGCATTTCCTGACTGGACCATGTCAGAGACGTACATCAGAAATCACACCATCAGTCCGTCTTTCACAGCCAAAGTGTGGAATACACTATCTACGGCATGAATTGCAACAAGCACATGTACGGTAAAGATAAGAAACATACTACACAATGCATAGCAATGAATGTACACATGAATCATGAAACACCCCATCTAGCAAAAGAAGAACAGTGGTCAATTACACCCCAATCATCCCCACTAGGGGTGTCAACACAAGTTCCACAGCAGCAGACATGCCACATATATGACAGTCCAAAGCCCTTGTGTAATAGGCTGTTACACCGAACCATCCTTGCGAGCCCATGGATAAGGGAAGCAGGAGTGGCATTTGTGAGTCAAGGACCCCAAGTAGCAAACACATACACAAGACAAGCTTGAAGGGCCCAGCTGGAACAGACAGTGGATGCTTTCAAAAGCCACAAAGCACCACACCGTCACATGAAAGCACAATAGACAAGCAATTTTAAACTATATTAACTAATTACACTAACTATGAAAAACCTACATTACCTATTTAAACTAACTATCAAACAGAAGCTTAACTAACTAAACTAATAGAGCACAGCCCGACCTATGTGGGAGATAGATTGTCGTCCGAGTCTGGCTCTTCCTGGAAAGGAGGACATTGCACAGGAGCATGATCACGCCTAGCCGCAGCTTGCCCCTCGTCGGCAGCAAGTCTGCCGGATGGGTGAGCCTGGTTCTGTGTGGTGATGACATGTAACATGGAGTTCCTCCTGCAAGGCCTGGCTGGACAACCGGTGCACCTCCTGGCAAGCATGTAGCTCAGCCGAGATGGTACGCTCAAGCTGTGCAAACCTCTCCTCTGCCCGCTCCCTCTGGGACATCAGAAGGACACCCAGAGTGGATCTGAGAGAAGCATACTCCTCCCCCAGGGCCTCCATGTGTGCCTCTGCGTGAGCAGCAATTGCTTCACGCAGAGACAACATTTCAGCCTGGCGTGCCCTGTCTGAGGCCGCCATGCCCAGCCTGAGTGAGCGGGCCGTGGACCGTGCCGCCTGCTGCTGGAGAAGCACCTGCCTAGCAGGGGGGAGCACGGATCGGGCCACACACTCCATGCTCTCAGCGATGTTATGTTCTCCATTGCTGCCCCCTGGCGTTCAGAATTGGCAGTAATGTCTTGCTCCCACTCAGTATACAGCGGTTGCGCGTGGCGACCACGTTGATGGGCTTGACCCCTGTGGGACCCAAGGACCGGGTGTCCTCATTGTATTGGCACCGCCCGTGGCTGCACGACTACATGCCCCCGTCGACGTGATGTCCCAGGCACATTAGTGACTGGTGTGGAGGGTGACCCTGCGTCCCGATCCACCACGGGTGGAGGTTCCAAGACTGTCTGACCCCTCAGTGCAGGTGTCGCGGACAGAGGAGTGTCCACATCAGAACCACTCACCCCTAACATATGGACCTGATGCTCATCCAACTCGACATGGTCGTCAGAGTGTTTATCACGGCTGGACTCATAGGCAGCCAGAGACAAGATGGACTGTAGCACTTGGGGGTTTTCGTGGCCTACCACCCCACGACCCCCACTTGTGCTGGGTTGATGTAGTGATAACAACCCTGTGCCTGGCATGACAACACCATCCTCCGGCTCCATTGCGTCATCACCTGAAAAATAGAGAGGAAAAAGGTCACTACACATGTTAGAAGCACACAACAGACACACACACCAACACCAAACACATCAGGCAGACATGTGACACACAAAATAGAACCTGGCATGCATGCTGGGTAAACTTGAAATTGCTTCTGTGATTAGACCTGTGGAAAGGTGGCAGTTTGCACTGAAGTGGGTCTATGCAGTGCAGCAAATATGTATGTTACTCACTATCTACATGTACAAAGACTTCATGGTGTGTGTCAGAAAATGTGAAGGCAGTGCAAAGTCAACTTCAGGCATCACGTGCAATGTGCATTCAATGGGTAGCATGTCTACAAGCAAACCACCCCTACCCCCAAGTGCAAAAGCAGGGATGCCTAGCATGGTATCAAAAGGCTGACCATAGACCTGTGTATTGACAGACAGTGTTGACTAGCATCAACAGCAGCATGTGAGTCAAGTGACAACACAGCAAATGATGATGGGACAGTAAGCAGGACACATGATGAAACCTCTGGAGTACACCCACGTGTGAAGAAGGCACTACACCAGTTGGACAGAGTCATTGGCCATTAAACAGGCTGAGGCCAGTGACCCACACAGATTGTCAGACCCTAAACATGTGTGCAACGCAGTACTGAGCCACAGTTGACATAGGAAGGCAGATGAAATGCCATGCAATGTAGGTCATCCAGGACTTGTATTACAGTGATCATCCAGTCATGGACACATAGGGGCATGCGTGGAATGCACATGGAGCATGAATGGGCACTCATGTCCCTGTGGGGCCTCTGACCTCTGTACAGTCAAGTCAGACACCCTGCATCAAGTACTAAGGATGTACCAAACAGCATATGTCTGGCAGATTGGCCGCTGGATGTTAGCATGTACACAGGAGGCATGGACAGGGAAGTACCCAATTTCAATATTGTAGCAGACCAGTGCTAAATTGGAATTGGGGTGCAGAGCGGGGGGTTGAGGGGCAGGGGAGCATGCCTTCATTGAGTACCCGATTGCAGGATGAGGACACATGCACGTCAGTCATGCTATGCATAGTCCCTGGGCTGAGAGGAAGGACACCCCATGCTACATGCAGAAGTGCCAGTGAGCTGAAACATGGACCAGAGGGGCATACTGTTAACCAGCATTTGAGTAGGGTGCAATAGTGGTGATGTGGACAGTCCCTGTCTGCTCCACATGTCCACCATCCAGCAGAGTAGTCATGCATCAGGGAAACATTGCATTACTTTCACATCAGAACCATGTACACGTGACATGTAGTGGCAGTCATGCACAACACATCACACAAGTAAAACACACACGTCCTCAACAAACACGCATCAACACTCACTGGACTGGGCATAAAAGTCCGGCATCCCTCCCACTCCTTCGACCGATTTAGATGGTATGAACTCCGCAACGAGGGACTCATGCGGAGTGAGTTCTTCCTCCTCTGGTGCAGGGCCACTGCCAGTCACCAGAGTCAAGTTGTAATTTGAGGCACGCTTAGCCTTAGCGCTGCGTTTGAGGTCATTCCAACGCTTTTTGCACTCTTGCGCCTTGCGCACCTCATGGCCAAATGCACTCACATGTTCCGCAACTTGCTTCCAGTGGGTATCACGGTGGGCAGCCGTAATCTGACAATTAGCACCCACTAGCATGTCACGGCTGTTGTCCCGCACGTAGTCCACGAGGAAGTCCAGTTCCTGTTTGCAGAAAGGCTTCTTCCTCGACGTTCCGGAGGTCGTGGCTGTGTGTGGGGTCCCAGCCTGTGCTGCAGGTGCAACCTTCCTCCTCTTGGATTGTGGCGCAGAACCTGGCTGGCTAATGCCACCCTGATCAGTATGGCCAGTGGGTTCGGTGGATTGAGCCAAGGGAGTGGCAGGTGGAGGGACGACCAAAGGCCAGACTTGTGTCAGTGGCAGCTGGGTGCCCTCTAATGGACCCTGCGCAGCAACATCCGCTGTGGCAGGGTCATTGACCGCAACTGTCCTGGTTGGCAGACTCACAACCGGGGTGTTGTTGGGTGCATCTGCCCCTGCACTTGCCAACACCCAGCTGTTCGGTGCAGCAGATGACATAACTGCCCCAGGGACATGTGTCTTGGTCAGGGCAGCCCTGCGTGCCCCTACGGTTTCCGTCTTGGCCTGTTGGAAATCTTCCAAGGGCTCTTCAAGTGCCAACGCAGCCTGCGCTGGCAGATCCTGAGCCTGGGTGGTGGTGTCCACAGCTGCACCTGCATCTACACTACCCTTGGGCCCATGGCAGTCGATGAAACGGACTGCCGGGTCACACGGGCTCCAGTGCCAGATGCAGAAGCTGCATCTCCTGGAACAAAAGGGGGTGGTGGCATGACTGCACTGACACATGTCACAACATCATGCTCAAGTGGCGCACCCCTGCCTCTTCCCCCTCTGTGGCCACCCTGGACACCCTGGAGTCCCCCTACTCCCTGGTCACCACGGCCATGTCCCCGACCACACCCGCCACGAGGAGGAAGCCCAGCTGAGGCGTCCCTCACCTTTGGTGGCCTCCCAACCATGGCACAGATGTAGTAGTGCCGGCACAGATGGAGTAGTGCCAATGGGAGGTGTACACCACAAATGACCTGGGCTATTGGGGTGTAGGGGGTGGGATGCAAGTTGTTAACAGCTTGCACCTGCAAGGCTGTATGTGACCACGGTGATGTAGTGACGGATCATGCAACGCTCAGGCACCCCAAAACTGCAGTAAAACTGTGCACGCAACCCTGCAGCCTATGTGCGTGGAATCAACGTCCCGCAGTACGCGGTGGCACCCAGTAACACGAAAAACAAGTACGCATGGGACACGCAGGCTACTATGACCTCGAAAACTGGTGTGATACACAAACTCATCCGCAGTGCTAAAAATAGCATGCGCGACTCACCATCTGACTAGCATGATGCTGAAAAACACGCGTAGCCAATACCCCCGCCAAAAGAAGAGATACGTCCTTGATAGCTGTGAAGTTTTGATGGCGCACGAAACAACACGAAGCACCAACACATGTCGGTCTCCATGAAAGGCACGTACAGAGAACTGCTGGTCCCGCTCACCTTTAACCCGTGCTGAGGGAAACGCCCGCGCGCATCACGTCACTTACACGCGTAGGCCCTTTCCTCGGATTACACGCATTCACACGCGGATGTGCAGTTTTTTCACGCGTGCTGAACCACTATGCCCACGTCACGAGGGAAACGCCCGCGCGAGTCATGTCACAGAAGCGCTTACGCGTTAAGGACCTTTGGTCCAATGATACGGCGTACGTGTGCTGACGCGCTTATGCGCAAAGGGCCTTTCCTCGAATTACATGCTGACGTGCAAGATTTTCACGTGCCAAATCACTCACTATCAAGCTGGCCACGCAACAACACACGGAAGAACACGCTCCTGCCCAGAAGGCCGAATTACTGCCCCCCAGAGCCCTGAACACGCTCTCACCTGCCATCTGCTGCTGCCTGACTGCCTGCTGCCCACGTGCCCTGCTATTTGCTGCCTGCACGTCAGCCAGGGGTGCAGTTGCTGTGACCACCCCTGCTGGAACCGAAGACTCCCGACTGGGATATCATCGCTCCACAGCTCAGCCCCAGGACCCAGTTGCCCACCCCCTCCTGCCTCTGGGGTTGCCATGTCGGGCACAACACCATCTGGCACCACTGGCAACCCCCAGCCAGAGAGGCAGAGGGCCACCACCTTCAATGCCAGGGAAGTTGGTGTCCTGGTGGAGCAAGTCCTGGGGCAGTATGATGCCCTCTTTGGAAGTTTGCGCACCGACAATGAAGGATGGACCAGGATCTGGATGGACATTGTGACTGCCATCTACGAGGAGGGGGTGGCAGTCCGCGACTTACACCATGTCAAGAAGCGCTGGGAGGACTTCAGGTCCAGGACCCTCAACAAGGCCCGGTGCCTCTTGAAGGCAGCAGATGCCAAAGGGCGCCGGGGCCACCTGTCCGACCACCAGATGAGGGTCCTGGAACACATATGCCCAGCGCTCCACATCCAGGTCCTTGACAGGCAGACCCGTCTGGAGTCGAGCGGTAAGTGTACATGCATACTGATTGGACGCTGTGCGTGTGGTGGTGTGCCAGTAGTGTGCAGGTTGCACATGTGTTTTCGTAGGGCCATGTAGGGATGTGTATAAACAGGGGTGTGAGGCTGCCACATGTGAGTCCTCTTAGGTGTGAGACACGTCGATGGTGTATGTGTGGGTAAGCATGCTGTGCAAATGCATGTGTGGTAGCACACATGTTTGAATTTCTGTGTATGTACGTTGGCATGGTTGTGGTGTCACACATGGATGGTGGTTCCTGCTGCATGTATCTGCACTGTGTGCATGTGCATGTGTGTGTATTTGACAAGTGTGCAACTGTGATGCAACATGGATGCACGTGACACTGATATGTAGAAGGCTGAGTGCCAGATGTGACATGTATGGCGATCGCATCACTGCGACAGTTGGAGGAGATGTAGACATGCATGTAAGTGTGGTGGCGTGTGTGCATGTCTAGTGCACTCCCTGTGTTTCATGTGATGTCAGGCTCACCTTCAGCTGTTCATGCTGTTGTATGTGTATGGATGTTGCTGCCTGGTGCAATATTGCTGTGGAAATGCTCATGTGTGTGAGTTGAAATTACATGTGTGTCGTGGAGTGTGATGCCATGTCTGAAGTTTGACACTGCCACTCATGTTCAACTGTCATGTGTGTATCAGTCCATTGTACAGTGCCCTGATGTCTGTGTTTTATCTCTCCATGTCTGCAGCGTCAACTGATGATGAGGGCAGAGAGGGTGCTGTCGAGCACAGCGGCAGGGATCGCACCAGCAGCCGGAGACGCAAGGCCTGGCTCCCCTCCCAGATTGTCATCTCGTCAGGGAGTGAGGAGTCTGGTGCCGCGTAGCAGGCCGCAGCTGCAGAGGGTAGGTCCAAGAGGCAGAGGTTGGAAGTGGACTCCTCGGCAGCAGAAGGGGCAGCTGAGACCCCACAGGGTCCAACGGAGGAAGATGGCACGGAGTCATCCAGGTTGGTGGGGGGTTTGGTGGAGGAGGAGGCCGCGGAAGGGACACACACGGGGTCTGGAGGTGGGGATTCCACTGGTGCTAGTGGTTCAGTGCAGGGGCTGGGACAGGAGGCAGCACAGGCAGCCACGGAGGTGCCTGTGTGTAATCCTGTCTCTGATCCTGTCACTGCATCATCTGGCACCAGCAGGGATGCCTACGTCCAGACCCGTTTTCAGGGAGGGGATGAGCGCACAACAACTGGCCTTCCTCTCCCTGCGGACGTGGCTATCCGGGACCGTGTTGAGCCTGTCCTGAGTGGGATAGCGTTGCGTCAACGGGGCATGTGAGGTGACCTGCAGTCTTTTCGTGGAGAGACTGCACGTCGTCTCGCATGCCTCTTTGACCACGTTGACCTACTGGGATGGGTCACCGGTGCTGGATTCCTCCGTGTGCTGGACCTTCTTGCGACCCCCTCCTCACCTGAACCCCCTATGCGCCAGTCATCCTCCATGCCATCTTCCCACCCATGTGTCACCTGGGTACCCTGTGGAGCTGCCCCTGACCCAGCGGCCTGGCTGGTGGAGGACACATCCCTGCCACAGTCGGGAGTCGGACGTCCAGCAGGGGTGGCCACCATGACAACTACACCCCAGCCGGAGGAGGACATGCAGGCAGCAAGAGCCAGGGCGCAGGCACAGGCACAGCAGCAGCAACATGGTGGGAGCAATGATGGCTCAGGGCCTTCAACATCGAAGGGCAGGCAGCGGCCATAGGGCAGGAGGACCCCGGATTTCAAGTGTCTTCCGTGTGGCAGTGGTTGGGCCACGCCATAGATGCGGAGCGGCAGGGGGCGGAAGAGGCACGGCTCACAATGGTCAGGGCGGAGAACTCCATGCAGAGGGCCCTGAGGCGGGCCGAGTGCCTCGAGGCAATTTGCAGGGAGTTGGAGGTGAACATGTCATCGTCCTTGCAAACCCTCGGGGCCATGGAAGAGGACCGCCTCCAGGACATTGAGCGGGAGTTTGATGATGCCCTGGCCTGGGACATCAAAAAGTGAGCCGTCTGACTAGCCCGCTGCCATTGTAAATAGTTAGATAGCGTTAGGTTTCCTTTCTGTTTTTGTTTATTTTGGGCCGCTTGGACAATGCACCACATTTTTGTATATAGTTCATTATTAGGTAGGGTTTTTTGTAGGTTTCATTTCATTTGTTGGGCTCATGGACCCTGGATTGGTGATTTGTATATAGTTGAACAGTGGATGTTTCTCGTTTTTATTTTAATTTCACCACGGCGCAATGGATTTCATATATTTTTTTTCCCTTGGATTTGCTTTGTTGGACTGAGACTTTGGACACATTTTCATTGGATTTCTTTGGATTCTGATTTCATATTTTTTATTTCTTATTCCCATTATTGATTTTTTTTATTTTCATTACATTCATGTTGTGTTCAATACATTTTTGTTTCATACTTTGATGTGTGGTATTCTCTCATTGGTTTCATGCAGGTCATGATATGGGTTTTCACATTCACTTGCACCCATTGTGTGTGTGACGGACATGTGTTCATGTACATACTTGCCATTTGGGTTGTATCATGTAATGGCCATTTCTCTGTGGGTGGATGCAATACTTATTTGGGTCTTTGGGCTGGGGTGGAGTGGGGTGGGGTGGGTGGCCATGAGGCCCATGATTGAGGATTGTCGTGACGTGGGTGCTGGGGGACATGAGTGGGAAATGAGTGGGGGCCTGTTGGCAGGTGCCCCTGACTGCTGGGGGGTGTGGGTGCTGGGGGACATGAGTGAGGGCCTGCTGGCAGGTGCCCCTGACTGCTGGGGGGTGAGGGTGCTGGGGGACAAGTGTGGGACATGAGTGGGGGCCTGCTGGCAGGTGCCCCTGACTGATGGGGGTGGGGGTGCTAGGGGACATGATTAGGGGCCTGCTGGCAGGTTCCCCTGACTGCTGGGGCGTGGGGGTGCTGGGGGACATGAGTGGGGGCCTGCTGGCAGGTGCCCCTGACTGCTGGGGGGTGGGGGTGCTGGGGGAAATGAGTAGGGGCCTGCTGCCAGGTGCCCCTGACTGCTGGGGGGTGGGGGTGCTGGGGGACATGTGTGGGACATGAGTGAGGGCCTGCTGGCAGGTGCCCCTGACTGCTGCGGGGTTGGGGTGCTGGGGGACATGTGTGGGGGCCTGCTGGCGGGTGCCCCTGACTGCTGGGTTGTGGGCGTGCTGGGGGACATGAGTGGGGCCTGCTGGCAGGTGCCCCTGACTGCTGGGGGTTGGGGTGGTTGGGGGACATGAGTAGGGACCTGCTGGCAGGTGCCCCTGACTGCTGGGGAGTGGGGGTTCTGGGGGACATGAGTGGGGGCCTGCTGGCAGGTGCCCCTGACTGCTGGGGGTGGGGGTGCTGGGGGACATGAATTGGTGATCACTAATGCAAGGTGACATGTGGCTTGGCTGGGGGGCATGCCCATGGTGGATAGGCTGCCTGCGGGACATGACCAGGGGTGCAGGGGTGTCCCCATGGAGGGTGTAGAGGGAACACCTGGGAGGACCCACACTGCCAATTCATGTGTAGGACTCCCTGCGCACCCCTGAAATTCATGTACCCCGCTCTGACAGCAAAATCGCGTGTGAAACTTCCCGCGCACCCCCGAAATACACGTTCCCCTCTCCAATCGTGTGTGAAACTTCCCGCATACCCCAGTTATACACGTACCCCACTCGCACAGGGCATTTCACGTGTGAAACTTCCTGCGCACCCCAGGAATACACATACCCCACTCGCACAGGGCATTTCGTGTGTGAAACTTCCCACGCACCACAGGAATACACGTACCCCACTCGCACAGGGCATTTCGCGCGTGAAACTTCCCGCGCACACCGAAATACACGTTCCCCTCTCCAATTGCATGTGAAACTTCCCGCACCCCAGGAATACACGTATCCCACTCGCACAGGGCATTTTGTGTGTGAAACTTCCCGCACACCCCCAAAATACACGTTCCCCTCTCCAATCGCGTGTGAAACTTCCCGCGCACCACAGGAATACACGTACCCCACTCGCACAGGGCCTATCACGTGTGAAACTTCCCGCGCACCCCCGGAATACACGTACCCCACTCGCACAGGGCATTTTGCGTGTGAAACTTCCCGCGAACCCCTGTTATACACGTACCCGCTCCAATCGCATGTGACACTCCCCGGCAGCGGGGTACGTGTATTCGGAGGGGTGCGTAGGGAGTTTTACAGGGGTTTTCGTGGTTGGGGGCCTGTGCGCCATGTACGGAATTTGTGCGCTGTGCCTGGCGCATGGGGAGGGGTTGGGGGCGTAACTGGCGCTGCTGCAGGGTCGCTGCGCCACTTTGCGCCACAGCTGGTTTTGGAAGCTAAAATCCATGAATACCCTGTGCGCGGAAATGGATTTTAGCGCACGCAGCTGGCGCAGTAATTCGCACGCGCACACTGTGCACCAGCCGCGTGCGCCGCTTGTGCGCTGAATTCTATGAATTACCCTGCCAGTGTTTTGCTTTTTACATCATGCAATTTCCTTAGTTCCAATTTGTCTGCCTGCATATCACAACTTACCTGTTGCACCCAACCTCGCTTCCAATATCGAGAAAGGACTTCAGTTGAAATATAAACCCCATTCACGTTGGGTTACCCTTATGTGAACAAGCGCTCTGTGAGCACAAAACGCGTAATTTAGGACCCTGTCCCTGTTTTTGTTCTGCCTCTTCTGTGTTTATAATCAATAAACTTCCACGTTATTGCGATGTGGGTTTTTGTCATTTCTTTCGGTATCTCCTGGCCCTGGACTCCGGCAGTTGTTTTCTTTGTTTTTGTTGCTTTCTTTGTTTTTGTTATATTATATTACATGGTGCGTTCCATGTCAGACCAGCCCCGGGATCTTGAAATCTTTGTTTGGAGCAGCTTGTCTCATTCACGCGTTCTGAGCTTGCACGCAGCCTCTGGTGGCAAAGAGCCCACAGCACCTGCAAGAGCTGGGGAGCAGCGGCAAATGGCATTGGTTTGAGGCTGATGTGTGTCCGAGGATGCGCTTTAGCACAATACCGGTAAGTGTTGCTTGCTGCTTTGGTATCTCGTTTATTCACATATGGTATTGTTGCTTGACCATTCTCCTCACCAGATATCCTACAGCTGCTTAGCTACACAGCGTAGTTCAGCCAGCCAGGTCGTTGTGAGTGCCGTTTTTTGATCATCCATAAATTTTACACAACATGCAGGGCACCAGGGAGCAGCTCGCCTGTTACAGGCGCATACTCTTTTTAATAAGCAGCAAAATGTTTCAAACTGATAACTGATAATTAGTCTGACCCAGCGATCAGCAGGGAATTGACACTGATAAGGGAAATGGAAAAATACCAGAGGAAAGAGATATCGAAATGGTGGGAGGAACATTCCCTCCAAAACTACCTTCACATTGGATGAGTACATAGAGGTTTGTGTTAGAAAGATCAAGACCCAGCAATGCTTGAGGAATAGAGCATCTCCAGCAAATAATGTTCTGTGCATTTCTTAATAATTTTGGTGAAATATGCAAAGTCAGATAGTGCTGCGGTTTTAAAATTAATTGAGGCAGCAGAAACTGAACTGAAGGATATTCTGGCAACTGAAGATGGAAATAAATTCGGTTCCAAAGCTGATGGCAATTTGGTGACCTATGAGGAGACCTATGAGGAGGAAATTAAACAGAGAAAACATAGAAAATATTAGCATGACATAATTGATTATGAAATAGGAAAGGTGTACACATTTGCCAAACGTTTCGACACCCTTCGCAATATGTCCAAGTCACAGTGGATTCCATCTCAGCCTAAGGATTTGGGAACTCTGAAAATTATGAGCCAACTGTGAGGCTTCATTTTTTAGAGCAAATGCGGCTCCTGTCTCAAGATGGCAAAACTCAAAAATGAGGTAGAGGCAGAGGACACAAAGCAGGAAGAAAACCGCCAGGGTAAATGTGGGAAAAGACCCAAACAAACATCCTCAGAGCAGATTAACTCGGTTTGGGGCCAAAACCAAGAAGTGAAATCTGTGGATAACATGCAGGTGATTAATTTGTCAACTCATGTATTGACCGATTCAAAGCTGGGTCTTTTGAAATTAGGTCTCAATTTTTGTCGCACTACATTCTTTGATTATGCACAGACCTGTTTAGATTTTAACCAGTTTTTTCACAAAATCAAGTTGAAAACGTTTTGTGCCACCAATCCGGCCAAGATCAAAACTTCTACACCCTGCACAGGCAGCAGAGATCTACTTATCTCGGACATTGAATCATTGACGAATCTGACCATTCTGAAGGATGTTTCATTTGAGCATGTGAACATCAACTTTGCAAAGGATTTTTGTACAATCGCATGGGGACAAACTTTGCTCTTTCGGCATTTGACAAAACCAGCAGAAAGCACAGCTGGCCAGGCGGTGCTGGTAGGAGACTTGGTAAGGGGCTGTAAAAAGCTTGAGACTAACTTGTCCTTCAATGTCCGTCTATATTTTAAAACAGGTCATGAAGAAAGAGAGGGATATAGGTCTTTGTTGATCTTGAGGACATGCCAGTGCTTCTGACCAATTTTACTCACATTGAGCGCAGAAGCGTAAAATGTCACTTGGCCTCATTACACGGTAGGCGGTGGACCAAGGTGCTATTAGCACCTTGGTCCATGCCGGTAAAATACCGGCACCGCCTTGGAGGAAAGGGGAATTACCGCCCTACTCTAAGGTTGGCGGGGCAGTAATTCCCCCTTCCCCCATTGCCCTTCCCCATTCCCATTTTTGCCCTATAGGGCATAGTGGGAATGGGGAAGGTTCTAATTACGGTACCGCAAATTGCGATACCGTAATTAGCACCCTGGTCCCTTTGCGGGTTGGTTTTTAACGCCTGCTAAAAAGCAGGCGTTAAAGTACCAACCCGCAAAGGGACCTCATAATCAAGCGGTAAGGGTTAACGGTCACCGTGGGTCATCACTGATAGTGGGCTTGGTGAGTTTGTTCATATTCAGTAAGGCATCGCTATGCAGCAATCTAGCCTTCATGTATGCACTTTCAATGACACGCTTAGAATAGCCTTGGGATAAAAAGTTATGGGAGACTTCAGAACAACAATTGTCAAATTGTGTGATGCCTGAGCAGTACCTCCAGTAACAGACAAATTCCCTTTAAGAAATGCTCCTCTTACAACTAACCAATGGCTACTAGTGGCATGTAATGGGAGACATGAGCTAGTGGATTTTGTATACACAGAATTGTGTAGCCCCAAGGTGTCCAAAGTTACCATGACATCAAGGTACACAATCTCAGTTAGGCTGTGAATTTCGGTGAAGATCAAATTCACTCCATTGGTGTTGATACCTTTAACAAAATCAACCCAACCATATTTGGTTCCCTTCCAAATAACAAAAACATCATCAATGTACTTCTACTAGGCCACGATCCATACTGGAAACTTCTCAGATATGATGTCAGACAAAAAGTTGCCTTCCACCAACCCATCATAAAATACGCATATGAGAAGCTAAAGTTCTGCCCATAGCTCTCCCACGTACTTGATGGAAATAAAGACCTTTGAAAAGAAACACATTATTACAAAGTCAACATTGCAACAACTCCAAAATCATTGTGCTGTGAGATAAAAAGTTGAGAGAACATGTGTCCAAAAAGTACGTGCACGCATTGATGCCCACCACATGATCTATAGATGTGTGCAGTGACGTAACGTCCATGGTGGCCAAAATTAAACCCTCTTCCCATGGAACCCCATTAAAGTGTTGAAGAAAGTCCTTGGTATCCTGTAAATATATCCTGTAAATAAGAAGGTATCACTGATACAAAATAAATCAACGTTTCATCTAATAAAGTGTCACATTTTCCATCATTGATCCCGATAACATGAAGATGGGTCTCCCAGGTGGATGCACCAGAGATCTATGGATTTTGGGCAAACACTTGATGGTGGGAATGGTGAAAAAGAAGGAACCAAACATTTTAATATGTCCTCATCCAACAGGCCATTCTCCCAAATTTGGTGACAAGTGCCTTCAATTCCAGCTATATAAAGGAGATAGGATTGGTGGGCAAAGATGAATAACAGGTTCTGTCCCTCAGTTGCCTGAAAGCCTCTGACACATAATCACTCCAGTCCTGCAAGACTATATTCGAGCCAGATTTTGTAATTCCGGCAGAGCACTTGCTTGCACCCGCGTTAGATTGCGGTTCGAGGAGGAGACAGGTGACTGGCATAGTTCACACAGATCCCCTCGCTTTGAAACACCTTAGTATGTCACCTTCCTACTTCTCTATTTTCTTTTCTAGCCCAAACGCCGAGCCTTCTTTGCATTCAGTGGCATGTGTATCATCAACCAACTTGTGCAGTGCAATAACATTATTTACCAACAATATACACTGCAAAAAAATGTATGCCATGTACTTACATCTACGTGCTTTACTTCTGCATCGTTAAAAATGTTTCATGATTTACACCAATGATATGGGACTTCGCATCAACTAATTTACTTTAGAAATATTAAGTAATAGCTTTTATAAAGGGCATAAATTGCATTTTGAATCAACATTCTTCATTGCATCATTTTACCTAAAATGTTTGCCATAAATAAACAACTGTTTTTTTTTTTGGTATCAAGTGATATTTATCTTTAGAAAACAACATTGTTGGGAGAATGATATTTTGTTCCTCACTGTCCAGCACTTTCCCCACATATTCTAGTGCTGGAGTCTGTTTGTAGATGTATACCAGCCCTTGACAATGTTGGGGAGGCTGTTTCGTGGGAGGAACAAAACAGGCCATGTTGTTTGCATCTTGTAGCCATTGCAAATGATATATCAACAGCCCCGTAGATACGCACAGATTAAAAAGAACGTAGTAAGTCCAACTGCAAAGAGCTTTTCTAGTATTAAACATAGGTTATACTTCCCCCTTGCCCCTGAAGCTCCCCATGAGAAACATTAACATTCAAGAGCTCAGTGGGCTGGCGTCACAGGTCCTCTCGCCATATCTGCATCCAAGATATTTAATGAGCTTCCAGGTCCGAGCTTGCCCTATGGCAACAGATGTTCTCATTACGGTTAAAATGCTTCATAATTAAATTAAGGTTATGGGGCCTGGCTATTCAACGCACTTCCGAAACAATAGGTTGTGACTTATTTCGAGGGCAGTTGGCACACTCTCAAGAGTAACCGCGGGCAATTATCTTTTTACTCACTCTCCTTCTAAGCTCAATGTGCATTGATGTGTAACTCATTTGCACCCTAATTTATGGCTGGAGCTACCAAACGTTTTCAGATGCTATCCTCATAACATTCCTCATATCACTGGAGGGAAGCATTAACTGGCAAAGATATTGGCCCTCTTGGCTGCATTGAATAACCTCACGGGCTCATGGATGCAGGTCAATCTCTTCATGTAGGTACTCTTTATTCCACTTACTGTATCGCATGGTATTCACTACAAGATCTACATGATGATGTCATACAATGTGGGTGCCAAGGCTTGCACTGAATTCAGTGAGGTGCATTTCCTTCCAGCTTCACCTCCGGCCATGTTTTTCATTCACATTCACCTATCACACCGTCTATCCCGTCCGTCCCGAATTTGCCAATCCTGGTCTCTTTGCTTGCCAGATCCAGAATTACTCTTAGGTGTTTGTTAAGTCAGAGGCAATCATTGCATTCCCAAACAAAATCCTCCCTGCTTTGAGGGGTCATTAGCACACTTCTAGAATCCATCACCCAGCAATACACTACAATTTACAGGATTCTATTTTAAATCTGCCTCAAGTATATGCTTCCTTGACTACAGACACCTTTAAACTTACTCTTCTTTTTCTGTGCAATTCTTCCATGGTCCAAGCTTGTTAGTGCATCAGTCACCAAAGCTTTCACAGAGATTGCTCTCTCCATTTTTCCATGTCATGTTGTTATTGTTAAGTGTAATAAATTAAAATATGCATCAAAAGAGGTCAACAAAATATTGTAACTTATTTGATCAGTAATATCACATTAGATATCATTTTCGATCTCGTCAGTGATGTCATGTATGGTGTAATTAGTGATGCGACGGTCATCATTGTGGTCATACATTGCACGACAGGGGGTGCATAGTTAAAGTTGACTCGCTTGAAATGCCACTGCTGATTTTCAGTGGTTTTGTTGCATTAAAGTTGATCACCTTAACACTCTCTTAACAGAGAGAGAAGGAGAGAGAGAAAGAAGAAAAGAGAAATCCGCGTTCCCGGGAAATTCAAGCCAGATGTATTAATAAACAACACACAGGAGAGGGGGGAGGTCCCTCTCTGGCAAGAGGCTTCCTCCAAGTCATCCCAATAATGGGGAGGCACTTAGATATAGCAGTGTTACCCATGTAACCCTTCTCAATGTCTACAATAGGCCTGTATTTGTACTTTAGGATATTTTGCTCCCAGAGGCACGCGCTGCCTGTTACATGCACTTTGCACTGCCACCTTCTTTGGATCACTGTGCTTGCATGCTTATATCCTAGTATTGGGGTGCTGTGCATTAGCACTTTAATGAGCTTTGCATACTTGCACCTGCTCTTTGAAGTACTATGTTATTTACTGCATTTGCACTTAAGCGGTATAGCATCCTATGCACAATGAATTTGAATTGTACTGCTCTTGCGCTTCAGGAGAACCCTTTTTGGATGGCTTTTAGCAGAGGCCCGGATGTGGCCTACTCTGCTACTATAAGCAGCCATTCCGAGAGGTCATGTTGTGTGCATATCATGTGCTTTTAACCAATCCAGTGGCATTGTTCTCCAGCATTTTATTGTTGTACTTTAACATCTTTTTATTTCATGTCCTTTTCATGAAGTCACATAAAGGGCCACTACAATCTGCATATCCTGCCGAATTGTGTTTCTATGTAGGCTCATTATAGCAGGGCCATGAGATGTTATCTTTCTATTAATCATCCCTGGTACTAATTGTTTTTGACGTTGCTTCTATATGCACTTGCACTACACATTGACGCCATACAAATGACGAAATTAAATGAAAATGAAATGATAACTTCACATTTTGTATTAAGTGAATATTTATGTAGTCTTAGGCATTTAACATTTTTTACATTTGCTGTATTCAATGTCTACACGTGTATGCCAATTTGTTTAACTGTTTTTCAAAATATATCAATTTATATGCATTATACAATTTCCAGGATCAGATTGACATGATAAGGCTACTTTGAGCACATACATACTATTCTATCAGTATTAATTGAAATCATTACAACATGGCCGCCCTATTTCTATGATTTGTATGTGAGCTTTTTAATGTATACATTGAGAAGGAACTACATGGGTTACACTGCTATATCTCGGTATCTCACTGTTATTGGGCTGACATGGACGAAGCCGTGTTGGGCGAAACGCATCATCAGAGGGAGACCTTCCCCCTCCTGTGTGTTGTTTAATAATACATATGGCTTGAATTTTACAGAACCCGGAGTGCCGTCTGGATTTGTCTTTTTTCTGTGCCTATTGTTAGTGAGTGGTCCTCTCACATTTGGATGGCACCTTCTAAGGCCATATTTACGGGTCTCCTTATCTCGCTCGCTACATCTCCCATGGTGCTTTGCAGCAGAAAGGCTTTTCAGAAATGAAAAAGATGGCATTTTTGTTGTTCGATGCAAGTGATAACAGGGGTTATTATGGGAATAATCAGGGTCCACCGAAAACAAAATGTGAAACAAATTCCATTTGGAGGAGGAAAAATAATGAAATGGCATCAGGCTAAAGGCGAGGAGGAGGAAGGAGGACACCATGTGAAGTTGGGGTTTTGGGGGTCGGATCCAAGTTCAAAGCTCAAATGTTTTCCCATTACTAGGGTTATTTTTACATAACTGGTGTTATAGTAGAAAATGGGTGAAAGTGCGTCACCCGAATAAGCAGAGTTAATGTATGAATAGCCAGGGCTATTTTATGGATAACTGTGGTTATTTGTAGTACATCACTATTATAGGGTTAAACTAACTGTCGTTATGGGGAAAAGGTTATTTTTTAAAAGGGAGAATTAAAAAAATGAGATTGATATAAAAAGAACAGTAGAATGTGAACTAACTGTTGTTATGAGAAAAAGGATTTTTTTTTTAAAAGTGAGAATTAACAAAATGAGATTAATATAAAAAGAACAGTGGAATGTAACAGCTACAGTGAGGTGGGGGGTCATGAATGTGGCTGAAGACTATGGCTACTGGGTTACTTTAAGTCACCGAATGGTGTAATATGAGAAGTGGATATGGCCGAAGGCCATGGCCAGTGGGCCCCAATGAAACCTATTGGGGCAACATGTCAAGGGACCACAGCTAAATGCCATGGCCACTTGCCATGGCTGAAAATCAGGGCTTGTGGGTCCCTTTAGGAAACCTATTGGAGCGATATGTAGAGTGGTCATGACCAAAAGCCACAGGAACTTGCATAGCCAAAGGCCATGAGTAGTGGGACTGGAAGAAAGCGATTGGGGCAACATGTAATGTGGCCGTGGCCATAGGATGGGGCCAATTTTCATAGCTAGTGAGTGGCAAAGAAAGGTAGTGTTTTTAAAGATACAGTAGGCATGGCCGAAGGCCATGTTCACTGGCCAGGACTGAAGACTCTGGTTAGTTGGCCAGAAAGACATGTATAGTGGCCACAGTAGTGGGTCCAAATGAAACATCTTTGGGGAACATGTACAGTCGACACACCGAAAAGCCATGGCCACTGGCCATGGCTAGTGGCCTGTAAAAAAACGATTGTATAACAAAACCCTTCAGATTCACTGAAAAAAACCTTAGTTAAGGTGCAGTTATGTTGTGCAGATTTTACGCAACAAAACCCTTGAAATTCAGCAGATCTCAGAAGTCATTACCAGGCCATTCCCGTTGCCAAGCCCATGAGCAAATACATATTATAAGAGAAGGGATTCATGGACATATCGTGCATACTGGCCAAAACAACTATCGCAATGGCTTGGAAAAAACCTATGGGCTCTCAGTTCAAGCTATGGCACAAAGAGACTGAACGATGGGTGCTAGCCGGGACCGTGGCGTGGGAGGACTGTGTGGCCAGATCTACGGATGACTCCAGTATGCCACTCGAGGCATGGAAGGAACTCACCAGACACATGTTCCACCCTTCGGATGACAAACCCCCTTGAATTGGAACTCAAACTAGGCCCATGAGGGACCTACCATAAAGCCAGCAGCAGCTGAAGTGCTGCAAACGATAGAGACCTTTCGGAAGCCCTCCCCCTTTGAAGTTACTAGATGGTTCCCCTTCGCTCCCACCCTGCCCCGCAGCAGATGACGCTATGTGATACGAACAGAATATGGAGACAGTTATGGTTGTTTTGTTTTGTATTTGTATTTTCTTGATGTTAAGTTAAACACATGGCTATCGCTATTTGAGTAAGGCATTACCGCACATAACTTGTTTGATATTATTGAAAATGCCAATAAACAAATTTGAAAATAAAAAAAGAGAAGGGATTCACAATGACATACAAAATTTCAAAATGGGGGATGTGGCATTATGGGGAACAGCAACAGGAACACTCTGAGTTAAGCTGGTCATGGCTTCCCACATCTGCTGAATTGCAAAGGGTTTGTTGTGTTAAATCTGCACAACTTCACTGCACCTTAACTAACTATATATATACACACACACACACACACATACACAGATAAACAGAGCAGGTGTATTTGCTGTTGCTATTAATTTGGGGGAAAAAATAGAAAAAACAGAACTTGGCTTAGCAGTGCTTTTGCTCCTACGCCTGGTGGGTGATTGTACACCTGCTCGAAGGCAGGCCAGGCAGCAAAGATAGCCTCATTCTGTAAAATTACTCATTTACTGTCATTTTACCTTTCGTGCCAATGCACGTGTATCTCGAAGCACCTTCTTGAGCGGACAAAACCCAATGCATTTTCTTGAATTTCTGGTGGGAAGGTTTGTGTCTAGTGTTGGAAGGAAGGGAGTTCCATATGTGGCTATTTAGCTGACATGGCCTATTCTACCATTACATTAGAGGCAGAAGGGGCTGTTCATTGCTTTTTTCATACTATTCCAAAACATTGATCGGAGAGTTATTTCAAAGAAGTCTTCTGTTAGTTATTGGTTTGATTGCATCTCCAAACGTGCTACGATTGTAATACGAATGCCTTAGCCAGGTGTGTCTTTGGCCTCTTGATTTAGAAACTATATGTGTGTCCTTGCATCCAAAGTGCTTCATACAAGCATTGGCAAAGCCAGAATCTATGGCTTGTTTGTAGGCATTTGGCAATTGCAGGCTACCAAATGCTCCACTAGTCACACCTTTTTCCAGCTATTGAAGTCTTATGGCAAGTTAGTACCATTATTACAGTGCCTGACTAATGCCTATCCCATGCCTACACACAAGCCCAAGCTATTGGCTTTGCCAATGCTTGTTCCTTTTTGCTTTTGACCATTTGCACTGAATATGAATTTTAACTTCATTATCAGAGTCCATACACTCATGTACGTAGTATTTTCCATGTTATAGTATCAGAAGATGCTGTAAATAGATTAGCGTTTATGTGAATAAGTAAACTGCAATTATTTTTCGGAAATTCTATGTAACAAATATTACACTGTTACTACTAGTGTGTAGAATGTTATGATTATTTATTGCCATAAAATATTGTTCATTAGATGATGAAGTGCTCTATTCCAAAAGAGCCCTTTCACTGAGTTATTGATCCACATTCATGTTTAAGTTATTAGTTTATTCATTCAAGACAGGAACACACTTCTTTGTGCAATTTTTTTAAAAAAATCTATTTTATTGGTCACTTATTATGTGCCTGTACACGTGTGTCTCAAGGAACAACAAGGCAAGGCGCGGGGGAGGGAGTAATGATCCTACTAGGCCTTGTACATTCAGATCGTGCAAGTGCAGGTTATTTATAACGCGCGTAATCCCGAGATCGGTTTCAAGCACGGATCCGGGATTCGAACCTGTGTTGCTCAGAGCCCTGTGTTGCTCAGTGTGGTCTTGCTTCCAAGACCCGCACGTTGCCGCAGAGCTATCCTCCCTTTAAGCCGGAGTTCGCTACCCGAATGCCTCTTTGTAGCATGCCCCCTCTCCTGTTTTTTTGTGTTCATTTTATGTAAAAATGTCCGTCTTTACCATGTAATGAAGAAGACCCCGGAGCCTAGAAAGCTCATGCATTGCTCCATCTCTTTTCATTGTTTCACTCACCTGAAGAGTCTGGAGCGGGTTCCAGCAGAGATCAGCAGCATTCCTGACCAGTGGTCTTTCTCAGGGGCATCAATGATGCAACACCGGCTTTTCTGTTTGTTCCTCATGATCCCAGTCACAGGGTCAAGAGATCACCCTGGCAGATAAGCTCACGAGCTACAAATACAACTGATAAAATACTGTTGAATCTATAATATGCAGTAATAGGTATTAAGAAATGCCCGCTGCTCCTTTATTTTGTCAGATATGGACATGTATCAGGGGTGTTGCTAGGTCTGGAAAACGCTAATTTTGGGACTGTCAGGACTGGGGGCTAGCTAGCCATTTTGCTTGTAACCCCTGAGCTTCTATCCGGGGCTACAACCAAAAGACCCAGGGCTATAGTCCCCTCGCCCCCCCCCCACACCCCCAGGCAACGCCTCTGTGTAGGTGTGATGTGAAACAACTAATCTTGAGTGAGTATTCTGAAAATCAGTCAATATAAAATAAAATATTCACTGGGTTTTAACAAATCACTTCCAAGGAAAAATCATTAGTCAAAAGCATTGGCTTCCTCTGTCAATTTTCAAGTGGGGCTTCATGTAAGCTGCTGCAATAATACAATTTTTACCCACATTTTTTTCACACCAAATAGACAATTAATTATTGTACCCAAATGTAGCTGAGTATACCCCCGTATGCAATTGCACACTCGCAGAAAGGTTATTAGGTGTAGAATGTGTGTGGCAAATTCACTGGGGATATTAATAACTTAGATGTGTCCTGCAACTGCTCAGAATGTCCAGCAGGAGGCTTCACGCTTCATGAGTCAGCAAGGTCAGGCCACGCCTGCAGACCTGTAGCACATCCTGCCTTCCTTTCAATGCATCCTTGTGAGATAGAAAGAGCGGGACAGCAGCTGCCATGGAAAGGAGGACTTGCGCTGGCTGTCATCTTAGTTACCCAAACACTTTGAGAGAGCAGAGCTGTTAATTCGGTTTATGTTACACGCCGGGAGAACATGCTCGGTGCCAATGTGAATGAGCAGAAAAGCCACAGGTTTAGCATGATGGAGACCGACAGCGAGCAGAGCGAGGGAGCGAGAACCGCATGTTGTGGCTGAAGCCAGTGCTCCTGACAGCTGCATCAGCTTGACGTGCACTGTCAGTCTAAACATTGACTTGTGACTCAAGCTGCGCCGACCTATGCCTCGCATGCACGAGGGAGGATCTCGGATTTAAAAAAAGGACGCTCTGGTATTTCTAGACGTGGGCTCAGGGATGGGTAAGGGCAATAGAATACAGTTTGTGGTGGTAAGGGGACAGACACTTGCTAAGCAAAATAGGGATTTTGCTGCAACCTCCATTCAAAAGAATAGAATTGAAAATAAAACATTTTTCATCAGGGCCTGGAAACCAGCATATTTTGGCATAAAATGTAAGCAAGATGCTGTAAATAAGTGGTGCTGTTTGGCAACATTTTAGGGTAGAGTGGGCAATCGGGTGGGGCTCGAGCCTGCCAAGGTCAAGTAGCTGGCTTGAGATGGACTCAATTTTCAAGCCACTGCCTGAGAACTATGCTGGCTAACTCCTGCCTGCTAAAATAGAATAGACATTTTTTTTTCAAATAAAAGTCTTGCCACGGGTGTGCCCAGCAATCTTACCACACCAAAACCACTGGTGCAGTGGCCCCCACACCTTAAAAACTGCTGGCATTGCAACCCCAATCAACCCCCCTCCCCACACACACTTTTAAAATGGACGCAGAGGCAGGTGGGTTCCTACATTAGGCTCTGCCCATCAAAAAAAGAAACGCAGAAAAAAATGGTCTGCTTTTTTTTTTAAATGTGAGAGACTATGATTTCAGCAGGTAGGCAATGCCGAGCTTTCTTGATTTTTGTAATATAAAATGATACTGTCATTTGTAACATTCTGTCTCGGAAAGTTAGCTCTGCAAATCAGGTCTCACTTTCTTAATGTTCAATGCTGAAAAAGTAAAGTGTACATGTGGTCTCTTAACTGGGCCCTCTCTACTGACACACTGACCACAGCCATGTAAATTGGCAACATGGCAGCCACAGAGTTACATGTACATTTCTGGTGGAATCTAAATTAATTCCAATCATTGTTCACCTTTAACAGTGTGCTCCCATAATCTAAATGCTATATAACTGTGTAACTCAGAGGCCTAGTGGCGGATTGGTAAAATATAAAAAATAAATGATGTGTGGTTTGATACATTGGAGATACAGTTATGATTGCCAAACACCCATCACTTGTCATGTTATTTGTCAACCTCATTTCTAGTGTCTCATACTATTGTCAGTGTTTTTGTGTATGACTTTCTGGGACTGAGTGGCACCAACAACAAACTGTTGGTCCAGTACTAGAGGCTCTCTGTGTTCTTGGCTGGGTGGACTTGATGTCTTCCCAAGAGGAGAAGCTATACCCCAAGGAGGTATGGAAAGGAACAGTGCTTTAATGGAAATCCTGAAAGCACAATGGGGAAATCACAACAGGGAGGTAATGACTTGATTCTCTTTGATGTAGAGCAGACAAGGAGAAGGAGATGTTTAGAGTGACCCCGAAGAGAAGTTACAACCAAGAGGAGGGTCCCACAAACTTGGGATTTACTAGGCCACACTCACTTTCTTTACTCCGCCTCACATCCTGAAGTCAGGGAGCTGGCATCAGAAGGCACACAATCTGAATACAACTTCAAGGATTGCCCCCTAACAGAAGGCACAACATAGACAAATGCAATGTGGCAAAATGAGTATGTAGTAGGTGAGGTCCCTCTTAATTAAATCATCATTGGACCCAATAAGAAGAAGGATTTCACTGGAACTTTATTTGGGTAGAGTCTGGCAGAATTCCTCAGCCTCTGCGATGAAGATAAAGATGTCCAAGACCCATTGATCTGCCTTTGACATTTTATGCTTTTTCTAAGCACTTCAAACCATATTTCAAGACACTAACTCGACCACTGCCTGTCTGTTCTCCAGCCGTCTCAAGTGCAGAGGCACACTGCTGGATGCCGGTGGACTGAGTTGACCGTCTTGATGACAACTCGAATCATTGGGAAGAGCCTATCTCGAACGTCTCAACGCAGACTCAACCCATTGGGATGCACCCGACTCCACTGTCATGATGCTGACTCAGCCCATTGTGAAGCAGCGACTCTACTATCTCAATGTCATCCCGACTCACTAGAAAGTGGCAAACATCCCTTCTCGACACTGTTGGGCTCCAATAACAAGTGTGAAAGGAACCTGCAGTGGTTCTGTCCCAGGCCTTTTTTTTAATGTCCCAAGTGACATTTAAAACCCTGCTCTTTAATGAAACATATTCTTCAAACTTGAGATTTGCTGCAAAGTCAATTGCCCTGTCTCCAAACCCAGAGTGTCCTGTACATCTAAAAGACTGCATATTCAGTGCATTCCTAAACATGAGTGGTTTGAGAATGTTTTTAATTACAATTTTAGTTTAATTCAAAAACTCTTATATTGTATGGTACCTTGATAGCACACTCTGTTTTATTTTGTTCCACACCCCTCGTGAAGAGTATAGTTCCCCCCAGAGAATGCTGCCTTAAAGAGGTAAACAAGGTGTTCTATTCATGCTGTACCTCTTTCAACTTTATGATTGAGATCACTGCTGGTTTAGTAGTAGCGTGAGGCTGAGTAAGAGTTTAAAAACCAATTCTAATCTCTGCACTCAGGCAGAGCAATAGACATTGCATCACACTAACCCTCCACCCATCCATTGCAATCACTGTCATTGCTCCTCCTCTACCACCAGCCCAGCTTGCCAATTATTGGACAAATTATGGGTTGGCCTAACAGCCCTCTGTCACAGTCATTAGCAGAATGGTTCAGGTGACATAATGTGGCTGATCTCCATCAATGGTCTGGACACCAGCAAAGGTCAGTGATCAAAGTGAGTGGGAACGGTTGGGAGCAGTGTTCCACTACTTTTATTTTTTAAGTTTACCATTCCTCTACTATTTACTAACATATTCACCATTGTATATAGAGGACTTGCCCATTAATGTCCCTGTGCAAAGTAATAGGAGCCTTAGTTAGTAGTCACTTAAACTGTTACAATGTCCTGGCCACAACACCTTGTGACATGTCGCACTATGCTTCCGCCTACCCTGTCCGCTGCCCAGACCACTGTTCCACTACTTTTTTTTCGGTACACTTCTACCACTGGCAAAGGGTCATTTTAGTGACCATTGTCTTAGGCAAAAGCCACTTGATCTCTGCAAGTTTGACACGAAGTTGTTTTTTTCTGAACCTTCACATTTTCTTGATATCAAGAATGATATCAATCTGCAGGCCTCTGTCAAATACTGACTGGAAGCCGGTGACCTCATTACTCAGTTTCATTCATTCTTTTCAACTCACCATCATTTAGCGGGTGGCACAGCCCTACACTCAATTCATAGCCATGGAAACACATTGTGTATAGGTGCTACATTAATAAACTATCATATCATATCATGCCAAGACAATATCCTTCATAGGCATCAATGGCCTCTCACCTATTAAAAACAAAAACATCATATTTCATCCGCCTGGGACTTTCACAAGTTTGAGGCGTATATGAATTTGTTGTGATGCTTATAAATCATAAGAGAGTTTTTAGGCTCACATACGTTTGTGTTGTGGTACTTGGAGTGTTTTGCTCAAAGAGATGAACTTAACACTACAATCAACTTTCTTTTACTTAATACATTTATGTAGGATTTATAGATGTGTCAGTACATTTTATTCTGTAGAATGTGTAATTTTCAAGTCAAAACCAGAAATCAGAGCAATATTTTAGGCTGTGGAAGCCAAATATTGACACATATCATTGCAACTAGAGCTGAGAGGATATGTTGTCAAGTGCCTAAGTTGCAGGCTGGTCCGAAATCTGACTTCACCGCTTCACTGGAGTGTTCTTCAGCCAATCATATCATCTGTGAAAATGGAGGCATTAAGCATAATTTAATTTACAATGGGCCTCATCACGAGGAATGCGGTCCCGTAATGAACGGTGGCGGTAAGGGACCGGCACCATTCATTACGGGCCGCCCCATTACGAGATCTGCAGCGGGTCCCGCTCAGGAACACCTGGTCAGACCAGGCGTCCTTAGCGGGACCCGCTAGCAAACCAATGGGGGCTCAAATGGGATTGGGGATGTAGCGCGTCCTGGCAATGGGAAGGGGAATTACCGGGCCCTCCAAGGTCAGAATGGCCCAGTAATTCCCTATTCCTGGAACCCAGACCCAGTACCCGGTATGGGGGTAGCCATGCCGGTAAGCACGGCATGGCTACCTCCATACTCGTAATGAGGCCCAATGTCTTTTATTCGAAAATAGCTGTAATCATGGTTCAATAGGTCATACTAGTCTGGTTCTGTGTGTAATATTAATAGTGACAGTTCGTATACTGCAAACCAACTATTTGTCTCCTGTCACAATCATGTTAACCTTGTGCAATGTAATGTTCCATGATGCCCCTGATTAGCAAATATTGAAGTTACTCCGTGTGATGCCCTTTTAGGAGATGTCACTTCTGGTAATGCCAATTCACATGTAAATGAGGTGACCTGCACATGTTTAGCTGTGTATTGCTCTGACAATTCTAGAACTGTCCCTGATGTTCGCATTCTCTCTGATGTAACGAGAGGTGGGCACAACAGGTGGTGATGAGGAGGCAGGCAGTGAGGTATGGTCTGGTGCTTTGGCGGGTGGGAGGCAGGGCGGCAGGTATGGGTCTTGTGTTGTAACTAATGGAGAGATCAGGCACCAGGTTTTTGCATGGACAAGCTCCTCCAGCTCCTCTTCTGTTTGCTATCCCCCATTTTAAGGCAGACCATCCCTGCAAGTACCATTTGATTGCATCTATTACAACGTATTTCAGTGAAAATATAGATGGGTATTGGGTTGGGGTATACCTTAACGTGGAGGTATGTGGGCAGGACTGTAGGGATCTCCCCCCGCATTTGTTTTCGCTTAAATTCATTGTAAAAAAAAAAAAACAGTGTAATCGCATTAGCAGTCATGGATGCAATGTAATCACGCAGATCCTTTTGTTTGACTCATAGGCCCTCATTAGGACCCTGGCGGAGTGGGTTTACGCCAGCGGTATTCGCGGCGGACCCGTCCGCCCTACTACGAGTTCCCGTAGCGCCATGGAGCCGTTTTCTGCCTGGTTTTTCCGGGCGGAGAAATCCATGGCGCTACGGGACCTTGTTGTTAATTACGCCACCGTATTTTACGGTGGCGTAATTAACGCCTTCCCCACTCCCATTATACCCTATGGGGCAAAAATGGGAATGGGGAAGGGTAAAATGGGGAATGGGGATTTACCGCCCCGCCAAGGTCGGCATGGGGCGGTAAATCCGCCAACCCCCATGGCGGTATCGGCAGCTTTCCGCCGTGCTCCATGGTGCATATTGCACCACGATCTCCGCCAGGGTCGTAATGAGGGCCGTAGAGGCAGGCCCGAGACCTTAGCTGGGCTCTTCTCAGTTCTATCCAAAAGTGATCTGCCTCCCGCACCTGTTGTTAATCTACTAGATACAATCCCCCATGTTCATGGAAAAACCAAAACAAAGGACAGATTACAACCCCCTGCGTCAAAAACTGCTACCAGCGCGTATTTTAGCCAGAAACATTAGGGGTGTATTCAGGATGAGACTCCAAACGAGCAATCATGGCTTGTTAAGTTGCACAGTAGTCTACATGCGAAGTAACTGAGAAAGGACATTTTGAAGGCCAGCAATGTTAACAACCTACTGGTCCCTCTTGTCATCTAACTTCCCTTCTTCTTTTGCTCTTCCATCAGAGAAATACGCAGTACCGGAGCCCCTGTACTGTCCACTGGCAGATATGAAATACACGATTTGCTGCGGGTTCTGTTTATTTAGCGGATTCCATCTTGAGCCCTTGCACTGTAGCCATGTTTAATTTCCCTCATATAAACGCATACCTGCAGATTTCCACAGTGATGTAGGTCTGGAGGAATGCACTCGTTGGGTGTTTAACACCTGGATCTGGACAGCCCTAGAAAGCACACCACATACAAAATTGTAAATATTATTTGCCCAGTAATACATCAGTTACCCCTTCCCTGTGCTGGCTGCTCAGTCAATAGTTATTAGTATTCTGGGACTTGAGGATTTCCTTTGTGATACGTTTGGTCCGAAAGTGTTATTGACTGAAAAGATTGGTCCGACCACGAGTCAGTGACTTTCCACCACTAGTTATTTATTCTATATGGTGTCTGGGGCGTAGGGATTTGGTTCCACCACACCATGCCATTGTCTTAATTGTTTGTTTGCATTTTTGCATGTGTACAGTATGCTAATTTTACTATAACCATAGAAATGTAGGTGCAATGATGCAAAGAAAAAAGAAAATCTGGACTGGATCGACTGATTCCATGTGGCATAGGACAAGTTGACTTGTCTGCAGCATTGGACCTGCTTGTGAACAGAGGATAGCACATGGGCAACGCGGTGGTCTGCGGTGGTCTTGGAAGCAAGACCACACAGAGCAACAGAGAAAGACCACACAGAGCAACAGAGATTCGAATCCCCGATCCACGCTTAGAAACCAAACTCATGTATGGTCTTAGGTGCGTTATATTTGTAAGGTGCTATATCTGGCCATAGCGCCTAAGGGGCCGATTCATGGAATTTTGTGCACGCTTCAAAGCGACTTTGCACTGCTGTAAAGTGACTTTGCACTGCCGACACACACTCTGATTCATGGAACTGTGCAACGTGTATTTTTGCAGTACAAAATGACTTTGCACTGCAAAAATACACTTTTCACAGTTCCATGAAGCAGGGTTTGTGGCGGCAGTGCAAGGTCACTTTTCAGCAGTGCAAAGTCACTTCAAACCGTGCAACAAATTCCACGAACCGGGTCCTATTGATCTAAACCAGAGAGCCAGCTATGCATCATGTCGCGAGTCAGTGGTGCATTCGGCGCTGTGCACTCCACAGCATTACGCCCAGGGGAGTTGCTAGGTCTGGAAAAGACCCGGGGCTAAGCTGATGTCGGAATTGTTGGGACTGGGAGCTAACTAGTCTTTTGACTGTAGCTCCTGAGATTCTATCCGGGGGGTACAACCAAAAGATCAGGGGCTATAACCCTCTTAGCCCCCCCCTAACAACGCTTCTGATTACGCCATTAATTGTGTTGCAGTTCCATTGGAAAGGCAGGGCTACACCTGACAGCATGAACGAAAAGGACTCAGGGCTGATGGTCCTGTTCACATGTGTTACTGGGAGAACTTGAGATGTCTGTGTAGACCGGTATCGGTTGCTTGTGTTATCAAAAGAAATGTCTTGCTTGTTCGTTATTTGTAAAAGGCCTGCAGCATGCTTTGCGTTTTGCATATTAAATGTGCAGTTTCTCCCACAAATTCAATATATAGTTTTGTGTCAAACAAGCAGGCACCATTGTACATTGGTAAAAATATTTAGTTGTCCTTTTAGTTCACGTGCTGTGGTGCTTTGAAATGCATCTGGCTAAACACAGACAGAAATCCCCAAATTCACACTTTTTTTTGATGATGTTGAATTTTGCACATGAAAGTGTTACTGCACAAGAACTTGCCCCTAAGTCCCATGAATTGCTAGCCACTGGATGCTCTTGTATGGCAATACAGCTGTAGATTGCATCTCCAATGAAAACCTCAACATGAAACTGTGATGGAGAGCCCAGCAGGGCATCGTCGGCTGGTGATTTCTTTTAATTTGAGGGGCGTAAATGTTTTCACCCAAATAGGAGGGAGTGACATAGCCTAGCGAGGCAGCACACTCTAAGCAAGAGGGGCTCAGAGGGTTCTCCCCAAGAAATATTTTCAAATATTGGGTTAAAATCATGCATTCACAGCACTCTTTTTGTGAAACATTTGGTAAAAATCAACAGTTGGCAATGGTTTGTGTAGGGTAACACATGAAAAAATGCACACATGCATTTTCCAGCAAATTTTTATGATGCCACACAATATAAACAAGTATAGAAATTATAGGATATTTTATTTATATCGCGCTCATACACAAGTGTTTCAGAGCGCGACAAGGCAAGGGAAGGGGGACAGGGGAGAAACAAACAGCGATCTTACTAGGCCCAGTGACATTGAGAACACGCAAGTGTATGGTAGAGGGGGAGGGGAAAAGTGCATGGAAGGGGGGACAAAGTAGAGTGCGGAGCAGAGGAGAAACATAAATAATAATAAATACAAATGTATAAATAATAAGGGCAATAAGCAGTGGTAGTGCAGCAAACAAGTGGCAAGTGCTGGATTTAAGCGGCAGACAGGATATGTCTGAAATAAGTGCAGGAAAGAAAGGGGGGGCCGGATGGGTACAGATACAGACCCCAGTGCAAGGGGTGGCCGGGGAAAGTGCGGGAGGGTGGCAGGGTGAGCAGGTACCTGGGTCTGGAGGAAAGAGGGTGGCCAGGAGCATGGTGCCGAGAGAGAGAACAGATCAGCAGGGGAGAGGGTGGTGAATGCAGAAGCAAAGAGGAAGGTCTTGAGGTGCTTCCGGAACCGGAGATGGTTCTCCTCAAGTTTTAGAGTGGCAGGGAGACCATTTCAGAGGGAGGCCCCAGCCGAAGACAGAGATCTACCCCCAGCTCGCTTCTTTGAAAAGCGACTGACCCTGAGGGAGTTGGAGGTAGAGGAGCGAAGAGCTCCAGAGGGGAGGTATTTGCGGAGGGCTAGCTGAAGGTATTTTGGACCCAGGCTCCAGAAATCCTTGTGGACAATGCAGAGGATTTTGAATGTAATCCTTGCATCCACTGGGAGCCAATGGAGAGATTTCAGAGCTAGAGAGATACAATCCCAGGGCTTGAGGACAAGGACAAGTCTCGCAGTCCGGTTCTGGAATAGTTGCAAGAGGTGGAGAGTAGAGGCAGGTAGATTTAAAAAGAGGCTGTTACAATAGTCCAACCTAGAGAGAACCAGAGCTTGGGAGACAGTAAGCTTCTGGGGGAAGGAGAGGAATGGGAGACTACCTCTGAGGAGGTGCAGTAGGAAGTTTGACTTTTTAGAGACATCAGAGATGTGGGCGGAGAAGGAAGGTGTGGAGTCAAAGATGACCCCGAGGTTCTTAGCCTCAGAGGTGGGGGTAGGAGGTGGGCCAAGGGAAGCCGGCCAGAGAGTGAGGGGAATGGAAGGTGGTGGTGTGCCGATGAGGAGGATCTCCATCTTGCTGGCATTCAGACAGAGATTGTTGGCAGAACACCAATCTTGAATAGCAATTAGGCAATCAAAGATGATAGAGGGGGAAGAGGTGGCCAAAGGCAGCCTGAAAATGAGTTGAGTGTCATCAGCATAGCACTGGAAGTTTGAGGAGAAAATGGCAATGCAGCAGGCGAGGGTTTCCAGGTATTGGTTGAAAAGCCAGGGCAAGAGGTTAGACCCATGGGGAACACCACAGGTAAAGCGGAAGATAGATGATAGGAAGGACCCAAGTTGGACCTGGATGGTCGATCTAAGAGGAAAGAGGTCAGCCAGGGCAGAGCCTGATTGATGATACCTAGGTTGTCACAGAGACAGTTGAGCAGGATGGTATGGATGGCCGTGTTGAATGCACAAGAGAGATCAAGTAGGATGAGGACAGAGGGAATGTTAGAGTCCAGGTTGGAGAGCAGATCCTCACAGATGTTCAGGAGAGCAGTTTCCGTGCTTCTGCCAGCTCTGAAGCCAGACTGATGGTCATGGAGACAGCCAACAGAATTGGAGTGAAGGTTAAGCTAAGAGATGGCAAGCTTTTCCAGGAGTTTGACCAGAAAGGGAGTAATGGAAATTGGGCCATAGTTGGCCGGACAAGAAAGATCAGGAGTGGGTTTCTTAAGAGGATTCACAAAGGAGTGCTTCAGAGGGGGGGGGAAGATCCAGAGGCAAAGGAAAGGTTGCAGAAATTGGCGAGGGCCGAAGCAAGGGTATGAATGTGGTCCTTGATGGTTTTAGAGGAACAGGGGTGAACCTGTTTTGACAAGGCTTTCATAGATCGGACTTGTCTAGCGACCTCATCAGGGAAGAAAAGAGGAAAGGATGAGAAGGAGGGTGGGGGGTGGTTGAGGGAGGGTCAGCAAGCACAGGTGGAGGGGGGAGACAAGAGGGAGTGGAGGAGAGAGTGGGAATGATGTCCTGGGTTTTTGAGATAAAGTGAGAGGCAAGGGCATTGCAGAGAGCCTGGGAGGCAAGGGGGGGAGGTGTAGAGACTGCAGCAGGGTTGGCAAGTTCCTTGCAGATTTTAAAGAGTTTGGCTGAGTTGTTAGATGCAACAGAGACACAGGCTTGAATGTGGGCTCTATTTTTGGCGCAGACAGAGAGTCGGTATTGCCTTTGGAGCAGGCAACAAGCCAGTTTGTCAGAGGATGAGCAGTGTAGCTAGGTCAGAGTCATACCAGGAGGTGAACTTGGCTTTGGGCTTCAAGCGTATCCTCATGACAGGGGCAAGAACATGAAGAGTCTCAGAAATAGAAGAGTAGAGAAGGGACAGGACTGTGTCAGGGTGTGAGTCAGTAAGAGGAGGAGGGAGGGAGAGAAAGTGGCAGCGAAAGCCTCAACTGACACACGCTTCATGGGTCGGATGTCCACGAATGTAGGTGGCACTGTTGGGGTAGGCTTGGCTTGGAGGAAGAGAGGGAGAGATGAGAGGAGAGGAGGCAGTGGTCACTCCAGTAGAGAGGAGTCGTCAGAAGGATAGAGAGGGGGAGGCCAGAGGAGATCAAGACATCAAGTGTGTGTCCTGCAGAGTGAGTGGGGCAATATGGGTGGATAGAGAGGGTGAGGGAGTTGCAAAGGTCGTGGAAGAGCAAAGAGGAGGAACAGGGAGAATCAAGGTGGATGTTGAGTCACCTGAGAGGAGGAGTTGAGTTTTCATGTTGTCTGTGCCCTGGCATGTACATGGAGACTGCACCAATATATGCCAGTTTTACCCTAAGAACATACTCCTTTGCTTTCCCACTACCAAATGCCATGCCCCAGTTAGAAAATATGTCCAGACACAACTCACCAATGTGGGCCAGTTCCATGTAGGAACACTGGTCATGCTTCCTTCACCCGTGATGCCCAGAAACAAATGCCATGTCACAACAAACAGTTGTCTAGACTGGACCAACCTGTCTTGTTGTGCCTCCTTCCCCCTTGTTGCCAGTAATTAAACATCATGCCACTGTGAATATTTGCCCAAACAGGACTCACCAATAAAAAAAAGAATTCCACCTGGCTGTCGTCCTGCTCTCCTCTTCACCCCATTCAGAGGCCTGCTTCTCAGCTCACACACATTCATCCTCATTCATCATTGATCATTCAGACAGCATTCATTCTTCATTCACTGTCACTTTCCCACTTTCATTCTACCACATCACGCACCAGCATTCATGCTGCATTCATCATTCTTTCAACCCACAGATTGGGGAGAAAGGATAGATTAGGGGCAACACGTTTGTCTTTGAAGCAAGACAACGCTGCCCAACATAGGTTTGAATGCTGATCCTGCCCACAGGCTGGTATTAAGAGCGTTTTAAGAACAATTATAATCAGCAGTCATACAACATCATTCATGCCCATTCACTCTCCATTCGCACACGCATCAACATTCATACAGTATCATTGATTCTTCATTCACTCTCACATTAACTTCCTCATCACAGTACTTACTTGTGAGATAACCTTAGCTCAAAGGTAAGTACTGGGGTGAGGAAGAGTATGAGTAGAAGTTATGAAGGTTACAGTAAGTAATCCCAGCATTACCTCAATGTCCTTCTTCCTCGTCCCACCCCAGTACTTGTAACGTAGGGTTACTGCACACTTTAAACTGGGACGGGGGACAGAAGGATTAGGAGTAATGAAAATCACTGGTAGGTAATCCTAGCATTCACACACAGTCATCAGCGTTCATACAGCATCATTCATTCTTTTTTCACTCTGACATTCACACATACACATCAGCATTCATACATTATCGTTAATTCTTCATTCACTCTCCATTCACACGCATCAGCATTCATGGTAACGGCATTCATTCTTCATTCATTCTCGCATTCGCACACACGCATGAGGATTCATAGAGCATTAATTCTTCATACACTCACATCATTAACCCTTGCACCCATTAAGCATTCATACTCTCATATAAATATACACACCTAAACACCATACACTCTCTCATTCATGCACTCACTAGCCCAAACACTTGCATACACGCACACACACAAATACATTTGTTTTTATTTTCTTTCTTGCACAGCAGCCCCACTCCGGATTCCATTCCTCACAATGTAGGCCCTCCGTCTCCCACGCAGCATACATCATGAACCACGAAGCACTGCACAGAGTGCTTCCTGGCTTCTTCTATATGTGAGCTTGGGAGCCGGAGCAATTTGATCATGACACCCCTCTGGCCCTGGTAGTGTGAGGAGGAGCCAGAGCATCCCTTCGGACAATCAGACCTGCAGTACCCCAGCCTGCATCCCCAATGGGTCATGTAAGGCTGGAGAAGCAAAACACTGCGCACCTTGTATGGCTCATTAGGTATGCACAATGTAGTACTACTGAAATGTCAAAGGGAAACACAGTTTCTCGTTGACAGTTCAGTGAATCAACCAATCCATAACTTTATTTCGGCCTTGAGGCCATAGAAGTACATCCTAACACATACAAAAAAAAGTAGCAAATACATGAGCATCCTAAAACATACAACAATAAAACAGCACATACATATACCTCCTTCCAAAATTCATTGGGACCATTTATCAAGACTCATAAGCTTAATGTTGGCCAGCAAACCTGAATCCCATAACGCTTCTATTCACCTTGTCCAAAGAGTAGGTTCTACTTTTCGTGGAGCGTTACCCCAAACTCTTTC